>NW_022105908.1:5930906-5943783 GCF_000313985.2 Echinops telfairi | reverse complement strand
CATTCCATGATGCTCACCTTCCCGTCACGATTGCTGAAGACAAATGTGTGCATAAGTAAGTGTGGTAAAGAAAGCTAATGGTACACGGCTATCAAAAGATGTAGCATCTGGGTCTTAAAGGCTTGAAGGTAAACAAGTGGCCATCCAGCTCAAAAGCAACAAAGCCCACATGGAAGAAGCACACCAGCCTGTGTGATCATATCATTGTGTGCTCACCTTCTCCATAAAAATGCTGATGACAAATGTGTAAGTGTAGTGAAGAAGACTTCTTCAGGTGCCTGGCTATCGAGAGATATAGCGTCTAGAGTCTTAAAGGCTTGAAGGCAAACAAGCCCAGAAGCAACAAAGCCCACATGGAAGAAGCACATCTGCCTGTGTGATCACGAACTGTCGAAGGGATCAGGTATCAGGCATCAAAGAACAAAAAATCATATCATTATGAATAAAGGGGAGTGCAGATAGGGGACCCAAGGCTCATCTGTAGGCAACTGGACATCCCTTTGCAGCGGGGTTGCGGGGAGGAGATGAGTCAGTCAGGGTGTAGTGTAGCATCGATGAAACATACAACTTTCCTCTAATTCTTAAGTGCTTCCTCCCTGTGGCTCGCCGCCCCCACCCCCTACTATCATGATCCCAATTCTACCTTACAAATCGACTAGACCAGAGGATGTACACTGGTACAGATAGGAAATGGAAACACAGGGAATCCAGGATGGATGATCCCTTCAGGACCAGTGGTGAGAGTGGCAATACCGGGAGGGTGGAGGGAAGGTGGGGTAGAAAGGGGAAACCCATTATAAGGATCTACTTATAACCTTCTCCCTGGAGGATGGACAACAGAAAAATGGGTGAAGGGAGACGTCAGGCAGTCTATGATATAATAATAATAATTTATAAATTACCAAGGGTTCATGAGGGAAGGGGGAACAGGGAAGGAGGGAAAAAAGAGGAACTGATACCAAGGGCTCAAGTAGAAAGCAAATGTTTTGAGAATGATGAGGGCAACAAACACACAAATGTGCTTGACACAATGGATGTACGTATAGATTGTTCTAAGAGTTTTATGAGCCCCCAATAAAATGTGTTTTTTTTTTTAAAGGAAAAATGTCACTTTTAAAAATATCTAAGTCCACATATTAAGCATCATTTCCACAGTGGACTTAGGACAGTGGTCACAGGGAATGTTAGTCTACCGCTGTGGGTTCTGAAATTCTTTCAGTACCATCCTCTCCAAGGAGCCTTTTTAGATTGGTGCTTCCCACTCATTCACCACCCCCACCCCACTCAGCAAAAGATTTTTTATACCACAGGTACTTGTTCATGTGGTGGTCCACAAACGAGTGTAATACCAAGCATTTTTTGTCTCTGTGAACAAATTTTCCCTCCACTAGGGATGTTATCACCATCCCTTGAAATTGTCTCAGTCTCCTGGTTTCCCTGCCACTCCTTCTTCTATGTGGTTAGCTTCCTCATCACCTCACCCTCTTGTCTGTCACCCGCTTGTCTGCTTACAGAAGGAGAACCACTGGGCCTGAGGTAGTTAGTTTAGCGTGCCAACCTGGCCAATAAAGACACGTGGGTTTAATTGAAGGGCAGGGGGATAAATGGCTCAGTGGGCCTCGCCTGTCCAGTGCTGGAGTCTCTTGCTTTCTGATGGTCGGACCAGGGTGCAGCTGCCTTAGCCAGGTCCCTGCTTCAGCTGGCAAGGCTCCCTTCCTGCAAGACATCCCCGCGGAGAAGGCACATGGACCTACCCTGATGCAGCCCAGGGTGCTGGGGCAGCCTTGTGGAGACCCCTGCCAATGCTGAGATGCTTACACATTCACTGACTCGGCTTTTCTTCTGCAGTCGGCACCATTGTGTGTGTTTTGTGAGATGGAGGAGGACTTTATGGATAGTGTTGGACATATGGGTTAATGGGTTAATGTTGGACTTGTGGGCTCGGGAAGCACTGGGTTGGGATGTTTTCTTGATGCACACTTAACCTTTATATAAAACTCTCTCTTATACATGAGTTTCTGTGGATTTGTTTCTCTAAAGTACTCAGACCAACAAAGGGCCCTATTTCTGGACTTCTTCTCCATCTATAGTATAAAAACCTCAAATGTGTATCTTCAATGCAGACGTCTTCCTTAGACTGAAAAGCATTTTCACAAATGTCTACTCAGCATCATTACCTGGTTACCTGTGGGACTCGAAGGCATCACATGCTAAACCAGGTGCTGTCACTCCTCTGCTCAATGACTCCTCTGGGGGCTTCCCACGGCACGTGGAGTAAATGTCAATTACTCATGTGCATCTCCAGTCAATGATTGCCCCCAACTCCAGCTACTCTGCTCTCTACCCATTCACACGTTTTTTTCCCACCACATTGAGCTTCTTTGGATATCTGGCTTGAATACTCTCCTCTTGGACAGCTACACCCTTTTACGCCTCATAATTGACAAGGTTTTCTTTTGATTTCTATTCCTCGTGTAACCTTCCTGCACCATCCATTTAAAATTATACACCTCAGAGTCACCTGTCTCTCACCTGTCTGATGTACAAGCAGTCAGCAGGCCGCAAGCTTACAGTTTATGGACAAAGCAATCCCTGTAAGGCTTATGATATGAAAACTTCATCGTATATATCAAGGGACTTCAAAAACTTTGTGGAAAAAAATTTCATTAACTTTTAATTTCATTTTCCAGTACTTTTTGAAGCCTCCTTGTAAAATGGTTCATAATAACAAATAGACATTATTCTTTGACCAGCATTAAAACATCATCATCATCATCACTACTATAATATGTTAAAGATGCTTTAATTATCTGGGAGTGTTTCGCTATCATTTTTTATACACATAAAGATATCATGATAATTAAGATTTTGTGTCAATTTTGCGGGCCAGGATTCTTAGTAGTTTGTCGGTTAGGACCTAGTAAACCCCATGATGTAACCTAACTGAATGTAAAAGAATTATACTGAGACTCAACACCTGTCCTCAGGTCCTAGCCTTTGTACGTCAATTGAAAGGAAGTTTCCTCGGGCATATGGTCTGCTTCCAATAAAAGAGGATGGTGTGGGAAAGCTTGCTTGTTCCCCCCCTCCCCCACCCCCACCCCCCAAACCCCAGGGTCTGAATCCTGCATCTGGCTCTTGGACCTCTAGTTCTTTGGACCCAAGTTAACAACCTGCCATATTGCTGGGAAACTCTGGAAGTCAGCAGCCTGTTATCTGATGTGTTGAACTGGGATTCATTTGCTTCTGTAGCCTCCAGCCTGCCATCTTCTTGCTGACCTAGAATTCATCAGCCCCTTTAACTATGCAAATAAAGAGAATCGTCAGCTTCACATCTGACCTACAGACTTAGAACTTGCCTATTTCTACAGTTGTGTGAGTTCTTTTCTTTTTTAAATCATTTTATTGAGGGCTCATACAGTTCTTATCACAATCCATCCATCCATCCATTGTGTCAAGCACATTTGTACATTTGTTGCCATCATCACTCTCAAAACATTTTCTGTCTACATTGAACCCTTGGTATCAGCTCCTCATTTTTTTCCTTCCTTCCCCCACCCTGCCTCCCTCATGAACCCTTGCTAATTTATAAATTATTACTATTTTTTCATGTCTTACACTGGCCGATGTCTTCCTTCACCCACTTTTCTGTTGTCCGTCCCCCTGGGAGGGGATTATATGTAGATCCTTGTGATCAGTTCCCCCTACCTTCCCCTAACCCCTCCTGGTATTGCTACTCTTATTATTGGTCCCGAGTCATTTTCTTGATATAGATTTCTTTCTATATATACATATAGAGGCGTCATTGGTTTTGTTTCTGTAGAGAACCTAGTCTAAGGCAGATACACCACACACTAAGAAAAATATTTGACTAACTGATTTTAGATATGAACCATACCTAACTGTTCCAACTTAGGTACAAATTCGACTTAGATTGAAGAACACAACTTGTTTGTGATCTGGAGACTCCGGTACTGTGGTCACTTGCATATTGCCATGCTGCTGGGAGCTATGCCATCTGCATTTCAAATACAGAGAGGTTTCAGCAGAGCTTCCGGACTACAGTAGACTAGGAAGAAAAGCCCGGTGATCTACTTCCAAAAATTCACCAATGGAAACCCTATGGGTCACACCTGACTATGACCTAATACAACAGTGCCAAGAAAGGAGTTGCTGGGTTGGAAGGCACTCAAAATACAGAATGGGTGCAATAGTGACTCGGAAGCAGGCACAGCACCAGGCAGCATTTCCTTTTGGAACGTTTGGTTGGAGCACGTGTGTTCAGGGACCTCAGACATAAGGCCATGAAGGCAACAAAGGCAATAATGAAACTGCTATGCAGTGTACTTGGCTTTGTTCCTTGTCTGTCACCTCGCTCCCACGCCCACTGGAATGTAAGCTCTCTGAGAGCGGCGATCTCCGTCTCTTGCTGTGTACCACTGTATCTTCAGCCTTACACACAGTAAGTGCTCGATGAGCATTTCGTTGTTCAATGAACAACCCCCTCACCCCTTGTTGAGGTGTTAAAGTTTCCCTCCTGAAGGGCCTGCCCTTTCCATGTTATATCCGATGACCAGTAGTCTGTGACCTCTGAGCTTAAAGAGAAAACCCACACATTCTCACCAAAGGACCCTAAACATCTCGAAGCCTGGTGGGCATTTTCTGTGGTAGAGCATGCCAACTTGGCTGGCAGTCAGCTGTTTTCTCAGCAATTGGCCCTAGGCAAAAACCCAACCTTACTGAGAGGAAGGATGGGCCTTTTCTCTCTTCTTTCATCTGGAGTCCCTGGGGAGTGCAAAGAATGAACACTTTCAGGTGCTTGACTGGCTGTGAGCATCACCCACGGGCACCTCACAAGAGGGGTCTGGGGACCTACTTTCCCCAAATCAGACTGAGTTACAAAGCTCTACCCACCGCACACAAGGACGCATCAGCAACTGGATTCCTCAGCTTCACCTGTGCCACAAAACAAAACAACAAACCCAGGCTGCACCAGGTTCTGAGCTCCATTCCTGGGAAACCCTAACCCTTCCTTCATCCCTGAATCCTAGCCTCTTCCGGTTTGGAAGAAAACCAAGGAAGAAAACCAAACACCTTGAGCCGATTTCCTCCGGGCAAGTTTTCCCTGGGCTGACTCACGGCCACAGTTCGGGCCCTCCGGCCAGACCCAGCCAGAGCCAGGCTTTGCAGTGACCAAGTCCAAAGCAGGCTCCCACCGTGAGCCGGAATCCCGAATCCCATCACAAGCCACACTGTCGTTCTGAGCTGGCTCAGCGCCTGCCGCCAAGTGTGACAACAGTTCCTGAAGTCACACACTCAGGGTGTGAACAGGGAACACGGCAATTTAACAGACAACCGGCTCTCCTTGAAGCCTAGCCGAGGCTTGTTGGGAAGTGAGGAGTCTATGTGGCTTGACTAACAGGAAAGGCCACCTGCGAATTTTATGGACCTTCTGGAGCGAACCATTCAAAGGTGTCAGAGGAAAACAAAAATCTCAAAAACAGGCGCGTCCTTTAAAAACCCTCCCAGTTCCTCACTGGTCAGATCTAAACATCGGTCTGAGTGACTTTTGGAGGAGGACATGTGAAATCGGAGCGAACTTAAGATGCTTCAGCGACATACAAGTTGGTTTCAAATGAACAAAAATCTCGCACACTAACAAATCCAACTATATTCAGTATTCACTTCCCATCGCTCTAAATAAGTGCTGTCAGGTGTGGCATCGTGGTTACACGATGGGCCGCTAACCGCAAGATCAGCAGTTTGAAACTACCAGCTGCTCCTTGGACACAGTAGAGCAGCAGTTCTCAACCTGTGGGTGGCAACCCCTTGGGGGGGCGGGGGCCTAACCACACCACCCTTTCACAGGGGTTGCCCGATTCATAACAGTAGCAAAATTATAGTGATTAAGTAGCAACGAAAACAATTTTATGGTTGGGGGGGAGGTGGTCACCACCACGAGAAACTGTATTAAAGGTCGCGACATTTCAACTCCTGTAAAGACTGATTATCTCAGAAACTCACACGGTAGTTTTATCCTGTGCTGAAGGGTGGCTATGAGTCAGAATTTAGAGTTTGGAGGGTTGTTTAGTTGTTTTTTTTAACATGGTTCCTCTCGGCTATAAAAACCAGATGGTCCCTGAGAGGGAAGGTGAGGCAGTGGCACTGGATTCCCAAAGGAAGCATCTCTGGGTGCCTGAGCATCCTTCGTAGTTCTTTAACCTCTTTGAGGCTTAAGGTGGTTTCTCTCAGAAATAACTCCACTTTGCTGGGCGTTAGATGAGATGCGAAATCTCATCTGTGAAGGTGCCCAGATAACCACTGTAGCATTAACCAAAGGAGGTGGTGGTTATTAGATATACGAGGCCTGGTTGCATAGTGGTCACACATCGGGCTGCTAACCATAAGGTCAGTAGTTCGAAACCAACAGTCATTCCTTGGGCGAAAGTAGAGGCTAACTATTCCCATGAAGAGTTCCAGACTTGGAAACCCACAGTTTCAACCCTGCCGTATTGGGTCTCTCTGAATCAGATAGACTCAAATGACAAGAGTGGGTATGCTCAGAATGGGGGCATGGTAGAGTGGTAGAATTCTTACCTTCCAAGCCAGAACCCCAGGTTAGAAGGGTAGACAATGTTATTCATGTGCACCACCTCCTGCCTGAACGTGGACACTTGGGTGTTGCTATGAGGCGGAACATATTTCAGCAAAGCTTCCAGACTGCAGTCTAAGGAGAAAGGCCTCATGATCTACTTCTGAAAATGCATCCAATGAAAATGTGATGGCTCATAGCAGCTCAACCCACAGCCATTTGGGATGGTGCGGGACCGGGCAGAGGTTCATTCTGCTGTGCACAGCATCTCCAGGTGTTAGGGGCCAATCCGACAGCCTCTAACCATGACAATGACAATGTTCAGACAATGAGGAGCAACAGGAGCAAGCACTTTTATTTCTCCTCTGGGTAGGGAATAAAAGCCCTGTCTTGTCTCCCAGGAGCTGCACTGTGAGCTGGGAAACAGTATATACACAGCTGCAGAACACTCAACAGCATTTGCAAAGCAACCCACCCCGAAAAGCACACACCTCCATCTGGTGTTTTCCCTTACGTGGCCCTTGGGTCTGTTTGTTGGGATCCTAGGATCTGCCTAAGTACTCATCCATCTGGTTACTCCCGGGGCTGGGCTGCCAGAGGCCCAGGTCCTGTCTGCAAATGAAATGTGGAGATCCAGGCCAGGTAGGACGGCACGATCATCCTGGCCAATGTTCTCCCAAGGTGATAGTCAATTAATCTGGGCCATCTAGCTGACATCCCTTATGTGATATATTAAAATTCTGGACTCTACACACGTGTGGCAATCATTCCATTTTGGAGAGTGTTCTCTACTACACCAGTGGACAGGATGAAATCAAGAACCAACTCAAACCCGCCACCATCAAGTTGATGCCAACTCTTTCTCCCATGGAGAGGCTGCTGGTTTCAAACTGCTGACCTAGCACTTAAGCAGCTCAATGCACAGCCAATACACTACCAAGGCGCCTATGGACCGGAGTAGTGTGGGATTAAGAGGTGGCTAAGGAGCCCTAGTGGTGTAGTGGCATTGGGCTGTGATCTGCATGGTCAGCAGTTTGAAACCATCAATAACTGCTCAGGAGAATTACTAAGCTTTCTATGCCCGTAAACAGTTAGTCTCGGAAACCCACAGGGGGTTGCTATGAATCAGCATTGAGTTGTTGGCAGTGAGTTTGATTTTCAGGAGTCCTGGTGGCAGAGTGGCTATGCTTTGGGCTGCTTAACTGCAAGGTCGGTAGTTTGAAACCACAAGAAGCTCCAAGAGAGAAAGATAGAGCTTTCTACTCCCGAAGAGTTAACACTCTTGGAAACTCACAGGGGCCGTTTCTACCCTGTCCTCACTGTGAGTCGGCAACCACTGAGTGGCAGTGAGTAAAACTGTAGAAGAGACTACTTTAATAGAGGGCCTGAACCAAGTTGCTTGGGAGCATCTTTAGACTCTAGGAGAGAGTGTGAACCACGCCGTGCTTTTGTTTCTTTGGGGGCATGTTTTGCTCTACCTTAGTAGACGGTGTGACTTAAGACACCATCCTTTGTTTTCCTTGGATGGGGCATTGATACTGGTACCACTACACCATTTTAATGCCCATCACATCACCTGGATAGCCAGGCATCTATTTCTGGACAGAGCTCTGGGAGCAGAAAGAAGACCTGCCGGTTGGGACATTTTTAGCTTCTGGCTCTGGACCCTGCATTAGGCTCACCTCTGCCTGTCCTTTGGGTTTTGGCTGAACAGCACCCGCCACCCCATGAGGCATTTCCTCAAAATTCCCGGAGTTTCTGAGGGAGGTTGCAGCAAACTGCAGAGCCCGGGGGCGTGAGGGAACACACTCATGGACAGAGTGTGGAGGAAATGGACCGAACGGCATTTTTGAAGAGTTAGACATTTGGGAGGTGTTCAGTTCTAAAGAAATTAGGACCATCATCATCACCACCACCCTCTTCTTGGGCCAGAGGGAGCCGACTTTACCACTTCACCCACCAACCCCACCCACTGACTTCCCGCTGGCTGCAACCTGTCCTGCCCTTTCAGATCTGGGGAATCTTTCTCATTTCCCGCATGACACTTAGCACAGAAATCTCTCTGCTCCACTGAAAAGTGAGGGCACAGGAAAGGGAAAGGGAAATGGAATGCAGCCTTAGTGGAAGGAGAGGAGAGAAAGTAGGTGGGGAAAAAACAATCAGAAAGAGAAAGCAAAAGAAAAGTGCAGACCATCAACAACTACCATCTGACACCTGACTGGTCACCGGCTTTAAAACACACACACACACACACACACACACACACAAAACCCATTGCCATTGAGTCAATTCCAACTCACGGCCACCCTACAAGACGAAGAGAACTGCTCCCTGGGGATTCTGACACCATAAATCTGTATGGTGCAGCTGGTGGGTTTGAACCACTGGCCTGGTGATTAGCAGCCCAGCTTAGGAGGGCTTACATTTGCTTTCTGCCCCTTACGACATGCTGTGTGTCACAAGAAGCAAAGCAGGGATCTTTGCACCCATATAGGAAGTGAGCAAAACGAGGTTTAGCAGAATCTCTGGGAACGAACCAGGGCCGGAGGCGAGGCTGCTTTCTGATTCCCCCACCAGTACTTTCTTCATCACCACTGACCGGAACAGTCTCCGTAGGAGACAAAAGAGTCAGCATTTGGGGGCGGAACTGGAGACAGAAAAAGTACATGCTGGGAAACATGAGGCAGACATGAGACCCAGAGCAGAAGGATAGGGGGAATGACCACAGATTCCTAGGCAGTCAAGGGTCCTCCCTTCCCAGTGGCTCAGGAGCTCTGTGTTTATGAAAGGAGACTTACCCTCCGACATCAGGAGCCCCTGGTAGCACAAATGGTTAAGCACTTATGGACTAAGTGAAAGGTTGGCAGTTCAACCCCACCCCCACACCAGAGGCAAAGCAGAAGAAGGGCCTGGTGACCTGATTCCAAGGGGCCACAGCCACAGCCTTGAGTACCCTACGGCACCCTGTTCAACTCTGTCACCCCGAATCAAAATGAACTCAATGACACCTGGTTTCCTGGTTGTTCGTTTGGTCAAATGACATGGGGGAGCGGGAGGGAGGCTGCACTGAGGACAAAGAAAGAATCACCAGCGGTAGCCTAGAAAAGCAAATGGGTCAGCAGAAAGGAGTGGTTATATGTTGGGCTCCGATCCACAAGGTCAGTAGTCGGAACCATCAGCCGTCCCATAGGAGAAAGACTGGGCTTTCTACTCTCGTAAAAAGTTACAGTCTCAGCAGCTCACAGGGGTAGCTGTAAATCAGTCAGCATTGACTGGACGGCAATGAGCTTGGTTTGGGGGCTGGCTATTCTCTGACAGAGACCATCGGATCCCACAGGGAACAGTCCTCTCTGCTCAGCATTGACTTTTTCTGTTCCTTTACAGACCCGGTCCCTGGTAGACACACGTGGCTATTGCACCTGGCTGCTCACCAAGGAGGTTGGAGGTTCAAATCCACCAGAGGCACCTTGGAAGAAAGGCCTGGTGATCATCTTCCAATAAAATGTGCCACTGAAAGCCCGGTGGAGCCCAGTTCCACTCTGACATAAGTGGAGTCACTATGAGTTGAAATCAACTCAATGACAACTCATTATTGGGGAACAAGTGATTCCCCAAATATGAACAAAGTCAAACTCAGTGCTATCGATTCTGACTCACAGCGACCCTACAGGACAGAGTAGAGCTGCCACTGTGGGTTTCTGAGACTGTCGGTGAGTTATGTGTTGGGTTAGCACCCCAACACATAACCCACTACATCACCGGGGCTCCACACATCAAGTCCCTATTCTGGACCAGCCTCTGTCATAGGTGCTGGTACAGGGCACGGACAAGCCGGACACTCATCCCTGCCCTCACCAAGCTAACCCTGTGGAAGAGAATATCTTCAAACTAGTGGGCTGGCATGACCTAGTTTTAATATTATCTGCAGCTCATTCCACTAAGCATAAATACAAAGTAACCAAGGCGCCTTTCTCCTCTGCTTTCTAACAGCTCGGGACTAGGAATAGAGAGAGAGAAAGGATAGGAGTTTAGAACCAATGACAAGTCACCTCACAGGATGGGCTCGCAGCAGAGACCCAAGTGAGCAAGACCGGGTCTTTTAGTTGTAGCTTCTGGACAGAAGCCCAGAATGAGAACTTTCACTTCACACCCTTATTTCTGCCACAATTCAGCCAAGAGACACTGGCTTCGACCCCTCTCGTCCTACAGCAAACAAGCAGCACACGGCCCTGGCCTCGTGGGCTGGGCTTTCTAATGAAGGACACTCGCAATATACCATGGCAATAAACAAGGCACTTGTTGGCGGGAGTCCCTGCTTTCTCAAGGTGCCAACCCTAGATGCTCAAAAATGCAAACTCACTGCCGTTGGCTCATCTCTGATTCCTCGTGTCCCTACAGGGCAGGGTGGACCAGCCCCTGTGGGTTTCCCAGACTGCAATTCTTCATGGTAGTCAAAACCCATATTCCCCTGGACCTACTGGTGGTTTGGGACTGTGGTCCTTTGTGTTTACAGTCCACGGTGTGGCCACTACACCGCCAGGGCTCCTTTACCCTATGCAGAACTGTGAATAAGCTCCGACCCAAGTCTAGGCAAGGGCCTAGTGCCTGGCTGCCTCTTTGGCAGTGGGTGAAACTCCTCAGGACTCTTCCTCCTTCTTGGTGGTGCAGGTGCTTCTCTGATCTCTGTCCACGTTTCGGCTCCTTTTATATCTTGTAAAATAAGAGATGGCTGAAGTGGAGGCACACCGCAGGGGAACTCGCCTAGATCAGGTCACATGGGAGGGAGGTGTGATTACATCGTTACATAACAGCCCCATCACATCAATACATACCTACCAAAGGACTAGAACCATGGCCCGGATAAGCTGACACATGTTTAGGGTGGGAGAACAATTCAATCCACGACACTGAAGGTCAAAGATTCTAAGGGAATTTTGCAGTGCGCTTGAGTCTCTTGAACGATGAGAAAATGAGTTTCCGTTCTTTAAAACCACCCACTGTGGTATTTCCTTTACAGCAGTACGAGGCAACTTCAGAGGCACTGATGGCATGGCAGGCGATGCAGTGGGCTGCTAACCACAAGGTCAACAGTTCGATACCACCAGCTGCTGCATGAGAAAGACAGGCCTTTCTACTCCCTTGCAGTTCCATCCTCAGAAACCCACAGGAGGAGTTCCACCCTGTCCTGTAAGATCATTATGAGCTGGACTCAACCTAATGGCCGTGAGTTTGGCCATTGTTGTTTCTAAGGCAACAGCAAGATCAGAGGATGCCTATTACCTTCAAGTCGTGGGCCTCGAGCCTTCAGCTTTGGGGCAGCGCCTCCAAAAAAATAAAAAGAGATGAGGTGATGCTATGCCTGCCGATCACACCAGCTGCAGGACCCTTTCACCACCCTTTGCAACTTGCCTGCACCTCAGTCCCATCAGGCCTCGTCGGCACGAGACTTGCAGCTGTAGCTGAATATATATAGATTGCCTTGATGATTCCCAGTGAAGCATAATTTACACCTTCTTCTCATAGAAATCACTTCCCGAGACTCACAATAAAGCCACCCAGCCACCCAGAGTAATAAGGCAGCCCAGCCACCCCGGCGAGCAATACCGAAACACAGCACTCCCAGAGCAAGGGCAGAGAGCAATGCTGGATGGGAACTACGCCACACAAGGCTGTGCTTGGGGGCAGTGCCCCAGAGAGCCAGAGGGTTTCATGAAGGAGGCCCCTGGTGGCACTCGGAGAGGAAAAGGCAGTGATCTGGGGCTGGCCATGGAAAAAGCAGCCCCAGGGTCAGACCTCCCAGCACATGCATGAGAGAGGTAGCGGACCCGGAGACCCAGAGCTATTTGCACACTCTGCAGCACTCTGTCTGTGCCTGTGGTCCGGTCAGGGGCTGAGGGCAAACAGCTAGTGCTGGAGGGCCTGGGGAGGCCTTGGCCAACCCCTGTTCCAGTAGTCCCTCCACTGGCAGAACCCCCAAACAAAGGTCCCTTTACTCCATCTACTTCCCTGATGGGTCTGAAGTTGATTGTCAGACCTATCTTCCCAGCTACCACTGGGTGGTAAGAACCACCAGCCTTTCCATTTGAGCTACCTGGGGGGCTTAAGAGACCTGGGGGAGGGGGGGCTCCACCTCAACTACAGTGAACCCTTGCCACTTCGTGCTTCGACTTCCGCGGCTTCACTCTATCATGTTTTTTGCGTAACAGCACCCACTGCCTACGCCCGCTCCTTCAGAGGAAAAAGACGGCGACCCACCTGTAGAGTACATCCCTTAAGTCATTTCAT
>NW_022105908.1:5925063-5930546 GCF_000313985.2 Echinops telfairi | reverse complement strand
GTACAGAGGGAGCAAGGCCACCATGACTCTCTGCAAAAATGAGGATGCAGCTTGCCTATATCTTCATTCGCGCTACAGTCCCCCAGGAGAGGGCCCCTTGAGGGCGTACCCAGGCCCAGCCTCTCTGCACGAATGTCCACTGTGGCGGACCCCCCATCCCTAATCCCCTGCCATTAGTAATCTGGCCAAAGCAAACGTCTTTGGAAGGCTTGTGTCTCTATTCCTTCCTGAAGACTCACATTGCCTTTTTCAAAGAAGGGACGGCTCTCTCTGCCCTCTCCTCTGGGGGGGCTGCTGTGATCCCAGAGCAGAGCCTGTGCCTGTTCATAGGTTAATGGTGCTGTCACAAAGGGCAAGCGGAGGCCCTCACAGTTGCCGTCTCAAGGACTAGGCTTGAGGTCAGGGGGTGGAGGGCACCCTACTTTGGTTGTTGCGGCTGGTAGATCGCTCTGAGTCGGCTACTGACACGTGTTGAAACCCTGCCTGGTCCTGCACTCCCATAGTCACAAGGGTTTTCACTGGCTGACCTCTAGAAGCAGAGAGCCAGCCGTTTCTCCCTAGCCCAGTTTAGTCTGGAAGCGCAGCTGAAACGTGTTCAACCTCACAGCGATAGTCAAGCCTCGGTGGGCAGACAGAGGCGAGGGCTGTGCACTGGCTGCGAATCCAACCTGAACCTCCCCCAGGGGAGGTGAGCATTCTATCAGGAGCCAACCTCCTGGTGTGGTGCTTTCCTCCTCCCAAAGACCCTGTAGCACTCTTGGCATGGGTGCCCCACGGCTGCAACTGGCTTGCTGAAAGGATCCATCAACATCCTCCTTCCCTGTCACCAAAGACATCCGCCTGAACACATGAACCGGTCCTGCGGCTCGGCAGGACAGAACATTTACCTAAGCATGGCAGGGAGAGCTGAGAGCCCCAAGATATCATCCTGAGAAAACATGTATTTGCAGGCTGGTGGCATCTGCCATGTTGCGGGAGGTTAAGGAATTTACAGCAATTGCTGAGTGATGGTCACATTGTATCACCAGCCTCTGAAGATGTGGACTCAGACCGACAGAGTCACATGAGGCTTTCCAACAAGGATTTCCGGGTGAAGTTGTGCAATCCAAATGAAACATGGCAAATATGAGATCCACCGAATCGCGGTGTCTTCCTTGTGCAAAACAGATACCTTCACGGACCACAATAAACCAGTTGCTGTCCAGTGGGATCTAAGTAGCCAGTGGGGGTCACAGGTGGGAAGACTAGGGATAGAGGGGGCTGTCTCCACAGAGTGCCGATGCTAAATAAAAGTTACCTGGCCTCGCCCCAACAAAGGGGTTAGAAAGAAATCAGGCACACGTTAGATGCCTATGCGGACAACCCAAAGCTGGGCCCGCTCAGACCCAGGTCACCTAGGTGCAGGTGCAGGTCAACCTGGGCCTGCACACTAGACCGGCAACATTATGTCACACAGGTGCGCCTGAACTCATTCACTAAGAACAGCCAATACCCTCAACCACGCTTCCTCAGGTGGGGGTAGGAAGGAATAAAAAGCAGAGACCAGGGGCAGTCGCTCCCACGTTCCTGTACTCCTTCCCTGTGATTTTCTGCGCTCCCCTGAGGCGGCCCTCTTCAGTCACGGGATCTACGATGCTCCCCACCCCCACCACGTGGCCTTGTACACTGTGCAGGAATAGTGTGTACTGCATGAGACTGTCCTACCCAAAACTTCCCTTTCACTCATAAAAGTTACTTGGATTGAAAAAGCACTTCTGCCCCATGCATTCTTTCAGAGTTGAGAAGCAAGAATGAGGAAAACCATCCCAGACACCCAACAGGGGCATGGCCGAACTGAGCTCCCTAGAGTCTTCAAGGCTTTGGGGAGCAGAGCCCCAGGCTCTGAGCCCCTTTCAAGACCCCTCAGGGCGCATCGCCAACCTTTTGGCTGGTGGCCAAATGTTTAACCATCGGATGCCATCAGGGACATCTCCCCAGACACACAGGCACTGGGAAGAATGAAAACGGAATCTGACTGAAGGTCACCGGCCAGGAGTCCGAACAAAGTTATTACCATCGAAGTGACTCAGCACCAGCAGCCACCTCCACTTAAGCTTCAGCACCTACAGGGCGAGCAATTGGCTTTAGTTGGGACGCTTTCCCAAGAGCTTGCTCATGCGGGCATGATCATTCCCGGTTAACGCAGGCATGATCATTCCTGGTTAACGGATGTGGAGGCTGAGCAGCCACTTAAGCCACGTGCCCATAGCTTCTGATCATCAGCATTCAGACCAGCCACCTCACCCACGCTCTACCTTTGACACCCACTGCCCTCTGCCCAGGAGATTCTGAGGGGACAAACGCCACCAAAAGTTCCCCCACTCCAGGAGCAACTCAATCATCAAGGCAGTCCCTCGGGAGACAGACGGGCTTCCCAAACACCTGCTTTCTCTCTAGCAGGCAATCGCATGGCTTGCTGCCCTTTGTGTACAAGGTAACCATCCTGGGTGATAGAATCCCTGCGACTGGCCCTGCAGCGGGGATATTCAGGTCTGACTCATGAGCACATTCTACAGCAGCCCAGACTGATAAACTGGCAGGTAGCGACCGAGCTTTGGGAAGGCTACATCCTGCAGCTTCTTCACTGCCATCTCCCTGCCCCCAGGTGAAACTATGCAACTTATCTTTTGGGTAGAAAATGCAGTGTCTTAAATTCCTTGGCACAGGCGTCTCAATGGCTGAGCTATATTCCTTCATTCTCTCATTGAGTGATATGGCTGGTTGTATGCTAGGAGCTGAATCTATAAAGACCAGGGGCCCAATCCTGGACCTCAAGGAATCCACACAGAATCGAGGTAACAGATCAGCCCAACACAGTGGGGCAAGCACTAGAACTCAAGCACAGAGGGGAGTGACAGAGATAGGCAGAGTCGTACCACGAGTTTATGCTGACAGCCAAGAAATGACTACAAGTTAACTTAGCTAAAAAAAAAAGGAAAGCCGACAGATGACAATAAAGGACACAGAGCCCAATTTTTAAATGGATAAAGAATTTGAATGGGCCTCTCCCTCATGATTCATGAATGACCAACAAGCACATCTTTGCCCATCAAGGACACACACATCAGAAGTACAGGTGCTGCTTCATCGCCATGACACCCACTGCCATGCAGGCAGCTTCATGGAGTCTCCAAGACCGGAAATCTGCCCAAAGTCAGACAACTGCATCTTTCTCCACTTGTGAACAGCTGATGGGCTTGAACCGCTGATCTTACAGATAGCAGTCCAATACCTAACCCAAGGCGCCACTAGAATGTCTTTCACTCCCACGATCAAAAAACCAAGCTCACTGCCACCAAGTCCATGCAGATTTCTATGACCTTGTAGGACAGGCTGGAACTGCCCCTCTGCCTTTCTGAGACTGTAACCCCTTAGAGGAGGAGGAAGCCCAACTCAAAGGCAGACAATAATAAGTGTTAGTGGGAGGGACAGCACTTGGAAACTGCATTCCCTGCTGGTGGGACTGTAACATGGTACAGCCCAGGGGAAAATACAGTTCCACAAATTGGTCACTTACTACGGAGTCCAACAAGTTCAGTCATATATATAAATATATCCAAGAGAATTGAAACTATATTTCTATTCAAACACATGTACATGGATACTCAAAAGAAAATATCTCAGAAAGAAACCATTCATATAGCCATCAACTGCTAAATAAAATATGGTATAGCCACACAGTGGAATCTTATTTGGTCTTAATAAGGAATGAAGTACTGATGCATGCTATGGCATGGATAAACCTTGAAAACATTCTAAGTAAAATAAAGCATACACAAAAGGCCACATAGTGCACAGTTCCATTTAGATGGGATGTCCAGAATAGGTAAATTTATAAAATAAGATGTAAATACATTAGTAGTTGCCTAGGATTGGAATGGTTGGGGGGAAATGAGTATGACTTATGGATTATGGGGTGATAAAAATGCTCTAAAATTTTGAAAATAGTTGTCTAACTTTGACTCTGCTAAAAAAGGCTGAATTGCATTTTGAATGGCCTGGGAATTACATGTCAATAAAGCAGTTTAAAAGGAAAAGGGAATGGGGTGGAAAGAGAGGGTGGGGAGAATAGTTATTTCAGGGAGAAGTCAAATACACAGGAACCAGAGGAAGCAGTGTGATGTCCAAGAATTGGGCACTTCCTTGTGATTTCTAATAGTGTTTTGCATGTGGGGAAAAAATGGTCCCAGAGCAGGCAGGGACAAGGCACACAGTGACTTTGCAAACAATGCTGAGATGCACGACTTGGTAATGGCGATGAGACACTGAGGGAAGTTTCAAGCAAGAGAGTTCCCAGATCAAACTAGCTAGAAAAATCCCTGCAGCATCACTATAGGAGACAGATACCGAACAAGGATACGTCTGAAGGCCACTTCTGATGGGGGAAGTGGAGGATGGGACACAACAGGAATCCCAACAGAGGAGAGAACTTGAATCCAAAGAGGTGTGCTTGAGGGTTGGCTGTGACTCTACCACCATCTTCACTTTCTATTACCCCTAACCCCCTGTTCCAGAGCCTCAACCCCAAATTAGATTCCAGCCTCTAATTCCAGATTCCAGCCCCTTGAGACAAATCTTCCTTGTGCTCCGGGAACATGCAAAGAGGAAAAGAAATGCTCGAGTCTTTTAGCATCCTCTTGCATTTCACCTCTCCAGTAAATAGCCTTCTCCTCATTATAAGAAGAAGCTGTTCTGGGAGTGTCCTGGTAGCCAAAGGCCCATCAGACCCAGGTAAGACGCAATTAAGACTAATTAACCCAGCCAGAAATTTGAGCCAGGTTCAGAAGAGAACAAGGAAGGAGGGATAGCACTGCTGATGTCAGATGAATCTTGGCTGAGAACAGAGACGACCAGAAAGATGTTTTCCTGGGTTTTATTGACTACACACAGACATTCAACTGTGTGCATCCTAACAACTTATACATGACATTTAAAGAACGGGCATTTGAGAACACACAAATACGCTCATGCAGAACCTGTATGTAGATCAAGCGGCAGTCGTTTGAACAGGATAAAGGGATATTGCTTGATTTAAAATCAAGGTTATAGCCTTTGACCATATTTATCCAATCTATAGGCTGAGCAAATAATTCAAGAAGCTGGACTATCTGAAGAAGAATGAAGCATCAAGATTGGTGTACCAATGCAAAAGAGCCGGCTGTGTTTGCTGAAAGTCAAGAGCACAGAACAAGAGGCAGAGATGAAGCTCAAAGGACAGCCATCAGTAAGGGAGACACCTCAACATACAGAAAATAAAGATCCTCCAACCGGACCAATAAGCAACATCAGGATCAATGAAAAAAGATGGAAGTTTTCAAGGATTTCATTTTATCTGGATCCACACTTAATGTCTATGGAAAGAACAGCCAAATAATCCAATGACATATTGCACTAGGCAGAAACTAATGCCAACTATCTCCTTGAAGCATCACACACACACACAC
>NW_022105908.1:5922009-5924963 GCF_000313985.2 Echinops telfairi | reverse complement strand
CACACACACACACACACACACACACACAGATGTCACTTTGAAGATTAAGGTCCATCTGACCCTAGCCAAGGTATTTTCAATCACCTCATATGCGTTCAAAAGCTGGACAAGGAATAAGGAAGATTTAAGAAGAGTTGGTGCATCTGGTAAAAACGATTGAATCAACAGCTCAGGGACTGCCAGACGACCCGACATTGCTGAGCTGGAAAAAGTCTAATGAGGACGCTCTTTAGAAGGTAGGATGGCAAGACTCCTCAGTACTCTGCAGATGTTGTCCGGAGGGACCAGTCCCCCGAGAAGGACAGCATGCTTGGGGAAGTGGAGGGTGGAGAGAAAGAAGGAACCCCCCATGGAGTTGCACTGACGCAGTGGTGACAACAATGGGCTCACATAGCAAGGATGGAGAGGAGGGCACAGTGCTAGGCAGCATTTCGTTCTTTGTTGCACATGGGTGATGGGAGGGCTCTGTGAGTTGGACCTAAGTGACACCTGAAAACAAACCCCGCGTGAACCCAGCAGTCACCCCATTACACTGATGTCTCAAATAAACCAGAAATGGTTAGCAGCTGCATCTGTGCTGGAACTAACGGGACCTGCTGTCCTGGAAATAAAACAAAATGAGTGAGTGCTCGACAACCTTGCTACCCAGTGTGGTCCCCAAGACTAGCCGCAGCATCATCTCCTGGGAGTTTATGAAACCAGTCCCGGCCCCACCCCAGGTCACGGAATTCAGGTCCAAAATTGGAGACAGTGCTCGGATCATTGGTACCTGGGCCAGAAGCGTTAGCCACCGTGCTAAACAAAAGCATCCAGAACTAGGATGTCAAAGGGACCCACGAAACGGGTCTCTCCCACCCCTGCAATGTCAGGCCACACCTCCATTTACCAAGCATGCAGCACGCAGGAGTGACAACCCCAAAGTGTGCAGACTCCCTGGGTGGCACAAACAGCTAACATGCTCAGCTGCTCTCCACAAAGCTGGAGGTTTAATCCACCCAGAGATGGCTTGGAAGAAAGGCCTGGCAGTTAATTTCCAAAAACCAGCTGTTGAAAACCATATGGAATACCACTCTACCACTTTACTGTGACACACATCTAGGAACCCTGGTGGTGCAGTGGTTATACATTAGGCCCCTAACCTCAAGGTCACCAGTTCAAAACCCCCAGCCGCTCCACAGGAGAAAGGGGCTTTTTACTCCGTAAAGAGCTATAGTCTGGAAACTCACAGGGGTAGTTCTACCCTGTGCTGTAGGGCCGTTACGAGTCGGCACTGATTTGATGGTAGTGAGTTTGGTTTGGATTTGGTGACACACTTGGGTTCATGATATCAAGTGGATACAAAGCACAAACAACACGCTAGGTTCGTCCTGTGTAGATCCTCCGATCCTTACAGGCCTGCAGCTTGCCCAGGGTCGCACAGGCAGCAGTGCTTGTAAACCTGTGCCTATAATCCGCAGGAGCAGCAGATGTGACTTGCCACTCAAATAATGGCCCATCAGCCACCAGTCTGAACATCACATGAGAGCTCGGTAGGAAGGCAGGTTGTGAGGCCCCACTCTAACCCTACTGAAGCAAGAGCCACTGGATGCTTTGTCTACTCGCTGCTGTCCGAGGAAAAAACAAAAACTCACTGCCATCAAGCCAATCCTGGCTGACTGGGCTTAGGCCCCAGGGCAGACCCTACAGATGCAGAAGCTTATTGATAACATCAAAACACTAGACTGAGTACCAGATTGCCAAGTCAAACCAACCAACCCACTCCCTGCCATCTCACTCATTCACTCCTCATCACTGCCATCAGTAGATGCCGAGTCAGAAACACTACCGAGCAGGGTAGGGCTGCCCTGTGCATTTTCAAGACGGTAACTCTTTACAGGAGTACAAACCCCTGTCTTTCTCACAACGTGCAGCTGGTGGTTTTGAATCACTGACCCTGTGGCTAGCAGACCAACGCGTAATCACTACGCCAACAGGTGGCTGCCAGTTAGTCGAACCGGCTCATAGACACTGAGTCAGAGGAAACAATCTAAGAGGGTGTCTGAGACTGCACATATTTTTAATTTTTTTTTTGAGACTGCACATCTTTATGGGAGCGGACAACCCCACCATTCTCTGCTGGGTTTGAACCACCCACCTTTCAGTTAGCAGCCCCATGTCTATGAAGCCCTCCCCACAGCGCCACCAGAGCTCCTCTGGATAACCGTGGAGTAGATGTTATTTTGCTCATGTTCTCAGCGAATGAACTCCAAGGCTGCCTTGTTCACACCAAGGGTAACAATAATAGGCTTGTGACAATTTATCAATAGAATGCTCGCTAAAATTAGAACCGGAGACTTCAAACTAAATCCAAAGTTCCTATTTCTATCTCCAACTTCCATTACCAGTCGAAGCAAGTGGTGCGCTGCCGCCCTTGAGAGCAGTGGCTAAAAGCTGGATCCACGCCTGTGATTCAATTGGAGAAAGCTTTGTTCCTGTCTGCAGAAGGCTGGAAATACCATTTCTAAAGGATTTCGAAAACTTAATTTGTTTCTTGTGTCAGTCACCTCCTGGAGTGCTACACGCCATTAACGAGCAAGAGAGACTAAACCCCATCCAAACGCACTGCCATCAAATCGATGCTGACCCCAGTGACCTCCCTGGACAGAGTGCATCTACCCCTGTGGGCTCTCTCTCTACAGAAACAGGCAGCCTCACCTTTCTTCAGCAGAGCACCTGGGGGGTTCAAATCACTGGTTCACAGCTCAATGGGTGAACCATTGTGTCACCAAGGATCTTGAAGGAAAAGAGAAGGGGGAAGCATGAAAGGTGTGATAGGTAGGTTTATTGTGCCCACCTTGCCAACAGGAACATGTGGGATTAATCAGGTCAGTTTGATTGGAGAGCAAAGAGATAAATGGCTCCACAAGGCCTGCCCTGTCTCTCCTGCTCTCTGGTGACCTGACCAGTGTGCGGCT
>NW_022105908.1:5918011-5920331 GCF_000313985.2 Echinops telfairi | reverse complement strand
GGTGGGAGAAAGATGAGGCTGCCTGCTCCCAGAAAAGAGTTACAGCCTCAGAACCCCAAAGGAGTAGTTCTAGTCTATCCCATGGGGCTAGACCACTGAAACACCACTGTCCTTCACAGATGTACAAGTGTGTAGAAAAGAATCCCTGGGATCAGGAAATGACCACATTTATTCAAAATGTGCAAACCAACAAGTAGTTACTAGGTTATCAAGGACAGTGCTAGATGCAAGAAGAGCTGACTGGAACACATAAGAGTTCATGACTCTCTAGGAGCCCTGGTGGCATAGTGGTTAAGAGGTGGGTTGTGAACCACGGGGTCAGCAGTTCAAAACCACTCTAAGAGAGAAAGAAGGGGCGTTCTACTCTTATGAAGAGTGACAGTCTCAGACACTCACAGGACCAGTTGGAATCAACTGGATGGCAGTGAGTTTTGGTTCCCTGAGAGCCTCAGCTAAAGTCTGTACTATGTTCTGAGTCCCTGCAATAGCAGCATCACATGGGTGTTCAGACCCCCAGAATCTCAGGCCCTGTCCTAAATCGACTAGCAGAGAAATCCGCATTCCAACTAGAGAAGCTGTTCTCAAACCCAACCCAACCCACCGCTGTTAAGTCCATTCTGACTCACAGTGACCCTGCAGGACCCAGCAGAATGGCCCCTGTGGGTTTCTGAGGCTGTACAGGAGTAGAAAGGCTCCGTTTTCTCCTGTAGAGCAGCTTCCAACTGCTGACTCTGTGGTTAGCAGTCTGACATGTAACCCAGTTTGCCACCAGGGCTCCTTGAGTCCACTCTCACTTACTGCCACTGAGTCAATTCTGACTCATAGTGAATGAGGTAGTTAGTTTATTGTGCCAACCTGGCTGATAAACACATGTGGGGTTAATTGAAGGATGGAGGGATAAATGGCTCTGTGAGCCTCGCCTTTCTAGTTCTCGGGTCTCTTGCTTTCTGATGGTCAGACCAGGGTGCAGCTGCCTTAGCCAGTTCCCTGCTTCAGTTGGCAAGGCTCACTTCCTGCAAGACATCCCCGAGAAGAAGGCACATGTACCTACCCCGATGCAGCCCTGGGTGCTGGAGCAGCCGTGTGGAGACCCTGCCAGCACTGAGATGCTTACACACTCACTTGACTCGGCTTTCCTCCTGCAGTCAGCATCATTTCGCGTGTTTTGTGAGATGGAGGAGGACTTTGTGGATTGGCATCGACGTATGGGTTAATATTGGACTTGTGGACTTGGGCAGTACTGGATTGGGATGTTTTCTTGATGTGCATTTAACCTTTTATAAAACTCTCTCTTATACTTGAGTTTCTGTGGATTTGTTTCTCTAATGTACCCAGACTAACACTACCCTATAAGATAGGGTAGAACGGCCCTGTGGGTTTCCAACAGTATAACTCTTCACTGAAGTAGCAAGTCTCATCTTTATCCTGAAAAGTGGCTGATGGTTTGGAGCAGCTAACTTGGTGGTTTGCAGCGCAACATATAACTCAGTCCGCACCAGGGGTCTTTGAAATGGATCTAGCTGTGCTGAATTCACTTTGTGAAGCGTAGCATTAGGTGTGGCTGTAAAATACTGATTGTGCTGCTCTAGCACACTGAGCAGAACTGGGGTTTCCCCGTGCAAGGGTGTAGAAGCAGTGGTCCCTAGGGCTGTTCCTAGCGCTCCAGGCTCCTTTCCTCCTTCCAGGCCCATGGTAGGAATGTTTTTCCCTACTCACTTGAAGTTAGCTGTGGTCTCCCAAGGGGGTACAAACAGTTCACGTGCTTGGATGTTAATGGAAAGGTGGGAGGTTCAAATCTATCCCGAGGCATGCTTCAAAAAGGGCTGGGCCATCTGCTTCTGGAAAGCCAGCCACAGGAATCTATGGGGCACAGTCCTACTCCAACACACATAAGGCCACCATGCACTAGAATCAGTGCAAAAGCAAATGGCTCAGTGCTTTAGACAATGAAATCTGAGAATAAATGTCAGGTCTCTATTCTGAGCCAACCCCCGCCCCCAAAGCAATAGCTACAACAATGGGTCCAAGCATGACAACAATGGGGGGGTGTTTTCTTCTGTTGTGCATGGGGTCACTGTGAGTTGGAACTGGCTGATGGCACCCAACGACAACCACCACCACCACACTTCTTGGCAGACAACATAAGAACTATACGCTCTCGATCCTTGAACTAACTACAAGCTTTTCTTTCTTGGTATGTTCTAATTTGTTCTTTGTCGGTGGCTTGATGTTGTTGCTGTTTTGTTGTACACTGTTGCTTGGTTTTGTTCTGTCTTGTTTTTGTGCATGTTGTTGTCTCCGCAGGTCTGTCTGGATAGGA
>NW_022105908.1:5909227-5916559 GCF_000313985.2 Echinops telfairi | reverse complement strand
GAGGAAATGTTTTGAGAATGATGAGGGCAATGAATGTACAAATGTACTTTACACAATTGACGTATGTGTGGATTGTGATGAGAGTTGTATGAGCCCCTAATAAGATGATTTTTTAAAAAAGAACTATACGCTCTCTTAAGGGTTTAAAATTAAACAAGCAGCCATCTAGTAGGGACGCAAATAAGCCCACATGGACGAAGCATACCAGCCTGTGTGATCATGAGTTGTCGACTGGATCAGGTATCAGGTATCAAAAGATGCAAGACAAACTATTATAACAATGTGAATAAAGGGGAATGGAGTGGAGACCCAAAGTCCAACTGTAAACAATTGACATCCCCCCACAGAAGGGCTATAAGGAAGGGACAATTTATCCAGGGTGCAGTACAGCACTGACAAAACACACACATCATTCCTCTAGTTCCTCAATGCTCCCCGCACCGTCCCACCATGACCCAGTTCTTCCTTACAACTCCAGCTAGATACAAGAGCGCTCGACACAGGACATTCAGGACAGACAAAATCTTCAGGAACAGTAGTGGGAGTAGCAATATCATGAGGGGAGGTGGGTGGTGTGGGTGCGTGGGGGCAACGGGAGAAAGGGGGAACCCATCCCAAGGTTGGATATATAGCCTACCCCTCCAGGGGAACAAATAACAGAAACGTGAGCAAAGGGAGGCAATGGACAGTGTAAGACACGAACTAACAACCATAATATATAACTGATGAAGGATTCAGGAGGGTAGGAAGGTGGGGGAGGGAAGAGGGGAAAAAAGAGGAGCTGATACCAAAGGCTTAAGTAGAAAGAAGATGTTTTGGAAATGTTGATGGCAACATACGTACAAGTGTGCTTAATACCATTGAATGATGTATTGCCATAGATTTTTAAGCACCACCACCCCCCCCAACAGAATGATTAATAAACAAAAAAGGACTATGTGCTCATTGGCAGGGTCACCGGGGTTACTCCATCAACCTGAGGCCTTCTTATCTGGCAGCTCCAAGCCAACCAGCAACAGCCAGGTAGCATGGGCAAGCACTGAGATGTGGGGATTATTTGTTCTGGCACCAGATCCTAACCCACCCTGACTGCCGCAGCACAGAGGCAACAATGCGACCGCTTTCAGGACCTATCTATGACGATACGCTGGAATGACCCAATCTCATCACTTGCGATTGGGCCGTTTCTTTAATCCTGAAGAGGATTACCTAGCTTAACGCCCTCTCTACAGATCAGACGTCACCCCAATATACGTTCTCCCCCCTTTCCTTTATGTTCTCCATCCCACAGATGGCCTTCCGTGCTTGCTTCTTCTTCTTCTTCTTCTTTTTTTTTTAATCTCATAGCACCATATGCTTTTTGGGGTAAGCTGCCTGAAAGTCTTTTTGCAACTAGGTGATAGACAGTCACACACAGAAATACACCAGATTTGCCTCCAAATGAATTGTGGCTGTTTCCAAAAATAAATTTAAAACATCAGATTCATTCCTCCAAGGACCAAAGTTTGCTTTTACTGGCATCTCAAAGAATGTGGTCCCGTCCCTGGACAAGTGTGATTTTCTTCAACCTGTTCTTACAAAGGATAGTTGTGTAGTACACACAGTCCCTGCATCAAGAAAACAATTCATCCCTGAACACACCTTACCTTATCTTTTAGTCTCATCATAGGGAGAGAGCTGAACTATGTCAAGTACATGAAGCATTCAGGATCACAATATACAAAGGAATCCCGCTGGCAGTAAACCTAACTTTAACCAGTTTCTCCTGGTGGACATCTAAGTGGTGGCCCATTTTGTATTCTTGGCATTAGGAGCTTTCTGCCTGCCTAGTCGACATTTTCGGATTCTCAATTCCTAGAAGTAGAATCCTGGGTCAGAGAGTATATATGCTCTCAGGGTTCTTTTAAGGTATATAGTAGTCAACTTTCCCTTTAGGGCACCTATAAAAACGGTCCTACACTCCTACCAACACTCGTTCTTTGTGTACATGCGCAGTTTCTCTTTAAATCTATATTTTCTTTAAAAATCAAAACCAGAACAATTGCTTGATCACTTACTACTCATTTGCATCAAAGCAATCCTGATTTGTAGCAACCCCATAGGGCAGAGTTAGAACTGCCCCCGGTGCATTTCTGAGATTGCAACTGCAGAAGTAGAAAGACTCATCTTTCTCCGAGAGTGGTTGGTGGATTCAAACTGCTAACCTTGTGGTTACTAGCCCAATGCACCCACTTCCTACCAGGGGTGCCTCTTTGATAACTAGTTTCTTTGATCACCAGTGACATGATTATGTTGACACCTTTGAATATCTTTTATTATCAAGTCTCTATCCAAATTCCTTGGTCATTCTTCTGCTATGCATTGCTCTCTTTGGGGGTGTTTCTTTTGAATAATTTAGAAAAGCACTTTCTACGTTAAGGAAATTCATATTGTTTCCATTTTTGCTTGACTATCAAACAACTCCCCAAGGAAGATGGCAGAATGAAGAATTGACAGGTGAGAAGATGCAGAAGGTGAGTACATTGTGATTGCCCGGCAAGAGATGAGGCCCCTCACCTATCACAAGCAAAGCACAAGCAAGTCCTTTTGCTGCTACCTGCAACAAATAAATAAAATCCATGGGGTCTTCAAAAAGTTCATGGCAAAATTCCATTCTCTTTTCATTCCATTTTCCCACTAACTTTTTGAAGCCCCTTCATACATGCCGTGCACACTGATTTCTCACATCTCCATTTTGGCCATCATGGTCTGAGGTGCTTCCTCCATGGTCTCCTTGTTCCCACCCTTGGCTTCCTAAGATCTACTCTTCATACTTGGGTCCAGATGAGCTTTCTAAAAGGATCAGAACAGGCCATTCCCATCCAGAAAACCAAAAACTTCCCACTGCATACAGGAAAAACTAGCCTTTATGTTGGAAATGAGGCCCATAGTACCTGTTATCTGCTTCCCTCTCTGCCACGTTCCAACTCCTTTTGCTTCTGCCTACCACTCTCTGAGCATCCCAGAATATGGGTGCTTATTTGAGGTCTCCCAAGTATTTCATATTCAACCCCCTCTTTCTACGTGATTTCCTATGCAGTTACCGCTGCCTGGAATCATTTTTGTCCAGATACCTATATGGCAAATTCCTTCAGGTCTCCTTAGAGAAGCTTTCTTAAATATCCAATATACCGCAGACTGCCCAAAAGATGAAATACAACCTTAGAAAAGTCTTAGAAAAAGTACAACCAGAATGCTTCTTAGGAGCAAGGATGGTGAGACTTTGGCATGCTTACTTTGGGGGCCTCATCAGGAGAGAATAATCACAAGATAAGAATGCCCTGGTTGGTCGAGGGAAAAGCTGGTGTGAACATTAACACCACAGCCACATCAATGGCCCCGACCACGGCCATGAAGGCAGTTTCAGACTGGACAGTGTTTCATTCTATTGTACATCAGGTCCCCATGAGCCGGAACCAACGTGACAGAAACTAACAACGCAAAGAAGGCCACCTATTGACGTCTCATCACCACACACTTACTCAGACAATCACAAAACCCAAAGCCACTGCCATGGAACCGATTCTGACTCACGGCGACCTGACAGGGCAGAGTAGAACTGCTCCATAGGGTTTCCATGCCGGGAACTCTTCATAGGAGCAGCCTGCCTCATCTTGCCTCCCATGGAGCCACTGGTGGGTTTGAACTGCCCACCTTATGATTAACAGCCCAATGCTTAACTCACTGTGCCACAAAGGTTCCTTACCTTTTTAGTCACTTCATAGCAGTTATCGCCATTTGAAATTACCTTAGACATTTTTTTTCTAGTTGTACATCCCCATTACTAGTTGTGAAGCTTCTTTTCTATTTTGTTCCAAAGTTTTACCTTCTGTGGCTCCAACAGTGCTCACAGCCCTCCCCGAGACTCATTAGTGATTGTTCAATCAACAAAGAAGCAACATTTTGATCAGAGGTCAGCACATTACATAGAGTCTGAGAGCTAAGAATGGTTTTTAGATTGTGCAATAGTGTGTGTGTGTGTGTGTGAACCCCAACTAATAAAAAGATACAACAAATGAAAAAGATGACACTCAATTCCAATGACCAGTAAACACTTCCCCCTACAAAATAAATAAACAGATAAGCCCATTGCTATCAAGTCAATTCTGACCAAATAAAGTTTTATGAGAACACAACCACGTACTTCGGGTCCATCTTCCCTGCAGCTGCTTTCGCCCTGCAACAGCGGAGCTGAGCCGTGGTGACAGGGACCATATGTGGTTCCCTCATCCCTTCACACTCCTTTGGTGCACACTCAAAGCCGCAGTGATGCAATGATAGCGCCATATTGCCTCTTGGCCTGCCAAGCTGAAAACATTCCCTGGTTCTTTCCAGACAGTTTGCCGATGCCAGATGCCAGGGAGTCAACGAGGACAAGACGTGAAGAATGGCTTCTAAGGGAGAATGTCCAGGAACCCTGGTAGCACAGTGGGTTAAGCATTGGGCTGTTGGCAGGGTGGACAATTCAAATGCATCAGCCACTCTGTGGTAGAAAGATGAGGCTATCATGAGGTCTCCGGGGTTATAAATCTTTATGGGGAAAGACAGTTTCCTCTGTCTTCCAAAGAGTGGGTGGTGGGTTTGAACCACTCTACCTTGTGGTCAGTAGCCCAGTGCTTCATCTACTGCTTCTGTGATAATTTTCAGCCTCGGAAACCCTGTGGGGCTGCCCAGTCTCCTCTGTCTTAAAGGGTCACTGTGGACTGGAGTTGACATGACGGCAGTGAGGGTGGGAGGGGCTTACCTAACAAGGAGGAAAGGTAAGGTAAGAGGGAACGGATGGAGAGATGATGGTACCACTCACTAAGGTTGGGGTGGGAAGGAAAACAGTGAAGAAAAGAGAAAAGAGAATTTCCGTGTCAACATGCAAATTTTAGGAACCTGGAGGTTAAATATGGACACCAGTTTGGAGCCCAAGAGGAGAGGCTGATAAACTGAATGCAGAAGCTAAACTAAGAAAGCCCACTTGTATCAGACGGCAGACAGAGGAAGGAATCCTGAGTGGTGCGATCATCAATACTCTTTGCCATTAACAGAGAGGTTCACTGATTGAATCTGCCCATAAGCCCCTCGGAAGAAAGGCCTGGCAATCTATTTCTGAAAAACCAGCCACCGAAAACCCCATGGAGCACGGGTTGCCTTGCGTTGGAATCGAGTGATGGCAGCAAAAACCAGCCTTACCACCATCAAGTTGATTCTCACAGTGATCCTATAGGCGAGGACAGAAGGGCCCCTGTGAGTGTCTGGGACTGTCACACTTTCTGGGAGTAGAAAGCCTCATCTTCCTCCCATGGAGCAGCTGGATGGTTTTGATCTGCTGACCATGGGGTTAACAGCCAGTGTGCCACCACTATGCCCCAGGGAGTTCATGAATAGGAAAGGAGAGGTGGCTGGGCCCTCCTCAGACTCCATGAAGACGTATCACAATCAACCCATCTATTAAAATGACCCCTTCCCAAGAATGCCTCCCAGCATGCCAGTCTTCCAAAGGAAAGTCAGATGAGGCCCTGCTAGCTGCTGTTTCTACGTCTCTCCATGGGAATAAACAGCACCCAGGAAGCCTCGCCATTGTAGAGGGAGAAGAATCTATTAATTTTTGCAATTAAGTACAGGGGGATCTGTTGCAACCTTTTGTTAGAAAGCTGATCACGTGTTGCCTGGCTGCTGGTTGTAATGAGGCACAAGCTGCAAGAACAATGTCCCTGGAGTGACCTGAGAACAGTCAAGTACCAGACTTGTACACACTTCCTGGTCTACGGAGCCTTTCCCTTCACCCGTGGAGTGAGGCCAGCACCTGTGTTCATGGAAGAGCCCCACCCCCACCCCCCAGCCACACCATGAAAGCATGGCTGTTTCCAGCTGAGGAGCATACAAGGAGATTAGCATTTCATCTTCATTGCTAAGGGGCAATGGATGTCGGAGATTCGTGCTGGCCTGTTGCTAAGGCAGCGTTTGGAAAGACGCCCTGAATCCATACACCCTGCCCATTGCTTGAAAGTCCAGTGGGGGGGTCCCTTGACCCAGCATAAGACAGGGAGGAAGGAGGTGGTTACTTATGCACAGAAGCAAAGAGCATGGTGGGAAATTGTCAAACATCAGGTGCACACCACACACACACACACCACAGCCCCCAGATCAAAGGGCAGATGGAGTAGGTGACAGTGGCAAAGAAAGTCTTGGTCTTCCTGGTCAGTGCCAAGTACCCTGAGAGCCATCAGCCCCTCCTTAGAACAGAGCTAGTGGTGGCTGTCTCCTTTGTCCCTCACTCAGTCATGGAGCTGATGCCGACTCCTAGCAACCCGTTGGACAGGGCAGAACTTCCCCTGTGGGTTTCTGAGACGGTCACTCTTTCTGGGACTAGAAAGCCTCCTCTTTCTCCCACGGAACATCTAGTGGTTTCAAACTGCTGACCTTGCGATTAGCAGCCCAGTGCATCATCATTATGCCACCAGGGCTCCTTCTCCTTTGTCGAGCTAGAAATACCACACGTGGGCAGCTTCCACAAACAGAAATGTAGTTCCCCACAGTTTCCCAGAAAACCCTCACTGCCGTCAAGTCAATTCCAACTCAAAGAGGCCCTACAAGGCAAGGGTAGAATTGCCCCTGTGGATTTCCAAGACTAGCCCTTTACGGGAATAGAAAGTCTAGCCTTTCTCCCAAGGAGCAACTGGTGCTTTTGAACAGCTGACCCTGTGGTTAGCAGAGCACTGCGCAACCCACTACACCTAATAATCCAAATTCAGGGCACTGACTGTAGGGGAAGTCTTTTTCTCCCTGTCTGGGGTGAAGATCCTTGTCATGTTTCAGTTCCCATTGCAGGATGCCTCAGCAGGCACGTGCCTTCCCCTTCGTTGGTGTGCAGTTGCTCACTTCATCAGCTTTTATGTAGGTCAAAGGAGATGGACTTAAGACACACCCCATACTCACACTGCCTCATCAACATGAGAAACCCATTCCCACATGGGATTCTATCCAGAGGTATGGGGGGTTAGCATTGACAACATGTCTTTTCTGGGGGACACAATTCAATTCATCACCAAAATCAAATCCTCTCTATCAGTTCTGACCTACAGGGACGCCTCCAGGACATAGAAGAATGGTCCCTTTGGGTTTCGTAGGTTATAAAAAATACTGGCCCGATCACCTTCCCAACACGTTCGTTGAAGACAGAGCAGGTGCATAAGCAAATGTGGTGAAGAAAGCTGATGGAGCCCAGCTGTCAAAAGATAGAGCATCTGGGGTCTTAAAGGCCTGAAGATACACAAGTGGCCATCTAGCTGAGAAGCAACAAAG
>NW_022105908.1:5898038-5909067 GCF_000313985.2 Echinops telfairi | reverse complement strand
GGAGGAGACAAGTCAGTCAGGGTGCAGTGTAGCAACAATGAAACATACAACTTTCCTCTAGTTCCTAAATGCTTCCTCCCCACCCACTATCATGATCCCAATTTTACCTTACAAATCTGGCAAGACACTGGTACAGATAGGAACTGGAAGCACAGGGAATCCAGGACAGATGAACCCCCCCGGAACCAGTGGTGAGAGTGGTGATACCGGGAGGGTGGAGGGGAGGTGGGGTAGAAAGGGGGAACCAATCACAAGGATATACATATGACCCCCTCCCTGGGGGGCAGACAACAGAAAAGTGGGTGAAGGGAGGCATCGGACAATGTAAGGCATGACAAAATACCAATGATTTATAAATTATCAAGGGTTTGTGAGGGAGGGAGGGTGGAGAGGGAGGGGAAAATGAGGAGCTGATACCAAGGGCTCAAGTAGAAAGAAAATGTTTTGAGAACGATGATGGCAACAAATGTAGAAATGTGCTTGACACAATGTATGTATGTATGGATTGTGATGAGAGTTGTACGAGCCCCCAATAAAATGATGTTTTCTAAAAAACACTGACCCGATGGACAAACTCTTTTAGATGCTTTTCATCATACAGACAAAAAAGCACTGTGCTAACACTAACCTATAATCCAGTCCTGGTGGAAGTGATCGGACAGAAAACTGAACTCTCATATGATCCCCAAATCCCAATCCTAGGGATAAACCCAAACCAAACTCCTGCCATCAATTTGATGTCAACTCCTAGCAATCCTATAAGGCAAAGTAGAACTGCCCTGTGGTTTCTGACACTTCATCTCTTTTACTGGAGTAGAGAGCCTCATTTTTCTCCCATGGAGCACCTGGTGGTTTTGAAATGCTGACTTTGGGGTAAGCAACCTAATACACAATGACTGCATCACCAAGCCCCATGTAATCCCAGGTACAGGCCCAGCATAGGCAAAGGCGGGAATGCATACAAAAGCCCATACACTGGATGTCTGTCCAGTACAATACTCTGCATAATAGCCAAAAGGTGGAAGCAACCAAAATGAAGGTCAGCAGAGAGATCCACAAAACCTGGTCTGGACACCCAATGGAATAACACTCAGCCATGAAGAGAAATGAAGTCTGTGCTTGCCCCTGCACGGGCTAGAACCTGGTAAACACTATACTGAGCAAAACAAGTGAGCCACAGAAGGACCGAGACTGTTGTGTTGTTGTACCCATCCATCTGTGGGATGCACATGGTGGCTTATGCTAATGATGGTAGAATGGTTTGGGAATGGATAGGAAGAACAACTGCACAGCTTGAGAAAGAGAATCAACAGCATTGACTTCTACAACAGAGATCTTGTGGAGTTGTTGCTATGCTGTAAGGTATCATCAAGTGTAAGGTAGATGTGAGTCCCAACGCGTAACGACCTTATGAACAACAAGCTGAAACACTGCCCGGGCCTGTACCATCCTCATCAGTGTTCTTATGTTTGGACCCACTGGTGCAGCAACTGTGTTAATCCACCTCGTTGGGAGTCTTCTTCTTTTATGCTGCCCTCCACTTTACCAAGCATGATCATGTCCTCTCCTGACCATGTGTCCAAAGCACACGAGACAAAGTCTCCCCAAACTTGCCTCTGAGGAGCACACTGGCTATACTTCTTCCAAGACAGATTTGTTCTTTTGGCAGTCCATGGTACTTTCAATAGTCTTCACCAGTATCATAATTTCTTTTAATGGTTAACTATCGTTCCATTGTGTGAGTAAACACTATTTTGTGTACCCATCCATCTGTGGGATGGACATGTTGGTCTCTCCTAATGATGGTGGAATGATGTGGGAAAGGATAGCGAGGTAGTTAATTGTGCCAACCTGGCCCACAAACACATGTGGGGTTAATTGAGGGGAAGAGAGATAAATGGCTCTGTTAGCCTCGCCTTTCTAGTTCTTGGGTCTCTCGCTCTCTGATGGTCGGACCAGGGTGCAGCTGCCTTCGCCAGTTCCCTGCTTCAGCTGGCAAGGCTCACTTTCTGCAAGATATCCCAGAGGAGAAGCCACATGGACCTACCCCGATGCAGCCCTGGGTGCTGGAGCACCCATGCGGAGACCCCTGCCAGCACTGAGATGCTTACACATTCACTGATTCAGCTTTCCTCCTGCGGTCATCATCGTTGCATCTGTTTTGTGAGATGGAGGAGGACTTTGTGGCTTGGTGTCGGACATATGGGTTCATGTTGGACTTGTCGGTTTGGGCAGCACTGGGTTGGGATGTTTCCTTGATGCGCACTTAACCTTTATAGAAAACTCTCTCTTATACATGAGTTTCTGTGGATTTGTTTCTCCAAAGTACCCAGACCAACACAAAGAGGGAGACTGACTGCACAGCCTGAAGAATAACATCAATGGCGTCGAATTCTACAATGGGGACCTTGTTCAGAGGGTGTATGTTTGCTCTGTGTGCTTCCGCCACTTGAAGTTCCGAGCGGTGTCAGGTACACAACCTCCACCGATCACCAGGTCTGCAAAAGCCATCCTGCTATGCCAAGGCCTTTACATCCAGTATATCTGGAAGGCCAAGCCAATCTGGACTTGAATTCTCACTGTCCCCTTTATTGTCAGCCCTGGTGAAGAAGCTTCTGATGTGCTTAACAAACAGATAATCACCTAGGAGAGTGGTAGAGAATCTCTAACCAGGCTAGCCATCACGAGCTTTCTCCTACCTCGTCCTGGGGCTCTCTCCCTCATCCACCCAGCCTGCTTCCTCTCGGCTGTACCAGGAGCGCTATCCCCACCCTTCTGTGGTAGCAGGCCCTCGGTGAGCCACGGCCCACACCCATTGTGCAATTCCCTCCCACACCAAATCCAGACTAGTCCTGTGACCCACTTTAATCAATGAAGCCAGCCCGAACCCTAAGTCTTCAGAAGGGCTGGCATCTTGTACATTTCTCCAAACTCCACCACTTCTACCCTCCTCTCCAAGTGCATCCTGGAAGATGAGTCAGCGTGTGGAGAGCGGCCATCCAGCAGAGCAGAGGACACGTTGTTTTCACAAGCTTCAGCCCAGGTGAGCCTCTAGGACGCCCAACCCCATCTGACCGCAGTTTCATGAGAGACACCAAGACAGACAAGCAGAAGAACTGCCCTCCAGAGCCCAGCCAACCCAGAAAACTACTGTTGCTTTGGAGAGACTAAAACACTCGTACGTTGCTGGTGGGATTCCAGACTATAACAACCACTATGGAAAACAGTATGGTGCCTCCTTAAGCAAACACAAATACGAATCCCTGAAGATCCTGTAGCCTCTCTAACCTGGCATATACATCCCCTAAAGAAATGAAGAACACCACGAGGTGTCGAAGGGATCAGGTGTAAGGCATCATCAGAACAAAAAAATCTTACCATGGTGAATGATGGGGGGAGTGCGGAGTGGAGATCCAAAGCCCATTAGTAGGCCACTGGAGATCCCCTTGCAGAGGGGTGTCAGGGAGGAGACGAGCCAGTCGGTGTGATGTAACAACGATGAGAAATACAACTTTCCTCTAATTCCTAAATGTTTCCTCCCCGCTCCCACTACCATGACTCGAATTCAACCTTGCAAGTCTGGCTAGACCAGAGGGTGTACACTGGTACAGATAGGAACTGAAAATACAGGGAATCCAGGGCGGATGAGCCCTGCAGGACCAGTGGTGTGAGTGGCGAAACAGGGAGGGTAGAGGGAGAGTGGGTAGGAAAGAGGGAACTGATTACAAGGGACTATATGTGACCTCCTCCCTTGGGGACAGACAACAGAAAAGTGGGTCAAGGGAGACGTCGGACAGGGCAAGATATGACAAAATACCAATTTATAAACTATCAAGGGCTCATGAAGGAGGGGGGAGCGGGGAGGGAGGGGAAAATGAGGACCTAATGTCGGGGGTTTAAGTGGAAAGAGAATGTTTTGAGAATGATGTACAAATGCGCTTTACACAATTGATGTGTGTATGGATTGGGATAACAGTTGTATGAGCCCCTAATAAAATGTTTAAAAAAAAAAGAAATGAAGAACAAAACGCGAACAGACATATGAACGCCCATGTTTACTGCAGCCCTTTCTAGACCAGCAAAACGATGGACACCATCGCAATCCCCACCTGTAGAGGCATGGAGTAACAGACGCCAGCACACAGACACAACAGAGTATTATGCATTCTTGAAAAACACTGGCGTTGGATGGACACCTCATGGCGTGGACAACATCGGAGGACATGATCCTTAGCAAAGTTAGCCAAGCTCCTAGAGTTAGAGATTTCATGACACCACTATTATATAGAAAGAAAGAGAAACCGTTTTCACATCAAAAGAAATGACTATGAAGACGATGATGAGGCTGGTGGGCGGGGGGAGGGAGGTTGTGGTTAAGGAGGGAGGGAAGGTGGAAAAAAACCAGAACCGCATGAGGGATGGGCAGCTGGGATGAGAGGGGCCGTGCACCTCTAGATCATACGTTTCTCTTTGTATGTGTCATAGTCAATAAATAAAAGGGCAATAGAATAATAATAAAACGAAAAACATTTTAAAGGGCGTGGGTGGCCCCTCCAGTTCCCTTATCCATCAGACCTAAACATTGGTCAGAGTTGTTATAAAATAAAGAAATGGGAAATGGAAACTACTTAAATTCTTTCTGACTGATAAGCCTGTTTCAAAGAACAACAAAACAATGGTTGCTTTGAGACGTACACCACAAAGCTCCTGGTGTGTGTGGGAGGGGGGGAGGCACAAATACTTGGTGGTTAACTACTAACCTAAAGGTGGATGGTTCAAACCCACCCAAGGGGCACCACAGAAGAAAGGCCCGGCAATTTTCTCCTATAAAAACTGTAGCCAAGAAAACGCTACAGAATAGTGTCTGCTTGGTAACACAAGGTCACTGACTTGGAAATCAATTCCTCAAGGGCAACAGGGTTGGGTATTGGGTCTGTTATATAACAATCGATATACTATTCCTTCCTCGTCTGTGGCCTTGCCAACTCTCCCAGCTCTGACATCTCGTTCGCTCCCACAGACACTCCTTGTCAATAGCATTCATGAGAAGTGGGGCTCTCTCCAGTGGAGAGGTGTACCTGGAAGCGCAAACTCAAGGGGAGTCCCTGGTGCTGGTGAGTCCCCTGGGAAATACTAGCAGACTTGTTAGAACCTCTGGGGTTTCGGCCTTCTAGCCTGAGAGTTGATTCCAAGACCAGCACCCAGAACAAGGGCAGCTCAGATTCACTTGCATTTGCACGCTCATACCCCCACCACCACCCCACAGCACTTCCCCAAATGCCAAGCGTTTCTGCAGCTCTTTAGAAGCATTGCCTCTGAAACCAAATGCACAGCCGTCCAGTTGACTGCAACTCACAGTGACCCTGCAGGACAAGGTAGCACTGTCCCTGGGGGGTCTCTGAGACGCTAACTTTTTAAGAGTAGAAAGCCTCCTCTTTCTCCTTCTTAGTGGCTGGTGGTTTCCAACTGTTGATCTTGTTAGCAGCCCAGCACATAACCCACTGCACCACCTCTAGGCCCCTCATGTCTTCTCTCCATCCAGCCACCAAGGCCAAGGCTGGGCCCTCTAGCCATGGGATTTATGCTGGTACCTCCACTGACTCTTCGGATCTGCCCTGGGAGATGGAGACGTGGGCTCCCTCCTCCATCCACCTTCTTCCAGAAGCTTTGTGCACACAGAGACAGGTGGGAAGTTCCCCAGGGCAGGGGCTGCCAGTTGTACAGAGAAGAGTGATTGTGTTGCCGCGGCCTGCAGTCCCAGCCTCATGTTTGGCCCGTTATCTCTCCTCCTCCTCAATCAGGAGCCTCACAAGATGTTTGTTAGAAGCTATCTCAGGGCCTCTCCTCCACAGCGGAGGAGGAGTCTCAGATAAGGCAGGGTCACTGCTGCTGTGCTTGCGGTTGTGTTGAGTCTGACACACAGCGATCCCACGTGTGCACAGCAGAGCTGCTCGGTGTGGTTTCAAGGAATGACATTTTCAGAAGCAGACTGCCAGGCCTGTCCCCCACGGTGCAGCTGGGTGGGTTCAACTGCCCACCTTTCATCTAGAAGGTGAGCACTTCACTCTCTGTCCAACCTGGGGATCTAAGACCTGTCCACCTGCTCTTATCTAAGGGCTTCTTAAACTTCTCACCAACAGCTATGGGTCTGGCCTCAAACCTTTGGGGGGTGCAGGGATCAGGCAACTCGCAAAGCCCCTGGATGGTGCAATCAGTTTATCGTTGACTATGAATCTGAAGTTTGGTGATTCAAACCCACCCAGAGACACAACCAAAATCAGGTCTTGGGAACTGCTTCTGTAAAAATCACAGCCAAGGAAACTCTAGGGACTAGAAGGTATCTCCACACGGAGATATATGGGGTTAACATGAGTCAGAATGGACTCAACCACTGGTATCCATTGGCTCTGTGCTGTTTCTGGCCTCTACAACCCACTGGAGGGCTGTTCCATCTGCCGAGTAGCCAAGGTTCTTAGGGGCAGATTCCTAGGATCTACAAAACCTGGAATCAAACTCAATGTCAGGGAGTCTATTCTGACTCACAGTGACCCTATAGAACACGGTAGAACGGCTTCAATGGGTTTCGGAGACGGTAACTCTTTAGAAACAGAAAGGCTCATCTTTCTCCCACAGAGCAACTGATGGTTTTGAACTGCAGTTAGCAGCCCAACCCATAGGCCACCATACTTCACCAGGCCTTCTTTCTACCTGCTAGAACTGACATCTTCCCAAATGGCTGGAAGCCAGGTTATTTCCTCAGAGTCTTGAGCAAAGAGACTTCTTCAGTCACCAGGCCCAGAACCTTCACCCCGATGACTTTTCCTAGGGGCTAGTTGGTCACCAGGGCAGATCTCGGGCCCTGACTATTCCCAACACCCCTCCACTGGCTATACATCCTGCAAAGCTAGGCCCTCTCGGTTCCTCTTCCTTACACGAATGAGGAAGCACGGCTCAGGAAGTGTTTGTTTTGCACTGTGTGCTCTTAACAGGAGTCCCTCCTCCCCACCTTAAGCCCCATCACGGGAATGGGGCTTCCTTTTCACCAACGGACAAAGGTACCCTGGGATTGCTGTTTCCCTGAAGGTGCTATTCTTGACTATTCAGAACCAGTTTCAGTAGAGCTGTCTCACTAACACAGACTAGGAAGAAAGGCCTGGTGATCTACTTGCAGAAAATCAGCAATGAAAACCCCACGGATGGCAACAGTCAGATCCCATTGTGTATGGGGTGGCCAGGAGCTGGTAGTCAACCCAAAGCTGCTAGCAGCAACCCCTCACACTCAGATAAAGATGAAATCAACCCACCATCCCATCACTCCCCCGTGAGGCTTGTGGCATGGGTCATTCTGTCAGCTCTCGTTTGCCCAGGCTTCTGAGCAGCACGTGCCTGCAAGCTGGGTGCCAGGCACCCGGAGTGCCTAACATTACGAGGCTTCCCACCAGCAGCATCAATGGTGCCCCCTCTGCTCTCTTGGCTTCTGAAACAACTCCCTGCTTTGATGACTACCTTGCTGGCCACAGCTCCCCCAGTCTCATGATGCTAGGTGCTGGCCAGTCTACCCGCCACCCCCGAGTGCCCTACTTACACATCTTCCATCCCTGCCTAGCACTCACAGCCGGATCCAGCTAACTCATGCATGAGGTTCCCAGAGGCACTGGATCGGCACTGTAACCCTACCTGTTGAAAAGTGCTTGTGCTTCTAACTCTGTAAAGAACCCTAGCCAGTCCTCAGGTCACAAAGTCCCAGCCTCCAATAGAAGGAAACCAGGTGCCTCTGGGTAAAATGAAACGGACTATTCTAAACCGGGTTCGGTAGAGCTACTAAGCTAAAGCAAATTGGGAAGAAAGGCCTGGTGATCTACTTGTGGAAAATCAGCCAACGAAAATCCTACAGATTGCTATGGTTGGGGCGAGCACAAGAGATTTGCCATACACTCTATGTGAGCCCCAGCATTTCACCCTCCCTACGGGATTCGAAGGAGCCCTGGTGGCATAGGGTTATGCACTGTGCTGCTAAGAGCAAGGTCAGTACTTCAAAACCACCAGCTGCTCCAAGGGAGAATGATGAGGCTTTCTACTCCCATAAAGAAAAGAAATTCAAAGTCTCAGAAACCCACAAGGGCAGTTCTACCTCATCCTATAGGGTTGCTGTGAATTGACTGAATAGCAGTGAGTTTGGTTTGGTTTGGTTTGGTTGGGTGGGAAGGGATGCTACAAGCCCTGATAGGTGGTGTATTGAGTGGATTAAACATTGGGCTAACCACGGGCGGACGGTTCCAAGTTAACAGCCACTCCTTGGGAAAAAGATGAGGCTTTTTGCTCCCATAGAGATTTATAGTCTCAGAACCCCGTGGGAACAGTTCTGCTCAGTCCTATAGGGTCTCTACAAGTTTGAGTTGACCATAGGGCAGTGAGTTTAGTTTGGGCGGTTAGGGATGTTGTCACCAACACGCTGATGCCAGGGTCTGAGAATGCTTTACTCACTCCTTCCATCACTAGCCTTCAGCATAGTTGAGACGATGATGTTAGAAAAAGGCAAGGAAAGGAATCAGTCACCTCAGCCAGTAACAGATCTATGAATAGTCCTCCATGGACTTTTCACTGACCTGTCTCCTCAGGAACTGGGGATAATGTATATACCACCCCTAGCAATTAGCAGGTCCCAAATGAGACCAAAAAGCTCCACTGGCATGGGGTTCTGAGCTTGTAAATCTTTACTGGAACAGACAGCCTCATCTTACTCCCACGTAGCAGGTGGTGGGTTTGAACTGCCAACCTTTTGGTTAGCAGCCAATGACCAGCTCAACGTTACTAGGGCTCCTCCAACAAATGGAAGCCACTCCCAGGCCCAGGCCCAGAGGAGGATGGTTCCCATGTATGCTGCTTACCAATTGGGGGTTAACTGCCTGGAAGCCCCCAGGCACCCAGATTTCCTAAGTGTAAGTATATGCCAACTGACATCATGATACCCAAAATTGTCTCAACTGATAATCTTGCTTGTCACCTGCACCTCCCTTGCCCCAACAAAAAAGAAGTCACCTCATTTCTTCTCACACACTGCAAGCCCCCAACCTCACAGCCCCTCAAAACACAGCTGGCTGATTTCAGTCGGACAGGTTCCTCAGGGGACCGACATCTACCAGCCAAATTTCCACATCGGTGTTTCCTGCCAAAGTGTGGCCACCACAGGCGCTCCCAAAACATGTGTCTTTCCCAGGGCTTTTAAACCAGAAACAAGGAGAAACCTCATAGGCCAGGTCTTCCATAAACAGCAAAATACTTGCTTGCTTTTACATCTTCATGGCAGGGAAAAAGTAGGAAAAACGAGGAACACGCCTGAGTCTCCTTTACATATATATAATATATATACACACATATATATTTGTATATAGATACACACATATATTATACATAGACATATTTAAATCTCACTGCCATCTAGTCAATTCTGACTTATAACGACACTACAAGACTCGGTAGAACTGACCCTGTGGGTTTCTGAGGCTGTGAATCGTTATGGGAATAGAAAGCCTCAACTTTCTCCTGAGGAGCAGCTGGTGGTTTCAAACTGCTGACCTTGAAAACCTTTATGTCCATCTAAAGGTGCTTTCCCTCAAATCACAGAGTCTGAAGTATTTCCTGGGCACCCTCTGCTGACACTGGGGAAAAGCTCATTCCAGCCTTGATGCAAACCACACACTTACCCTCCAGTACACACACACTTTGCTCAAGTGCTACTAATCCTTCCAGGAGGAATTCTGTTGTTCTCTGGCCTGAAGGAGACATAATGTCTCTTGAGAAGGTCAAACTGTTTTTCACTTTCCACAGGATACTTGTCAGGCAAACTCACACTTTGACCAGTTCACCCTATCTCTTTCTCTCCCCCTCCCCCCAACCCCTCCTCCTCCATTTGTTTTGGTCAAAATGTGTAACTTTGGTCCTTGGCATAGGGCCGAGATTAAATTATAAATCAATTCTGTCCCTTACCAACATTGGACAGTGTTTTACCCAAACATTTCTGTACACATCACACAATTGTGCTAACTATGAATTCTGTCCAACAACCAATTGTTTAACATAGTTTTATACAGCAATCTTGGGGCCAGTCAGCCTTTGAGCCAAGGGGAATCTCCTGTACCGTCACTCTGTCATCCAAGAATTTCGGATACTTCGGGTCCCACTCAGGCTATGATCCAAAAGTCCTGAGACTAGAGGATAGTGGAGCTTCCCAACTGTCACCCAGCAAATAAACAGCCAGCAGGCTTGGCTGGGCGGGCCCTGGGAACCTTATGCCTGGGAAGCTGTCCAGAGGAGGGGACCCTTGCTCGCGGCTGTGGCACCCCCTTTTCCCAGCCTGTTTATGGGGCTGGGGCTGGAGGCCCGCCAAGTTCAGCTGACCAGCAAATGGGCAGCCCCCAGGTGGCCAGGACCTCGGCGAGCAGGCTCCAAAGTGGAGACCGAGGCGGGACCACTTTTCGGACACGCAGGCCTCCGTGTGTCTTGCAGAGATGGCCAGACTCCAGTGGGGCAGCCCCTTCGCCGGCCCCTGCAACTGCAGGGAGCGCTCCAGCCCGCTCCTGAACTCCCACAGCAACAAGTTCGCGCTGCCTCTGGGCGGCCACCGTGTGATGTGCTCGGAGGCCCCGCGCGGGGGGACGCCCGAGGCGCCCGCGGCTCCCACCCCCCGGGCCCGGACGTGGGCGGCGCCGACGTCCCGGGGTGGGCAACAGGTCCGCGAGCGCGCAGACGACCCTGACCGGCTCGCCCTCGCCCCTCACCTCCAGCAACTGCACGTAGCTGGCCGGGAACCAGCCGCGGAGCCCGTCCTCCTTCTCGCCTTCCCACCAGCCGCCGTCCGGGACCTGCAGCAGCGTGAGTAGCTCCCCCGCGGTGAAGCGCAGCCCCTGGCCGTGCCGCTCCCCGGAGAAGGGGTACAGGGTCCGGCAGCGGGCCCCGGACATGGCTTTGGCGCCGGGGCTCACAGCGCAGCCTGCATCTCTGCCGAGCGCAGCGGCGGGGACCGCGGCTC
>NW_022105908.1:5894319-5897218 GCF_000313985.2 Echinops telfairi | reverse complement strand
AAGCTAGAGGTGGAAATCAGGGTAGCTCAGGGTAGCAGCCCTCCTGAAATATGGGTGAGACATAAAAGAAAAGCCGCACTTACAAACAGAAGCTGGGGGCTGCCTTGTTCCTCACATGCTGCTTGCCTGGAATCTACAAAGGTCATGTGGTCGAGCCCCTCTGGGAAACCAATGGACCTTGTGAAATTGACCTTGACCCTTGGATGGAGGGTAAGGAAGTAAAAGAAGCAGGATTTCTTTGTTGGCTCACTCTGCGGGGAAACCCATAGTCCATTTCCTGAATGGCAACTATCTGGGACCTTTGATCTGGCTACATACTCATCTGCCTACCTGGTAGTTACCTTTGCCACATATGAAAAACCAAAACTACGGCAATGGAGTGCACTCTGACTCATTCCGACACTGTCAAGACCCCATCCCAGGATTTGTAAGTCTTAAGGGGAGCAGACAGCCTCAACTTTTTCCTGCAGAGCAGCTAGGGGGTGTGAACCACCAACCTTGAGGTTAGTAATGCCACCAGGGCTCCTCCTGTGGTTCCCTATTGCCTATGAAATTAAGCACACATTTCTCAGGCTGTGCACGCTGTACCCTCCACAGTACGTCCTTGTCCCTACTGAGAGAGCCTTTGCAAAGCCAGTCAGACTGAGCTCAGAGTCCTAAGATCCTGGCACACCTTTCTCTGCATTTGAATCACACACAGAGTCCAGCTTGTGGTTCTCAGTTCTCTACACATTAGCATCAAAGGGGGGGGGGTGCCTTTACAAGAAATAATCATTTCCCAGCCCATCCTCTATTTGAGAATCAATATTGGGCAATAGTAAGCATTTAAGGTGCTTTGCCTGTGCTGCCTGACCTAGGCTCTGGCCTCAGGGCAAGATGACAGATGCCCTTGTTTATAATAGTCCATTGATTGCAAATTCCCAAATCCTGCTTAGCCCAGGATGGTATGGGAAATAGACTCCTCACCATAGTCTCCACCAGCAGTCTTTTAAAGAAGCTTTGTGTACTTTGATATTTAAAGCAGTCACTAAAAGCAACCAACTGGTCTAATAAAGATTTTAAAGGGACAAAAGTCCTCCCATGGAGGGAGTAGGTGGCTTTAGGCAGCCTGGACTCGGGCTTCTGGCCTGTTGATGGCCCAGTTCAAGGTAGGGAGCTTGGTACTGAACCTTCTGGCAACCCAGAATCCTCTGGGGTGACTATCAGCAAACTATGAGCCTACACAGATGTCCATTTAACCAGAAACGTACTCTACAGTTTGGACGACCCACTCAAACACACAGAACCACCACTCCAGAGTAGATGAGGGCCGTCAATTCTGTGCCCCTACCCCAATTCTTTCATTTCATTCTTATCATCCTGTGAGCTAGTTCAACCAGAGCATCCAACCCACTGCTGTCAAGTCAGTGTCTGCCCAGATGACTCCGTGTATGGAGGAGGAGTTCTGTGTCCTCAGGGTTTACCTTGGCTCAGTTTTCTCTCAAGGCACATCTGGGTAAACTGGAGCCCCCAACCCTGATTATTGCTGCCAACTAGATTCAGAGGTGGCTTACCCAGCATAGCACAGCCAGTCAGTGGCAGAGCCGGGCTTTGAACTCAGGCTGGACTAACTGTGTGCCCAAGGCTGCTTCCACATGGCCCCCTGCACACACACATTTTTTTAATTTTAAAAAAATTTGTCATCAGGTCAATTCCCCCCGCCCCCCCATGATTAAAGCGTTTATTACGAAAGTTAACAAGTTGTGATGCCAGTGATAGTGGCCCTAGAGGACAAATTAGAACTTCCCTGTAGGGTTTCCATGCCTGTACTCTTTACAGAAGCAGACCCACAACTTTCTCTGGCAGAGAGGTTGGTAAGTTCAAACTGCTATCCTTCCCTTAGCCCTAAGTGCTTTAACCAATGAGCCATCAGCACTCCTGTCAATCCCATTAGAATGAAGACATGTGCATCCCATGTGGCTAATTCAGAAATAGCATCGAAACGATGGGCTCTCTAATGAGGGCCAATCCTGATCAAAGTCAGACTGGAATCCATGATCTCTTATCAAGCAAGTAACCCAATACCTGTCCTTAAAACCGATGGGCCTTTTTCTCCATTTGCAATTAATTACCTCGCTAACTGACTGAAAAACTCAAAAGTGCAAACTCACTGCCAATGAGTCAATTCTGACTTATCATGATCCTATGGGACAAGATAGGGCAGTCCCTGGGGGTTACCAAGATGTCATTCTTTATGGGAGTGGAAAGTCTCATCTTTCTCTGACAGAGCCTAACTTTCAGTTAGCAGCCCAATGCATTACCCACTGTATCACCAGGCTCCTTAATTGACTTGAAGGGATTCATATTTGTTCACAATCCAAAGAAAGGTGCTCCAACAGAATGTAGAAATTATCAAACAATATCATTCCTATCACATGCAAGTAAACTGTTGCTGAAGATAATTTCAAAATGGTGTCAGCAATACATCAATAAGACTACTAGAAATTCAAATCAGATTCAGAAAAGGACACGGAGCAAGGTATAATATTACTGTTCTCTACACAGTGTGGGAATTGTGCCCGATCTGACTCCACCACACTGAGGCGAAACATTAAGGGTGTGCAGCAGAACAGCAGACCAACAAGGTCCCTGGGGAAAAACAAAAATAGACTGTGGGGCCAGGGCATGGCACCCCATCAGACTTGACCGGAAAACACTCCTAAAGGTCAACAAGCAGACCTTGAACTATTTATAGGCATTACTTTTTTTTGTCGTTTTTTGTTGTTATTTTGTTTTGCTCTGTCTTGTTTTTGTGCTTGTTATTGTCTCTGCATGTCTATCTAGATAAGATAGGTGGGATAAATAATCTGGAGGAGAAAACAACGGGACTTATGGTTGGGGTGGGGGGGCATGGTAGAGG
>NW_022105908.1:5890899-5893056 GCF_000313985.2 Echinops telfairi | reverse complement strand
TGTATGGATTGTGATAAGAGTTGTACTAGTCCCCAATAAAATGATTTAAATAAATAAATAAAGTGCTGAAAAGCAAAAAATTATATATAACTGTTCTCTGATGGATCTTGGCCAAAAGTGGAGAACAAAAAGATGTTCGTGCCTGTCTTCTGAATTATGCAAAGGCACTCAACTGTGTGGGTCATACCAAATTATGGATACCATTGTGAAGTACAGAGATTCCGAAACATTTCATTGTGTTCATGCAGAACTTATGCATGAAATAAGAGGTCATTGTTTGAAAAAAATAAAGGGCGTCTCCTATGAAGTTTCTTTCAATACAGATTAGTTTGCCCTTTTAGCAGTCCATGATACTTTCAATATGCTTTTCCAGCAGCACACTTCAAATGCATCGGTTCTTCTAGGAAAAAGTATGGGTAGAGTGCTCCTTAGAGGCAAGCATGGCCAGACCTTGTCTTACATCCTTTGGCCATGTTGTCAGGAGAGACAAGTCCCCGGGGAAGGACATGGTGCTTGGTAAAGTGGAGGGGCAGTGAGGAGGGGGAGAGACAAGCAGATGGACTGACACCAGGACTGCAATAACGGACTTGGCCATGGGGAAGATTGTGATGATGCTTCAGGGCTGGGCAGCATTTCGTTCTGTTGAGCATAAGGTTACCACCGTTCTGCGGTTCAGAACCAACTTGGATGGCACCGAACGATACCGGAAACTATACAGTTTAAAATCAGGAAAGGTGTATATCAGGATTGTATCCTTTTACCATACTTATTCAAACTGGGTGCTGAGTAAATCTGAGCCCAAACCCACCAAATTCACTGCCATTGAGTTCATTTCAACTCACAGCGGTTCCGTACCGCATAGGATAGGGTGGAGCTGCTCCTGTGAGTCTCTTAACAGGAGTAGAAAGCCTCGTCTTTCTCCCTCAGAGCAGCTGGTGGTTTTGAACTGCTGACCTTGCAGTTAGCAGCCCAACATGTAACCACTATGCAGATTTGGACTATAGGAAGAAGAATGTGGCATCAGGATGAAAGGAAGGCTTATTAATGACATGTGACATGCAGGTGACACAGCCTTGCTTGCTAAAAGCTAAGAGAACTTGAAACATTTACTGATAAGGATCATAGATTGCAGCCTTCAGTAGGGATTACAACACAACATAAAGAAAACCACGTAGCTCACAACTGGACCAGTAAGCAAGAGCGTGGTGAAGGGAGACAATATGAAGTTGTTAAGGATTTCATTTTATTAGAACCTACAATTAATGCCCATGCCAGCAGTCATGAAATCAAATGACATATTTGCATATGTTATGCAGCAAGTAGGCTGCATAACAAGTTACATGGTCAAAAGTAAAAATGTCACTTTGAGGACTAAGGTGTCCCTGACCCAAGCCAAGGTATTTTCAGGCCCCTAATGTGCAATTTTTCTGGACAATTAATAAGGAAGAAGAATTGATACCTTTGAATTGTGGTGTTAATGAGGAATATTGAATGCATGAGGGACTGACAATACCATATATACTCGAGTAAAAGCCATAATTTCGGGTCAGCTTATACTCGAGCACATACGGTATCTGTCCTGGTAGCCGTACAGACAGAACACACCTTAGAAGCACAGATGGTGAGACTTCCTCTTGCTTGCTTCGGACATGTTAGCAGGAAGGATCGGTCCTACTTGCTAAAGTAGCAACTCAGTGAAAAAGAAGAAGCCAAAGGGATGGATTGACAAAGTAGCTCCAACAATGAGCACAAACATAGCAAAGATCTTACATATGAGGAAGGTCTTAGTAGGGTGTTATGTAAGGTCACTATGACCCCTAACAATGATTTAATCCAATAACTAGAATGTGGGACTTGAGATTGTTCTGTGTAGCTAGTGGTTAAATGAGTAGGCTCTGGACTACCTTGTATTCAAATTTCACTTCTGCTATTTTCTAGCTGTGTGCCACTGGACAATTTACTTAAACTCTCTGGGCCTCATTTTCCTCACTATCAAAAGAAGGTGATCATAGTATTTACATCATAGAGTTATTAAAAAGATTTAATGACTCATCTTGTACAATGTTTAGAGCAAATCCTGGAACATTCGGTACTCAAAATATTAACAAGTGTTGTCATCTTGCTAGTTCAGTGGACCTGGTAATTTATTGTCTGGCA
>NW_022105908.1:5875814-5889389 GCF_000313985.2 Echinops telfairi | reverse complement strand
TGGTATTTTCAATCTTCTTTGTCAATATCACCCAAGCGAAATAAAAATAAATGTTCCCACAAAAGCTCGTAGTGAATATTCATAGCAGCATTATAAACAAGATGAGCTATGTCCATACAATGGAATACTATTTGGCAGTATAAAGGTATAGAGTATGGATAAATGCTGCAACAGAATGAGTATCAAAAATAGGATCTAAGTGAAAGAAGCCTATGTAAAAGACCATATATTATATGATTCCATTCTTATTTCCAGGAAAGACAAATATAGAGAGGCAGTAAATACATGCATGGGTGCCGGGGGCTGGGGTGAGAACAAAGAATAAGCATACTGACATGATGTTTCTTTTAGGGGTGATGAAAATGTTCTAAAATTAGATTGTGGTGACAGTTGCACAAATCTGTAAATTTACTGAAAACCATGCCACTGTACACAAATGCTTTAAAAGAAGTGAATTTTAGGATATGTAAATTATACCTCAATAGAGCTTTTAAAATCAAGAAAAACATATGTAAAGTCCTCATTCATTCAGCAATACTTGCTGATTGAGCAACAACCTAAATCCCTATTAAGCACAAGCTACACAATGAACAAAATGTTGGGCCTGGAAATAGAGAGAAATATCTGATAGAATTCCTATAGATGATTAAGAAGGAAATAGACAACCACTCCCCCCCAAAAAGGAGAGCCCAACACTTGAACAGATATTTTACAAAATAAGAATCCCAATGTACAAATGTGCTTGACACAATGGATGGATGTATGGATGGTGATAAGAGTTGTATGAGCCCCCAGCAAAGTGATTTAAAAAATAAATCAGAAATCATCAATAAACACGTTAAAAGATGCTCAACTTAAGAACACAGCACGACAGATATATGTACACCCATGTTCATCACAACACTATTCACAATAGCAAGAAGATGCAAACAACCTAAATGACCCTCGGTGGGAGAACATATAAATAAACTCTGGTACATACGCACAATGGAATATTCAAAAACTTCCAAACTCCGTATCATGGAGTTGATTCTGACTCGTAGTGACCCTATAGGACAGGGTAGAACTGCCCCTGTGGGTTTCTGAGACTGTAACTCTTCAGCAGGAAGAAAAAGCCTAGCTTTTCTCCCAAGGTGCTGCTGATAGCTTTGAACTACTGACCTTGCAGTTAGCAGCCCAATGAGTAACCACCATGCCCAGAGTTCTACACAATCATCAAAGAATAAAGATGAAACTGTGAAGCACCTCGTAGATTTGGAGGGCATTGTGCAGAGTGAAATTAGTCAGCCACAGAAGGATAAATACTGTATGAGACCACTGACATCTATTTTTTAAAAGCAAATGAGAAAAGGTTTTCATACCAAAATAAATAGACTTTGATGATTAGCATGGGTAGGAGGGGAAGGAAGGGAAAGAGAAGCAATAGGCTAGCATGGGTCCTCACACTACAGCCTGCCCAGGACATTTATCCGGCCCGCCAGGTCTTTTTGCCTCGTTTAGTTTTTTACTTCGAAATAAGATATGTGCAAATAGGAATTTGTTCATATTTTTTAAAACTATAGTCTGGTCCTGCAACAGGTCTGAGGGACAGTGAACTGGCCCCCTGTTTAAAAAGTTTGAGGACCCCCTGAGGGTAGGCAGGTGTTAACTTGAGTAACCGGGAAATGATATAAGAGGGAAAACTCAAAAACACAATGCCATCAAGTGGATTCCAACCCCTTAGTAACCCTATAAGACAGAGTAGAACTGGCCCTATGGGTTTCTGAGAATGTTCGTCTTTTCGTGACTAGAAAGCCTCTTCTTTCTCCTGCAGAGTGGCTGGTGGTTTTGAATCTCTGACCTTTGGGTTAGCAGCCCAACACTGTACCACTAATCCACTATGCCAGACAGAGTTGGGGGGAAAACAGAGGTGAGGGAAGCAGGGCAAGCCACTGGGAGGTCTGCTAAGTTGTTAGTGGTAACCAGGGGCAGGAAGTCATCATATAGAAAGCAGTGGGATTGTTTGTGGTGATGGAAAATGTGACAGCAATTACTGGTGATGATTGTACAATGTGATGCTCGTAACCGACTTCACGAAATTGCATAGGTGAAAAAGGTGTGTGATATACAAGGGGGGGGGTGTTTCTGAAAAAACTTTTAAAAATTAAAATAAAAGGCAGGCAGTTTTCAGAACAGTATATTCATTATAATAGCCCTAACCTGGAGTCAGTCCCATGCCCATCAGCAGTAGGACGGATAAAGCACGGCACATTCACACAATGGAGGCATTCTCATCCACACAATGGGAAATTCTACACTGGGAGAATATCTATGGCTACTTACAGCATAAATGAATCTCAGAGATGTAATGTGGTGCATAGGACTGTAGACTACAGAAAGCATAATCCTATTTAAATAAAATCCCCAGAATAGTGATGGCTTTGGGAGGAAGGACAGTGAGGCTGTCTCACGGGGGTTATCTGGGATGCTGGCAATAATCTGTATCTTGGTCCGGGTGCTACTCACACAGAGCTCTTCCCTCAGCTGTAAACTTAGATGTGTGAACATATTTGTGAAATGCACTCTATTTCAATGTACGATTTAACAGTAATTTGATCTCGGCCTCAAAGAAATTTGCATCTGGCTCTTCACACAGTGGTATCTAAGTATGCTTGACTGTTCCTCTGAATTCCTGAAAATCCTTGACATAAGTACTTTTCTCTCACCTCATTATCATCGACTCCATTCTGACCCATGGTGGACAGGGGGGTGGAAGGGGGGGGAGAGCTGTCCCTGTGGGTCTCTGAGACCGCAGTTCTTTATGGGAGTCGAAAGCCTCATCTTTCTCCCATGGTTTGACTGATGGTTTTAAACTACTGACCTTGTGATTAGCAGCCCAATGCATAACCCACGACACAATCAAGGACAGGTGCAGAATTAACAAATGGAAGGGTTGCATTAGAATGTATATGATCGTACAAGCAAAGTTCTGATACCCTCTTCCTGTAACACTCGTGTACTTTTGGGGGATGTGTGATCCTAAGAATCAATTTCAAGAAGACAGTGGGAGAGAAAAGCAAGGTATTGTGCTGAAAATAAGTACTTTGGGACTATGCTGATAGAGAAGATAAAAGGTCTCTCCTGGGGATTCAGAAGGAACCTGGCATTAAGCTCACAAGAAAGAAGAAGTATTAAGAACTCTGCCCTCCTCTCTCACCCTCTCCCTCCTGGTCCAATTGAGCCAGAGGGCTAACCCAAGATTGAAACTCGAATGTGGAGGAGACTCGCCAGAGGAACAAGTTTTAAATGATGCCTATTCAATCTGAGCCTTACTCCCAGAGATTCCGACTTACTGGCTCCAATTTGGGAACCAGCAATCTGTGTTTTCCACCACCTCAACCTTCACCCCCCAATTTATTGTTCCGATGCTGTACTTTTTTTTTAACTGTACTTTGAGAAGGAGCCCTGCTGCCATGGTGGGTTATGTGTTGAATTGCTAACCACAAGACCGGCCATTTGAAATACCTGTCACTCATCGGGAGAGAGGTGAGGCTTTCCAGTACTGTCAAGAGGTACAGTCTCGGACATCCACAAGGGGCAGTTCTCTGTCCTACATGGTCACGACGAGTCTGGATAGCAGTGAGTTTGATTTTGGTTTGGTACTCTGAGGAGCACCATTCAAATAGACCATCCTAAACACCAGGGTTGTCATTTTCAGGTATTCTTTGCTGCTCCTATAATGACGTACAACGTTGGGGACTTTATACAGTGTTACTATGGTCAGAATCCACTTGATGGCAGTGGGTTATTTCTGTTGTTTGGTACCTTCAGAGGAGATCAAAGTGTCTAAGTAAGAAAGGTTAACATGGCATCTCCTTTGGCCAAACGCATCCTGTAATAAAAATGGGGAATGTGATTAATGTTACCTGTACACTTAATCAAAAACCAAGACCAAACCCACTGCCATGGAGCCAATTCTGACTCATAACGACCCCGTACAGCAGCGGTTCTCAACCTGTGGGCCGCAATCCCTTTGGGGCTCGAACGACGCTTTCACAGGGGTCGCCTAAGGCCATCGGAAAACACATTTCTGTTGATCTTAGGAACTGAGACACCGCTCCTCTATCTGTCTCCAGGCGGGTCCGCCCACATGCAGCTATACCCACATACGAGTACTCGCTGTGAAGACTGTTACCCATGCTACACCATGCTTCAAGACAAACTTTCATTTATTTGTCATTAGAAATAAATGTTTTGCAATATATAATTACATATTGTTTTTGTGATGAATCACTATGCTTTCATTATGGTCAATTTGTATCAATGAAAATACATCCTGCATACCAGATATTTACATGACGATTCATAACAGTAGCAAAATTACAGTTATGAAGCAGCAACAAGAATAATATTATGGTTGGGGGTCACCACAACCTGAGGAACTGGATGAAAGGGCCGTGGCATTAGGAAGGTTGGGAACCACTGCTTTACAGGGTTTCTGAGTCTATACATTTTGATGGGAGCAGAGAGCCTCATCTTTCTCCCACAGGGTGGCTGGTGAGTTTATAACACCAACCTTGAGGTTAGTAGCCCAGTGATTATCCAGCATTGCCACCAGGGCTCCTAAGAGGGGTTAAAAGGTGAGGGGAAACATGTGGTATGAATTTTACCATCCCCAAAATAAAATGCTGGAAGAAAGGAGAGGAAGAAAAGTAAGAAGCAGATAGAATGAGGGAGAACAGAGGCACATATAGACAAACAAGGGAAAGGTAGGGGGAAATGTGGGGACCAGAGGACAGAAACTACTGAATAAGAAAATGGGACTGGGAATCAGAGAGAGAGAGGGGAGCTGGATGAGATGGAAAATGAGAGTGAGAAGACGCAGGCACCTTCCCCTTCACATCCCCACACCAGCCACGAGTGGCTGCTGCCCACCCTGCTCTCTACCAATCAGGGATGGGGACCATCCCACGAAATCATCAAGAGCAGCTAACACACATACTTCAGCAAAGAAATTAGTTCCAGCAATCACAACTCAAAAACAGCAAACTCACTGTTATTAAGTCCTGGCTACCCTATAGGACCGAGTAGAAATAGTCCTGTGAGTGTCTGTAACTGTAACTCTTGATGAGAATAGAAACCCTTGCCTTTCTCCTTCAGAGTGGCTGTGGTTTCAAACTGCTGACATTATGCTTAGCAACCCAACAGGTAACCACTACGCCACCAGGGCTCCTAACCATCGCATTAGGAATGAGTTCATTAAGTGGTTGACCAAATATCGGAGGCTAGTTTTTAAGTTGATAATTTTGTATGGCCCATGGATGATGCTATAAATATCCAAATGGCCCTGGCAACAAAAAAGATATCCTAGCCATACTATAAATACTATAAACCACATCAGTTACATCAATCGAATCTAATTCAGGGGGCAGCTATGTATATCAGAGTAGACCAGTGCTCTACAGAGATTTCGAAATCGTGACGTTTCAGAAGCTGATTCAGCCTTTCTTTCCAAGGTGCCCCGGGTGGGTGTAGAACCACTAACCTGTTGGCGTCATGAGCTATGGGTTGGGCTGATAACGGAAAGGTCAGCTGTTCAAACCCAACAACCACTCTAGGGGAAAAAGATGAGGCTTTACAACCTCAGAAACTCTCAGGGGCAGTTCTACCGGGTCCAATGGGCTCACTGAGTCAGCCTGAACTCCATGACATTGAGGAGAATCTGTTCCTTGTGGAGTGCCTAACTGCTTTTGTTACTCAGTGACCCCCTGCTTCCCCAAAGATTTCATCTGCAAAAGAAGCATAAAGAGAGGAAACAGGAGGGACTCAGAGAGATTAAAGAAATTGTAGGATCCAAAATAAAAATCAGAAGCTGAAATCTGCCTTATCGCTCTGGCCTCATGGGGTAGTGGAAGGCGTTTGGCTGCCCACCCTATGATTTCCCATCTTGGAAGTATGAAATGTGGGTTGCTATTTGGAAGTAAATAACGACAACGTCCTCAGACAGCAGCCAAGAGAGCTATGCAACCCATTAAGACACAGAAAGTCCCGAGAGTCAAAACCAGCCTTGATGGTGTAGTGGGATGATGTAGTGGGCTGCTAATCACAAGGTCAGCCATTCAAACCCGCCAGCTGCTTTGTGAGAGAAAGAAGAGGCTTTCTGCTCCCACAAAGATGGGAGCCTCAGAAACCCATGGGGGCACTTTTACTGTGCCCTAGAGGGTCACTGGGTCAGAATTGACTCACTTCAGTGAGAGTGATTAAACTATGTCAAGCTTGGTATAGTCCACTCACAGTAGGTTTGGATCCTTGGAAACATAAAGAAGCATCCAAGAGATCTCTGAAAGTTGCAGTCCCCCCGCGGGACTTGGTCTCATCCCTCTTTGTGGCTCCTTAGCCCAAGGATAAAGAGTCCTCTCCTCTTCCCGTTTTGGCATTGGGCAAATCTCTGCCAGAAGACCTCTTTAAAATCAGAGGAGGCAAAAATATCACTTTGAAACGATGGTCCTCCTGACCCAAGACACAGTCTCTTCAATTGCTTCCAATGCACGTGAACGTGGTACAACCAAAAAGGAAGACCCAAGAGAAATTTGTAACATACCGTGGACTTCCAGGAGAATGAACAAATCAGTCTTGGAGGAAGTCCAGAGAGAATGCTCCATAGCAGTGAGGATGAGAAAACATTAGTTCGCCACTTGGGTGGGTCCAATAGTCGGAGACGTCTGTGTTTGGGAGAGGGTCAACATAAGTGAGATGACTGGACACAATGGCTGCAATAATGGACTCAACACGTGAGCAACGATTGTGCAGATGGCCCAGGACGAGACGTTTTGTTTCATTATACGCATGGTCATTATGAGTCGGGGCCAGCAGCACCCAGCAACAGCACAGGGTCCTCACATGTTTGAAACACACACACAAATACACAGACCCTGGTGGCTTCCTTTGGGTGAGTAAGTGCGGGCTGCTGACCTCACCCAAAATATGAGCCAAATGCCAACATCTCTCCCCCGCAGAGGGCTGAAGTTGGAGATTGTCATTTGAGGCCAGTGCCTCTCTATCAAGATGTGAAACACTCAATTCTTCAATACTTACTAAAATGAAATAGCTTAGGTTGATAAAAATCCCAGGGGAATCGAGCTGTGGAAAAATGCACACAAATGGCCTGACTGACCTCTGGCTCTGGGCTTTCTCCCGGGAAAAGGGATTGGCTGAGTTGGACTGTTTGGACCTAGCACATTTCTTTCTCAGAACAAAACTCCACCACGAGTTTCCATTCTTCTGGAGGACTAAAAATAAATTCAGCATTAATCACAACAGAAAGGGAACAGTCTCCTCAATAACTATAATTAGCTCTGCGTTTATTAATGAAGACACCAATTATTAGCCTCCTTTGCATTCCAGCTTTTTTGCTTACTAATTACATGCCTAGGACAAGTTACTTAACTTCTCTGAACCTCAATTTCCTATGTGCCAAGTCGGGCGGGGATACCTGTTTCCCAGGCCCTGGAAAGGAGAATGAGAGGGAGCAATCTGAGGGGAGCTCGTGACCAAGGGAGGAGCTCTCTCAGATGTCCCAGGGTTCCCTGTGCACACAGAGGGCTTCCGAAGGGAAGAGAGACCATTCCCTGAATTTGAAAGGAGTGTACTATGGGAACCACTAGACTGTGCCATCAGGAGATGGAGTAGTGTTTAGACTAATGTTCAAACTCTTTCCACAAATGCAAATGACTTCCAGAGCTTTCAGGTACAACCTCCATGAGAACACATGCACAGAATGAGGTGACCATTCCAAATGACTTTCCCAACAGAATCTCCCTGTCAGACAAACCAGGATTTCCCAAGTCATTCCCCAGGTCACAGGAAGTTCAATCCCTCAGAAGCACGAGCTGCTCCGGATGGGCCTGTAGGCAGGCTGAGGATTAGGTGGAAGAAGCTTTGTAGGAAGTTTGGGTCCAGCTTCCCTTCAAAGTTGCCTGTGCAGGCAAATATCTGGATTTCTAGGAAATGAAAGGCCACATGGCAGGGAGCCACTGATAAGGATGCAGGAAAGTTCTGCTTCCCCAGAGGCCAGGATACAGAGACACACAAGTTGTAGTTGTTGTTAGTGACAGATGAGTTCCTCCGACTTGTGGTGATCCCATGCTTAAGAGAACACAACACTGTCTGGGGCTGTGCCATCCCCATGATCAGTTGGAGAGTGAACGGTTGGTATGCACAGGGATTTTCATTCCTTGAAATTTGCTCAGCATCGTGGCAACATGAAAGCCTCCACTAGCCAACCAGTGTCAGCTGCACATGACTTACATTTGCTGGGCATGAACATGGGTCTTCAACATGGAAGGTGAGATTTCTACCACTGAGATACTGATGGCCTCGCAGATATGATTCCAAAAAGTACCCCCCTACTGTCAAGTCAATTCTGGCTCATGGACCTTATACGGAATTTCCACAGATTTAAATCTTTCAAGAAATAGTTACCTCATCTTTCTTCCAAGGAGTTGCTGGTGGTTTTGAGCTACTGACCACAAGGTTAACAGTCCAATTCATAACCACTGTGCCACCAGCGATCCAGAACTCAGTGAGAACTAAGCAAAAAAAAAAAAAAAAAAGCTGAGTAAGCCAGGCAAGACGTCAGTGCAATTCTAATTCTGGTTAAAGTTGATCAATAGGTCCATGGAGCTTCAATATACTAACTATTCTCTCTAATTTTTGATAGGTTTGAAAATTTTAGAGTAATAAAAAGGATATGCACTTGAGTCTACCCTATATACATAACTCTTATTAAACCACCCACTTCCATCAAGTCAACTTGGACTTACAGTTAACCATATAAGGATTCTGAGGCTGTAAATCTTTACAGGGGCCACAGCCTCATCTTTCTCCTAAGGAGTAGCTGGTAGGTTTGAATGATGAACCTTGAGGTTAGCCATCCAATGCTTACCCAATAGCGTCGCTAGGACTCCTTAACTTTTATGAAAAGTCTACAGCATCTCAGTTTTCAAACAATTCTAACAAACTTTAAAAAAATTTTAGACTTTTACTCCCTAGTGTGTGGAATAAAAGGATCTCTGGTGGTGCTGCTAAATGCAAGGTTAGCTATTCAAACCCACCAGCCACACCATGGGAGAAAGAAGAGGCTGTCTACTTCCATAAAGATTTACAGCCTCAGATGCACTATTTAGGAGTTGCTGTGAGTCAGGGCAGTAGGTATCTGGAACCAGCTATGAGGACAACAGGAGGAAATATCAGCTTATAGCTCGGTCCTTGGGAGAGGGAGGTGGAGGACCAAGGACAATCTAAAAAAGACTAGATAATAAGAAGTCTTTTAGCTCAGAGCCATTTGGCCCCTGTAAATATGTCCTTGGGAGGGCAGTGGCAATAGAGTGGACAAGGGGCCAGGGTTCAAATTCTCCCAAATGATCTTCATGTACAGTCGTCACCATCTGTCAGTGGGGGCTGGTGTGTTGCTATTGCCAAACGCCTTTCAGAGATGCTTCCAGATGAAGACTGATTAGAAAGCAAGACCTGGCAATCTACTTTTAAAAGTCAGCCTTGAAACCCCCAAGGAGCCCCACAGGGTGACTGGATAGTAGCTCACAACAAGAGACCCTTAAGCTATTGGTAATGGACATTCATTGACATACAGAGCAATATAGCATGCAGGGGCAGAACTGAATAAGAAGACCTGAACTAAATTTAAAAGACAAACAAGGATGTTACTTTGAGGACGAAGATTTGACTGACCCAAGCCATGGTATTTTCCATTGCCTCATCTGCATGTGACAGTCGGACACTGAGTAGAGAAGACCTAAGAGGAATCAATGCATTTGCATTGTGGTGCTGGAGAAGACTATCGAGTGTTCCATGGACTGCTGAAAGAAAGACAAGAGCTGTCTTGAAAGAAGAACAGCCAGAGTGCTTTTTCGAGGCAAGGAGCTCTTCGTCTTACATAATTTGGACTTGTTGTCAGGAGAGACTGGTCCCCGGAGAAGGGCGTTATGTTTGGTAAAGTAGAGGGGCAGCAAAAATGAGGAAGGATGTCCTCAGAGAGATGGACTGACACCGTGTCTGCCACAATGGACTCGAGCAGAGGAACAATTGTGAGAATGGCGCAGGACCAGGGAGTGTTTTGCTCTGTTTTGTTTGCTATGGATGAGAACCAGTTCAATGGCACCTAGCAGTAACTAGGTCTGCTGTTACTAATTTGAGTCTCAATTTCCTCATCTGTGCAGTGGAAACATGATGCTTGATCTACTTTTTTGACAGACCTGTCCAAAGATTTATATATGTGTGTGTATACATATATATATGTGTATATATATATGTATGTGTGTGTGTATATATATATATATAAATGTATTAATATAAGTGTATTGCCATATATATATAAATATATATAAATGTATTGCCATATATATATATATATATATATGGCAATACATTTAGAGCAGGACTTGAAACAGGTTCATCGTATTTGACCCTCCGCTGAGAAATTGCATTTCCACCCTGGATATATTGAACTCAAATCTATATTTTTAACTGGCAGATTCTTTTTTATACATAAGAATTACCTGGGGATCTTGTTAAAATGTAGATTCTGATTTCTAGGTTGTTCGTGAACTGTACAATACTCTAATATAAAGGGTGTTAGGAGAATGATGAAAAGCATTAGGGCATTTTCTTGAATCATATTCATTGATAGTAGTTAAACTATTTCAAGCCAGTTCATATGTTTTCAAGTGAAAAAAACGTTTCGATTATTGGGCAAATTCATTTGTGTGGAACAATTCATTTCCTCACAAAAATGAAATGAGGTGGCTGTTATTGTGGGCCACCTAGGGAAAAGATTGGGAATGGATGGGGAGCAGGGGGAATTTTTAGCTTTTGTTCATAAGCCTTGACATTGTTTCATTAGGTTTAGGGAGCTTATATTACTTTTGTAATATAAATAAAATAGAAATTAATAAAGAAAATGAAATATTCATAATAAGTCAGGTAATGACTTTAACACCTACCACACAGCCACAGTGGTCAAAACAGCATGGTACTGGCATAACGACAGAAACTCAGACTAATGCAAAAGAACAGAAAACCCAGAAATAAAACCATCAGCATATAGACAACTGATCTTTGACAAGAGCCCAAAAAAGCATCAAGTGAGAGAGTGATGCCTTCTTTAACAAGTGGTGCTGGAAACAATGGAAATCCACATGTAGAAAAATGAAACAAGATGTCTACCTCACCCCACGCACAAGAACAAACTCAAGGTGGTTCACAGACCTAGAAGTCAAACCCCGAACCATCAGGATCATTAGTGAAGGAATTGAGACAAACCTAAGAACATTGGCCCAGGGAACACAAAGGCGAACTGCAATAGGGCAGGGCACACACACACACACACACACACACACACACACACACACACGGAAACCGGAAATCGACAAGTGGGATTTACTAAGGTTAAAACACCTGTGTGCATCAAAAGACTTTACCAAGAGGGACTGGGAGAGGATTTTTAGTAATGACACTACAAGGGCTTATTACGAAAACTTTAATACCCTCCTTGCCTGCAAAAAGAAGAAATCAGTTAACCCCTTGAAGAAGTGTGCAAAAGAACTGAAAAGAAGTTTCACTAGAGAGGAGACCCGTATGGCCAATAAATATATGTTCTTTAGCCATCAGAGAAATGCAAATCAAAACAACCATGAGATACCATTTAACACCTTTGAGGCCAGTCCAAATCAGAGAGCAGCAAATGTTGGAGGGGATGTGGTGAGATAGGAACTCTCCTACATTGCTAGTGGTCCTGTAGATACGTACAGCCACCATGGAAAGTGATCTGGTGATACTTTAAAACAAAAAAAAGGAAATTGATCTATCTTATGACCCAGCTATCCCTCTACTGGGCATATACCAGAAAAGGTAAGAAATAAACCACGACCAGTCGTTTATTGTGGTATAATTCACAATTGCAGAGAGTTGGAATCAACCTAAATTTCCACAGGTAGATGAGTGGATGAGTAAACTCTGGCACATACACACAATGGAGTACTATCTAAGAAGCACTGATGAGCACATGAAACACGTCTTTTCTTGGGAAAAGTTGGTGGAAATCATGCTAAGTGAAGTCAGCCAATAACAGAAGGAGAAGTACAGCATGAGTCCCCTGAGGTGAGTGTAATTAGCACAGTAGGTATAGAAGGGAAGCCACCTATATCACGACATTCGGGTTGAGGTACAGGGAGTCGGGAGGAGGTTAGACCAAACCCAAGGAGGTACATGTTTGTCCAACACAAAAAAGGGGGAAGGGGACAGGAGAGAGGGAGAAAGGGGGTGGGGTATGTGAAAGTAAGATGATGAAGAGGGGAGCAGGGCACTAACCCACGCAGGGGAGAGTACTGATTTTGTCTCCACAGAATTGGGAGTGGGCAGGCAGACCCTACCACGATGCATCAAACCGTGAGGACAATGTAGCCACGTGGAAGAATGCATGAAAAGAGGGAGCTATAGGGCTGGCCCCAACCAGAGACAACCAGAGCCCCTCCCTAGAAATAGGTGTGGCAGAGAACAACTCTAAACCTGCAGGTTGGGGAGAGGGCCCAGCATGCCACTCCCACTCGGAAACATCAGGAAGGAAGAAGAGAAAGAGAGAGCCAGACTGGACCCCACGCTGGCACACCAGGCCCGGAGAATAACATCCCTGCGGGGAGCTAATGGGACATAGAGGGGACAGGACAGATAATTCTGGGGTCACGTGATGGGGAGGTAGTGTGGTCTGAACCCCCCACAGCGGGGCGAACCAAGAAGGGAACCTACCAAACCAACAGCTGGAGCAAAGCAAAGCTACGAAGCCCCCGAGGGACTTCAGGCTAGGAGGGGCAACTCCTGGACAGTCATGAAGGCCAGCAAACAGACCTGGGATTTTTGTGTATTTCTTCTCTCCCTTTTCTTTTTCTTCTGGTTTCTTCTCCTTTTCTCTTTAAAAAAACAAAGCAAAACAAATTTTTTTTTATCAGTTTGGGCAATGTCACAGTCAGTGTGCCTACCTGTATAAGATAGGCATGGGGAGAGTACTGAGGAGAAAGCAGCGGGACCAACAGTCCCCGGGAGACCTGGGGGCTGAGGGTGGTGGGAGAAGGGGGAAGTGAGCAGGCAGCACCACAGACAGGGGAACAACCAGGGTATTAGAGTCAATAACAAGGAGGAGATAGGGATCTGCTGGCAGGGAGGGGTGTCGGAGCAACAGCAAACTAGCTAAGAGGAGGTACCAGGAGGTGGAAATAAGGGGAAAGTGACCGTGGGGCAAGAGGAAGGTAAAAGGAAACAGGAAGGACCTAGGAAGCAAAGCAATGGATAGAGGCATACATATTGCAGTGTACATATATATAAATACATTAATCCACAAAAATAGAAGTATTGGCCCATGTACATATATTTATACAGCAATACACTGAGGTAATGGACGGACTTCAGGCCTCTGCTCATACCCTCCCTCAATTCAAGAACACTTTGTTCTAACAAATTGGCAGTCTGAGATGTTCACCCTCCAGACACAATCACTGAAGACAAAACGGGTGCATAAGCAAATGTGGT
>NW_022105908.1:5868665-5874196 GCF_000313985.2 Echinops telfairi | reverse complement strand
CTCTATGTTAGCTACGGGCTAAAGACATGGTGGCTTTGATCTTCCATACACCCTCACACAGGACAAGCTGAACCCACTGACTTCTTGAGCAAATACTCAGGTGTTGAGGCGCTAAGCCAAAGCCTGCACTTCCTGAGGTGGGCACACAGGTTCATTTCAGAACAAGAAGGAAGGTTCCAGGGATGGTGCTAGTAACACTCTTAATTGCAAACAAAGCAAATGCAGCTGCTCCCCTGGGGCTACTCAGGGTCTTGTACAACCCCTGCTCTTGTTGAAAATCTTACCGGAGCCTCTTGGAATCATTGTCTCCTATGGTTGTTAGTGATTAACCATACCTGGTTACCATGATATTGAATCCATCACATGCATAGCTCATGTACAATTAGGGGCTTCAAACTGGTTCATTCTGGCTGTATCCCCTAATGAGGGGGGTGGGGTGGGGTGTCAGATGCTTAGACAACCTCCCTGAAGGCAATACTGCCAGATTGCTGTCTCCCCCCCACCCAGGGGTGGGCCTGCTCCTTGCTGCTGGAGACAATGGATTACTTCTCCCTAAAGCTTGCAACCATTAGCCTGGGGCCTGCAAGTGGAGTTCACACCCCACTGATAATGGTTCATATGGAGATCCAGAGAACAGGTCAAAATTAAGCTACCATCCTAAATCTAGGATCCGACCATCTTGTCACAAGTATACCCCCAATCCCTCCTCTTCCTATTGCGTGTATGTTCCTAGACCACCCCCTCTCATTGCTGTATAACCTATAGTACAACCCCTTCCTGTGATGTATGTCTTTACCTGTAATTAGTGGACTTGCACGCCCCCTAAAAGGTATATAGGCCTGGGTCAGCAATAGAGGTCTCTCTCGCCAGTCTCTCCCTCTCCTCTCTTACCCCTCTCCTCTCCCCTCCTCTCTCCCTTGTTCCCTTTCCGTCCTCCTTCCCTTCCCCCTCTCTCCACGTGGACCACCAAGCGGGATTGAGGTGAGCAATGCTACCATGTAATGTGACTAACTACATCATTGTAATATCTCTTCTATCTCTCATGCTCTCGATGACTTTAATATAATATTAAAGATATATATATATATCTTAACCGTATAGTGGTGCTTACTAAACACGAGACTAGCCCCCTCACCCTAATACTACAACTGAGAATTTCCATCTCCACCCCAGGAGCCTTGGTGGTATTGTGGGTTACACATTGGGCCACTAACCACAAGGCCAGCAGTTTGAATCCACCAGCCTACCTCTTCCCATAAAAATGTGTACCCTCAGAAACCCTAAGAAGCACTTCTACTTTTTCCATAAGCTCATTGTGAGTCAAAAGCAACTTGGTGGCCATGGATTTTGGGGGTTGCGGGCTGGGGTGGGGTGGGGTTACTGAATCAGAATCAAGTTTGAATTTCTGCCAGCTCTCTGTCCAAGTACTGTTGTAACCGTGGATGAATTATCGTGAGCAAAATTCACACTTGTATGTGATATGTGATATTTCTCAATAATTTCTGTGTTCTTATGGATTGCCTTTCTTTGGCATGGGTACAAATATGAATCTCTTTTAGTCAGTTGACCAGGTAGCTGGCTTCCAATTTTATTGGCAAGTATAGGGATTAGAATTTGCAGCATATTTTGGGGGAGCAGAATTCAATCCATAACAACGGAACAAGGTTATGTTGGGACTCACAGTATTCCCACTGGCTATTTCTTTTGAAGTAAATCTCCAGGCCTTTCTTTGCCGTCTTAGTCTGGAGGTTCCATTAAAACCTGTCCACCATGGGTGACCCTGATGCTATTTGAAACACTGGTTCCATATCTTCCAGCGTCTTAACAACATGAAAGCTACCGCAGATCAGCCAACTGACAGATGGTTGGTAGGATTGTCTCCTAGTGAGTTGATACTAGATTGAATCCTACAAAAATAATGATTCACGATCACTTTTGCTCTATACAAATAATAGTTTTAAACTTCAAAAGGTCAATGTGACCTATGCATCCAGACCCTAACCATAAGGAGTAAAGTGAGCTGTTGTTGTTGTTGTTGTTGTTGTCAGGTGCCAATGTGTCAGTTCTGACCCGTAGTGACTGTACAACAGAATGAAATGCTACCTGATCCCTCGCCGTCTTACGATTGTTCTTATACTTGAACCCATTGCTGCAGCCATTGTGTCAATGCATCTTGTCGAAGGCCTTCCTCTTTTTCACTGCCCCTCGACTTTATCTGGCATGACGTCCTTTTCCACGGACTGATCTCTCCTGATAACGTGTACAAGGTACACGAGACAAGAAGTCTCCCCATCCTTGCTTCTGAGGAGCGCTCTGACTGCACTTCTTCCCAGACAGATTTGTTTTTGTTCTTTTGGCGGTCCATGGAACTTTCACAATTCTTCACCAGCACCATCATTCAAATGCATCCATTTCTCTTTGGTCTTTAGTCAAGGTCCAACTTTCGCATGCACATGAGGTGAGTGAAAATACCATGATTTGGGTCAGGAGTCCTTTAGTCCTCAAAGCGACATCCTTGACTGTCAGCACTTTAAAAGGCTCTTGTGAATTAGATTTATCCAATGCACTGTGCCATTTGCTCTCTTGACTGCTGCGTCCGTGAGCACTGAGTGTGACTCCGAACACGGTGAGATCCTTGCCGACTTCAACCTTTGCTCCATTGATCCTGATGTGACCTTTTAGTCCAGCTGTGGGATTTTTGGTCTTCTTTACATGGAGTTGTAATCCACACTGAAGGCTGCAAGCCTTGGTTGAGGCTGTGGGAGTCTCAAATAGACCCAGTCCCTCCTACATCCTAATATTCTCCATGCCACATGGTGTTGCCTTACTTTACGCTGTTGCTTTTGAGTGTCATTAAGTCAAGTTTGACTCATAGTACAGAACTGCCCTGTCAGGTTTTCTTGGAGTAGTTTACAGGGTTTTTTGTACTGTGGGATCACTAGCTGGGTTTGAACCTTCAACTTTGTTATTAGCAGCTGAACACTTAACCATTGGGCCACCAGGGTGCCTAGAGATCCTACATGATAATGTGTTTGTTGCCCCAGCCACTCTCCAGGATCATGGGAGCATGCTAAAAATCCAAATGCTTAGGATCTGGATTTATCTGCCACCCTGGTCATATTGAAGGCACAGTTTTCTTAAGTTCCCAGGGTGATTCTCAAACAGAGATGAGGATCAGGCTGAGACCTTTAGTGCAGTGCTTGCCCACTAGAATACCTAGATATTTAAGATGTCCTAATGGCCAGTTGACATCCTGGTGGTGTAATGGGTAAAGCATCGGATTGCTAACCGCGAGATAAGCTATTCAAAACCACCAGCCACTCCTCGGACAAGTCTTTTTATCCCTGTAAACAGTGACAATCTTGGAAATCCATAGGGGCAGTTCTACTCTCTCCTGTAGGAAAACTCTGAGTCAGAATCAACTTGATGGCAGAGAGAGAGAGAGAGAGAGAGAGAGAGAGAGAGATCTAACATTTGAAGTGTGAATCGACTCTCACCTTTTTGAAACTCCTTCTGACTTTGAAAAAAGGAGCCCACTGGCTAAGTCAGGGTGTCTGGGGTGGGAATTCAGCATGAGCATTCTTAAAAGTCTCCCAGAGAATTCATGTGCAGCCAAGGCTGGGAGTGGATGGCAGACTGATATATGGTGGAGCTTTCTGCCTTTATTTCCAGGAGCAGGCGTCGTCTGCTGGCCCCACCGTCAGGGAGTAAAAATAGTGTGGGGAGTGCACAGATCTGTCAGTGGCTCAGGCTAGCCCTCAAGTCAGACTTACCTGTTCTCTAGAGCTGGGTTTGCTGGCTGTGTCCACTTGTTGATGGGCTCTCTCCATATGACATCGCTAAGCCTTGCTGTTACAGCTCTTTCTGTTGCCTGACTGGCCTGCCTCATGATGCCCACTCTACAAAGGCTACACACTTGGGAGCCACCTACTCTGCCTGGGAGTGCTGCCCAGGACCCTCCAGGGTGCATGTTTCCATGGCGATTGTGGCATGCTGCTTCCCAGCCCACTTCTGCTATTGCAAGAGCCCTCCAAAAATTCAGAATTCACGGGGCTTTTTTGACTGTCGGGCTAGTCGTCTTGGCTGCTGGCCTTCTCCACGGGATGGGGAAGAGAGAGGATTTCCCTGCTTTGTGCTTTGTGATGATGGGGTACAGAAGGGAACCATGGTCTCAACACCAAAGTGAAAATTTCCCCAGTGTATTGGGTTGATGCCTCACAAAACCTACCTGTCCTTGGTGTCACGATGCTTGTTGAGAGGATGTATGGGGAGAAGGAGTCATTGTTTCAGATGGAGGGAAAGACAGGCCCAGGGAGAAAGGAGAAGCTTCAACAGGACACTGGAACGACCCCATGAACAAAGCAAAAGAAAAGCCCATTTCTAAATAGCATCGCATCTGTAGGCGAAGCTAGGAATTCAACCATAGTTTGGGGGACACAATTCATTCTATAGCCCTGAATAAAAGGGCATAAAACAAGGTCCTAGATGAACCCTGACTTGGGGATGTTAGAGACCTTCGTTTTCCCAGTTTGGGCAGATGGAACTTCAGATCACAGGCTTGTGAACCAAGCTATCGCCCTTCTGATTTGAAAAGTAGAGTTGTGGCTTTCCATCAAGGCCTTCAGAAGCCCTCAGGCACGCCATGCCACGTGATGAAGCAGTCCTTGGACTAATGAAAGAAGGTTGGTACAAACCGAAGGCTGGCTCTTTTTGTAGAATTTACCTGTCCATTGCTATTGCTTCTCTAGGACTGACCGATTCTCTTTTTGAAAAAAGGCTTTCTCAAGTTGTGGGAAACTTTTGAATAATCTACATATTTCATTCCAGTTTTGAATCGTATTCATGCTACCAACACACAATCCCACAGGATTCAAAACCCTTGCACAACAAGTCTTAATTTTACCTATGAATCCTACAATGGTTAGTTTTAAGTGTTAACCTTGCTAGGCTGTGGTTCAAAATAGTTTGGCCAACCAGGAGTCTAGTGGACATTCTATAATGTAATGTTTCCTTCCCTCATGTAATCTAATGTGATGTAATCAGGCAATCAGTTAAAAAGGGAGTTTCCTTGGGATGTGTTTTGCCTCTAGCCTATAAACAGATATTTTTGCACAATTCTTTCTCAGCTCACTTGGTAATCTTTCTGTTATCTGTCCTACACATCTTAGGACACCAGCCTGTGGAGAACTCCAGCCTGCCACTAACCTACAGACAGGGCAGTCTCCCCCAACCCCCTGGAGCCAATTCCTTGAAATCCATCTCTCTCTCTCTCTCTCTCTCTCTCTCTCTCTATATATATATATATATATATACATACAGATTTCAGACAGGGCAGTCTCCCCCCACCCCCTGGAGCCAATTCCTTGAAATCCATCTCTCTCTCTCTCTCCATATATATATATAAATAAATATAATAGTCTGGTACTTTAGAGAAACAAATCCACAGAAACTCATGTGTAAGAGAGAGTTTTATATAAAGGTTAAGTGTGCATCAAGAAAACATCCCAACCCAGTGCTGCCCAAGCCCACAA
>NW_022105908.1:5865514-5867140 GCF_000313985.2 Echinops telfairi | reverse complement strand
ATCAGGAAGAATATCATCTGGGGTAATAAAGGCTGATCTTAAACAAGCAGTCATCTAAGTGAGACATTAATTAAGTTCCAATGGGAGAAGCACACCAGTCTGTGTGATCCAAGGATTATAAATAATATAATCAAAATCCAAAGGAAGGAATGGTATAAGAATTTACATTGTGAGCACCAGGTTGCAGATGTCTATGGGTGTCAGTGGAAGCCCCAAATCCATTTACAGGGTCTATAAATCCTCACTAACCATAGCAATCATATCGAGAAGAGTTGTACAATTATGACCACAAGGGATGTGAATATCCTTGTTATCAGACAGAGAATATTGTAGAGATGATTATAGTAGATATAGTTAGGTTAGAATGTAACATCTTACTGGAGGTCCACCCACCCCCATGTTGACCCATTTAAAAGTTGTATCAGCTTAAGAAAAAATGAAGGGGAAATACTTATGGATCAAGTCACCAGTTGATCCCCTTTTAACATAGACCAGGGATGTGAAAAACCTTGATATTATGCAGACAGCATTGGAAAGTGGGTTATGGCAGATCTAGCTAGATTAATCCCACCCCCCCAATAGTTTTATTGGCACATAATTTACACATCATACAATTGAATAGTTTAATTGTTCAATCATATCAAGGAGGAATTGTACAATCACCACCATATCCATCCTAGAGCATTATCTCCCCCCATTATTGATTTGCTCCCAAAATGAGCTGCGTTCCATTGCTCCCTCCCCCCTCCCAGCTTCATTATTTACTCCAGAATTCCCCTTTCCATCATAGTTAGGTTAAAATTGAACACTTTATCATTTGATATCCCTTTTGCTCCATTTTAAAGTTATTCTACTTTTCAGCATCTTGTTTTCTCTTTGAGTTTGTTCTCTATTTTGTTATTGTTGTTAGCTTTTTTACTTTTGTTTTTGAGTACATGAAATCCAGGATGGGTCAATCTATAGAGGTAGTAACTTGATTAATGATTTCTTGGGGGTGGGTGTGAACGTAGGAGTGGGAGAAAAATGGGGAGCTAATAACAAGGAACACAAGAAAGAAGAAAATGTTCTAAAATTGATTGTTTTCATAATTGTACAACTCTTCTTGGTATGATTGAGTGATTGAATTGTATGATATGTGAATTGTGTCCCAACAAAGTGGTATAAATGATAAAATAACATTACAGGCAAAAAATAAATAAAGTGAAGTTAACAGTTGCATGTTTATTCTAGGAGCATCTCACTTGTGGTTTCATGAAGATTATTGCTAGAACAACATGGAAGGAGAAGTGTTAGTGAGAATTAATTTAAAGAAAAGTCTTAGTCAATAACGGTGGTATTGGTGTGCAGGCACAACAGGAATCTTCTATCTTATGGGTAGTGTAATAAATGATCACAAACAACACATGCTTCTTTTCAGTCCTAGCAGCCTGACGTTGGAAATCAGTTTGATTGGATTGGAAATCACTGGGAAGAAGGGCACTCCCTCTACAGTCTCTAAGGAAGGAATCATGTCTTGCCTCTCTCAGCTTCTCTGGTGTCTGCCAGCGTTCCTTGGTTTGTGGCTTCATCACTCCAGTTTCTGCCTCCCTGACCATACTTTCTTCTCCTCTTTGCGTCGTAAGCCTC
>NW_022105908.1:5862471-5864168 GCF_000313985.2 Echinops telfairi | reverse complement strand
GGGAGAGGTATGACAGCCTGCAGCTGGCTGGGAGAAGAAGCCAGGGGAGCAGTTAGCTCCCTGCATATCCATGAGCTTAGTCTTAGCAGGGAAGATTCTTCAGTGTCTGCAGAGGTGCGGCCTGACAACCTAGGTTTGACACTGTTCTTCCTGGACCTCACTGTGTGAGTGAGAGATACTGGCTGTGGTCCATATCACAGGACCAAAACTCATCATTTTTACTCTGGGCTCTTGCTTCCTTCTGATTCTGGATTCAGACTCAGCACATGGATGGTCCTTTTCTTCAATGAGATCCTTTTAAATCAAAGATGCATAGTTGGAGAGGATATGAATGCTTCATCCTGTAATGAGGTCCTTAGTCAAACACAGATCTACTGAAGAAAAGAGGGGAAAAACCATACAGATGCCAGGCCTAGAGCTTGGGATATATATATCGAGAGAGAGAGAGAGAGAGAGAGAGAGATTCATTCTAATCAGAGCTGGTCAGAGACATAAAAGGAGGAAAGTCATGCAGGTTTGAAGCAATAAAGGACTCAAATCCAACGAGTGGACTTGGAGACTTTAAGATCCCTTTCAGATCCATGAATCTGATTTTGTGCTTTTATGATTCAATCATGCCTTCCTCCTGGGCAGCGCATGACAGTGGATGCTAAGCATCAGACAGCCCTGGATTTGAACCTGGTACCACCATCGTAGTTGTACAACCTGGGATTTGTCCCTTAAACTTCCCCTGGTGGTTGTCCTCATTTGTGAATATGGGGATGTCACCCCCTTCATGTGGCACGGGCTGACTGTCAAGCAGCCCCCTTGATTTTTCAAATAGAAGTTGAAATTGAAGAAAATTAAAGCAAGTCCGTGAGAGCCAAAGTACAACTCTGAGTCTATCCCTTCTGAATTTAGAGATCATCTCAAGAAAAGGTTGGATGCGTTCAATGTGAATGCCTGAAGTTCAGATGCGTGATAAGATGACATGAAGCACATGACCTATGAAGACAGAAAAAGGCCATTAAAAAGACAGAAAAGAAAAGACCAGGATGGATCTCAGAAGAGAATCTTGAACACAGACTAGCTAAAGCAAATAGAAGAACTGGTAAACTAAACAAACGGAATAGCAGATTTTGAAGGGCAGCTTCAAAAACACAAAGTAAAGTATTAAAAGGAAATGTGCAAAGACCTGAAATTAGAAAATCAAAGGAGAATCACATCCTTGATATTTCTTAGGCTGAAACAATGGGGGAAAAAATCAACACTTGGATTGTAATATTGATTACATCGATCAAATACTGAATGATACTGAGAGTTAAGATGGAAGAAACACAAAGAGTCACTGTATCAAAAGAATTGGTTGATGTTCAACCATTTTAGGAAGCAGCATGTGATCAAGAACCATTGATCTGGAAGGAAAAAGTCCAAGCTGTCCTGAAGACACGGGTGAGAAAGAAGCCTCCAGGAACCGTGGGAATACCACTTGAGATGTTTCAACAAGGGAGGCAATTCTGGAAGCACTCACGGATACATGCCCAGAAAGTGGAAAGACTGCTACGTGGACAACTGACTGGAAGAGATCTATTTCTGTGCTCATTCCAAGGAAAGGTGAGCCAACAGAACACAGATATTATTGAACAATATCACTAATATCGTACGCAAGTAAAATTTTGCTGAAGTACATTGCATGGTACATTGACAGAGAACTGCCA
>NW_022105908.1:5858914-5860472 GCF_000313985.2 Echinops telfairi | reverse complement strand
AAGAAAAGCTTGTAGTTAGTTCAAGGATCGCTGGCCTTTAAGAGTGTTTTCCAATCCAGCCTGTTGGGGCACCATGCCCTGTCCCCAATGTCCACCCTTATCATTCCCTGGGGATCTTGCTGCTCCTTGTTAAAAGTGAAAAGGACTTAAAGTCCAGACTGAGCATGATCAAAGACTGCAAGCTTTTTTTCAAATGGATTACACCTTAACATAAAGAAGACCAAAATCCTCACAATTGTTCAGTAAGCAATATTATAATAAACAGATAAAGGAATTAAGTTGTAAAGGATTTCATTTTACTGGGATCCACAATCTATGCTCATGGAAGCTACATTTAAAAAACCAAATGATGTATTGTACTGAGCAAATCTGCAGGAAATGCCTCTTTAAAGCACTGGAAAGCCAGGATGTCACTCTGAGGATTACAGTGTGCTTTATACAAGTCATGGTATTTTTTATCACCTCATATGCACGTGGCAGCTGGATGATGGATGGAGAACCCTGCAGAAGAATTGGTGCATTTGAATTAGGGTGCTGGCAAAGAACAGTGAATAGGCAATGAACTGGCAGAGGAGTAAGCCAATCTGTGTAAGAAGACCAACAGAATGCTCTTTAGAAATTAGGGTGGCAAGACTTTGTCGCTCGTGCTTAGCACATATCACCGGGGGCTGATTTCTGAAGCACGTCGTTCCTGCAATGTGAGGGTCAGTGAAAAGGAGGAATGTCCTCCGTTAGAGGGGTTGACACAATGACAGCAACAGTGGACTCAAGCGTGGGCACTGCCGTGAGGATAGCAAAGGATCAGGCAAGGTTTCATTCTGTTGCAGATAACACTATGACTTAGAATGGACTCAATGGCACTCAACAACAACAACAACAACAACAACATCGCTGTGATAGTCAGGGTTTTTGTGCCAACAGGGCACCTGTAAGAAGTTTAGCCTGTCAATCAGGTCACATCCTGATTGTGCCTCCTTGTGTGCATGACTGTCTCATAAGGAGGGACCCCGGAACCTCCCCTCCCTCTCTGTCTTCACCTTCCTGCTGATGAGCCACCCAAACAACAACAGCACCAAAACCACCCCACCAAACTCACTGTCATTGAGTCAATGCTGATTCATAGCGACCCGATAGGACAGGGTAGAACTGCCCTGTGAATTTCTGAGACGGTAACTGTTTACAGGATAGAAGGCCCCGTCTTTCTCCTGGGAGTAACTAGTGGTTTCAAACTGCCAATCTCATGGATCGCAGTCAAATATGTAACTTCTATGCCACTAGGGCTCCTCCTGGTCATCAAAGGCCATTTTAAATCTGTGAACAATATTTCTCAGAGTATTGAAGTAATGAAGGATCATGTTTCAAGAGTTCCGATTAAATAATATTAGAGTCAGAACAAGTAAAGGAGGGCCATGAGTCTTCAAGTAACGATTTCCTAAGGGGGAAATGTATGAGGCAAATGGTGTGAGTCTCACGTTTAAAAGGAGAAGTGGCTGAGATGCTCACCTTCCCAGTGCGATTGCTGAAGACAAAGCGGGTGCACAAGCAAATGTGGTGAAGA
>NW_022105908.1:5848227-5857804 GCF_000313985.2 Echinops telfairi | reverse complement strand
TTTTTTTTTTTTGGCTACCAAAAAAGTACAGTGAAAGAAGGGCAAAGATTCCACTCCACGTAGACATCACTCATAGGGATTTGAACCAGTGGAAGGTGGGAGTTGAGTAGTCTTGCTGCCACTTAAACCTGGGCCCAAAGGGTAAAAGTGATCATACTGGTAGGGCCCTTAGGTGTTTTCTAGGATTATAATGAGGGCAAACACGACAATGAGTGGCAACATGTTCATCAGTCTCCAAGAATTTCCTTCACCAGTACTTTTGCAGGACCGCAACCCTTTGATCTCCTCCTACATGACAACGAAGAGAAGGCTGAGGTTATCAGCACGCACGGAAATCGCCAAAGCGTCAGAAACCCTGTGGAGAGCCTCTAAAGTCAGAATCAGCTCCATGGCAGTGGGGTTTTGTACTTTTACACGAGAGCCTTCGTGTAAGGTTCATGACATGGGAACATAAACAGCCAGCTAAATATAGCTCTACCCCCTTTTTATTAGGCCCATCCATAAATTACTGGCAGAATCCTGATAACGGCGTGGCCTAACTCTTGGAGGTTCAAGAGTTGTTTTGTTTTTAGGGTGAAGCTAAGAAGATTGGAGTGATCAATTGGTAAATACAGAGAATGCCTTTCTTTGTTTACCTAAGTGTAGCAGTCAATTGGGAGGCAGATTGGCAACTGCATCTCTTTATTATCTAAAAGAGATTATCCTTTTGATGTACATGATTGTATCCTTATTATAGCAATTTCAAAGGGGAGCAATAAACACCCAGGAAGTTTTATACTAAAGATTTGGGTTATTTTTTATAGCATTTGCAGAGGAGATTAACACCTCTGCTTCCATAACATAAACAAACAAACAAACATCACGAACAGTCCCAAAGCAGTAGCAAGAATCCATAGAAGCATTCATGGACTATCCAGAAGCAACCCTACAGACTTTTGTAAGAGCAGCTAATTCAGCTGGTCGGGCTGAGTGGTTTCAGAGAGAGCCTGATTTTAAAGGACTTTGGGAGAAGTTGTGATATGATTTTCAGGTTGATAGCAAGAACTGCTTGGATAAGTACGTTAGGCTGGAGTCTCTAGAAAAGCAAAACCAGTGACACTTGTCTGTGTCTGTGTATGTATGCAGATATTTGTATGTATGCAGACATGTGTATGTATGCAGACAGAGATTTACATCAAGATGTGGCTTGCACAGTTGTAGAAGTAGCTAAGTCCAGGGTAGTTTGAGTCCATTCGTCAGATATAAGCCAGAGGCTTCTCCTCAATTGCATAGCTGCAGAAGCTGGCAAACAGGAAGCAGGATGACAAAGTAGGAGGTCCACGGGTTGGTGGATGTGGATGCAAAGGTAAATGAATCTGAGGTCAGCCAATTGAACTTGAGGTTGGCAGTCTGCTGATTGCACCCCGGAACAGAGGCAACTGAACAGGAGAAGGACAAACAAGATGCAGGATACATATCCAGTCAAAGGGGAAGGGGCAAGAACACCAGCTCTCTTTCTTACACAAAAGGCCACACCCCCAAGAAGGTGTCATAGGCTGCAGTCTGACGGATAGGTTGGGCTCCCACCCTATCTGCATCCAGGAGTATCTTGTTGATATAAACTCTAACCCTCACAGGAGCCACATACAAACAAAACAAAATCAGGATTAGTCAAGAGAGTCTCTTTGAACCCTTTTCAGAGAGTAAGAAGTTGTTCAGACAAATCTAGACAATCATGTGTGGGGTATCTGATTTTATTAGTTATGGATAGAAGAGTGGCTAGATTCAAACAGGCTGGATAAGGCAGCCTAATATTAGCTGCTGTCAACAGAAACTCATAGGAGGTAATTCTGCTAGCGAAGTGTATTGTATTAGGGAAGAATTAAATTGTGTATCCAGCAGAGGATACACAAATGTCTCAAAAAGTTCCTATATAGAGGAAAGAGCTGGGAGGAAAAGGGCATTTATAGAGGTCTAGATAAAGACATGTACATAGGCAAATATATTTATATGAGGATGGGGAAATAGATCTATGAGCCTATATTTATAGGTTTAGTATTAAGGTAGCAGAAGGACATTGGGCCTCCGTTCAAGTACTCCCTCAGTGCAAGAATACTTTCTTCTATTAAATTGGCATTCTATGATGCTCACCTTCCCGACACAACCGCTGAAGACAAAGCGGGTGAATAAGCAAATGTGGTGAAGAAAGCTGATGGTGCCCAGCTATCAAAAGATATAGCGTCTGGGGTCTTAAAAGCTTGAAGGTAAACAAGCGGCCATCTAGCTCAGAAGCAACAAAGCCCACATGGAACAACATATCAGCCTGTGTGATCACGAGGTGTCCAATGGATCACTGAAGACAAATGGGTGCATAAGCAAATGTGGCGAAGAAAGTTGATGGTGCCTGGCTATCAAAAAGTATAGCATCTGGGGTCTTAAAGGCTTGAAGGTAATCAAGCGGCCCTCAAGCTCAGAAGCAACAAAGCCCACATGAAAGAAGCACACCAGCCTATGCAACCATGAGGTGTCAAAGGGATCAGGTATAAGGCATCATCAGAACAAAAAAATCTTACCATAGTGAATGATGGGGGGAGTGTGGAGTGGAGACCCAAAGCCCATTAGTAGGCCACTGGAGATCCCCTTGCAGAGGGGCCTGGGGGAGGAGATGAGCCAGTCAGGGTGTGATGTAACAACAATGAAAAATACAACTTTCCTCTAGTTCCTAAATGTTTCTTCCCCGCTCCCACTGTCATGACACGAATTCTACCTTGCAAGTCTGGCTAGACCAGAGGATGTACGCTGGTACAGATAGGAGCTGAAAATACAGGGAATCCAGGGCAGATGATCCCATCAGGACCAGTGGTGTGAGTGGCGATACAGGGAGCGTAGAGAGAGAGGGGGTTGGAAAGAGGGAACCGATTACAAGGAACTATATGTGACCTACTCCCTTTGGGACGGACATCAGAAAAGTGGGTGAAGGGAGACGTCGGGCAGGGCAAGATATGACAAAATACCAATTTATAAATTATTAAGGGCTCATGAGGGAGGGGGGAGCGCGGAGGGAGGGGAAAAATGAGGACCTAATGCCGGGAGCTTAAGTGGAGAGGAAATGTTTTGAGAATGATGAGGGCAATGAATGTACAAATGCGCTTTACACAATTGATGTGTGTATGGATTGTGATAAGAGTTGTATGAGCCCCTAATAAAATGATTTAAAAAATTAAAAAAAGAAAGAAAGAAAGAAGTCATGATGGAGCACATAAGAAATGAAGTAAAAGAAGATTCCTCTGTAAAAAAAAAATAAATGAAAACAGATTAATCAAAAAAAAAAAAAAGTCCCTGTATAACTGCTGTGGTTTCTGTTGCTTTGTTGGCAGTAACCATTGTCTTAAGGTAAGGAGGCTATTCCTTGGTTATTGGGTTGAGTTGTAAACTATAGTAGCCCACAGGTCTCTGTTGTCCCTCATGATTTTACACATGTCCCCCATGTGTAAAGGACATCTTAAGCATGTCCAGATACTTTATGCAAAAAAAGAAAAAACATAGATTGCAATTAGGAAAGACCAAAGCAAGAACATAACATGTTCATCAGAGCCTCCTGCTATTCCACTGTGGCTTTTTTGACCTCCTGGTGAAAGTGAGAATGAATCTGGCTCAAAAACTTTGAAACATTAATGGAAGGGTTGAGCAACAAAGAAACATTATGAGTCCCTTATAGCTATTTCTTGGGTTGAGGTATAGGGTGTGTGAAAATAGCTTCTTTCTACTTAGGGCTGAAAGAAATAATTTCTGCAGAAATGAAATGACTCATTTAATTAACCGAAGGCTGAACTAGTTGCAATTTTCTTTAAACAGTATGTCCACAGCAGCCAAGTGTTTTAACAAAACTATACTATCTTCAAGGTCGGCTTTCTGGGAGACTTAACAAACGAATAAACCATCAGTCTTTCAGCAAAGTGGGCTTGTTTACAAAATACAAAGGTTGCCAGTCTATGTGTAAGATTTGAGAAGAAGAAGTAGACTATTTAGTAAAACTTCATGGCATTACAATCCAGGTGAATCGCTGATTTCCCATCGTAGAGGCAGATATTGACTTTATGAGTTGTATTCACATAGGCATTGCAAAGTAGTAGTTGGGGATTAGGGACCACTTGGAATCTAGGAATAACAAGGTGATTGATTGCACATACATCTTTGACAAATTTACATACCCTCTACCCCAAATCCCTATCCCACCCCCACTTTTTACTGGAAGAGCAAGAGTATTTCAAGTGTTAGTGAAAGATACAATTCAAACCTTGGAAATGAACTCTTGAGAAAGTCTTCCTTTTGCCTCTTATTTAAGTGGAACTACTGGGATACCTCTGGCAAAGGTTGGGTTGCTTTTAAACGGTTCAACTGGCAACTTTGGCCTACATCTGTAGAGAAAATGTCCCATAAAGTTTCAAGAATTAGGGATAAAATATCAGCAGGGAGAAGATCAATTTAAGTAGGATGCTGAAGAGACAACAAATACTTGCATCCTTTTGAACAGGATCAATTATAAAACATCAATTAAACTGATGTGAAGTTTAAGGCAAGTTGAATGACATGCTCCAGTTTAGTAAATTGTACAGCACAATTATGTTTAGCGGGATTGAAAAAAATACCTCTCTCTAATAGATAAACAGGGGTGCCAGGGTTGAGGACAAAAAGAATATAAAAGTTTCCTATTAGACCAAGAGATATTAAGATGAGTTGAGAGTGAATTAATGTTTGTTCTTTGTAACCCTCACTGTTTTTGAGATTTTAGTACTCTGGGGCAGGGGTTCATGTAACAAGTGGGGGTTAAAGCAGACAAAGTGGCTCTGATGTTAATTAGGAATTTACAAGATTCTTCCCTAATGTATACACTAGTTTCTCCCAGATAATTGAATGCCACCCTAGGAAAAACCCCTGAATTATGCCCAGAGCCTCTTCCTTCTAAATCAGGAGGTGGGAAGGAATCTTACAGTGACTCTTCCATTTATTTTTCAGAGTAGAGTAGTCATTCTTCAGTGGTCAGGTTTCTTACAATAGTAACAAATATCAGCCTTGGGGCCACTGGAGGACTTAACTTTTTCTTTAGAAAACTATAGTTGCTACAACTGGAGAGCCATCAATTTGGTAGTCTCTTAAATTATCTCAGCCTCAAAGATCTGGGACATTTTGTAAACCAAGTTAGTTAGCTCTGCGATGGGAATAATTTCATAGTCTCACTCATGCCCTTATTCCAGACTGAGACTTCAGGTTTCAAATCGGATATAAACACAACTCTATAAGTTGGACTTCCCCCTGAGGCTTCTCAGGCCAAACTAAGGTGTTCAGAAATTTTCAGAAGTAATCTAGCCTGCTTATCATAAACATTATCATCTTTATTCTACTTGAAATCATGTATTTGTGTCCAATCAATTATTGCGGAAAAAACACCTCAGGAAAATCTCAAGTACCTCTTTCCTATTGCTTGAATTCCCTCAAGCTGCTGTATAGCAGTTTTATCTCGACTCAAGGCTATGATATTATGATATTTATTATGATATTAAAAAATCTTTCCATTCATCATGCTATAGTCACCGCCGAGCTTCCCCAGGGGCATATGAATTAGTTGGTAACATCACAGCTCCCCAGTAGGTATGTATGACTCAGTAAGGGTTTTTTTAATCTTTAGCATTTCACCCCTTAGTGCATCATCCCCCTAAATTCTATTTATTTATTTTGTTCTTGTTGAGATTCTGCACAGCAAAACACATACCCATTCAAACAGTTTCCATCTGCAGAATTCATTGGCACTGATTCTTGAGTTGTAACACCATTCTCACCCTCCTTTTCTGAGTTGTTCCGCCCCCACTAACACCAACTCACTGCCTCCCAAGGTTCTTCACACTCTGGTTTGACTGTTGTCTCTTTGATCCCGTAGAAGGAAGTTCTTCTGAAAGGAGCATACTGCTCTTCCAGGTGGACTTTTCCCCTCCTTTTAAGGGAAATTTTGAGCTAAATTATTGCTTTAAGTTTTCAAAAAAGACGTTAGGGGATCATTTTAGTTTAAGTTTTAAATATCATTTTAAGTCAGTGGTTTCAGGGGTTTCCCAGGTCCTACAGCTCCAGAAAATTCTGGAGTTCATGAGAATTTGAAATGCTGTTTTGCATTTTTTCTCTTGCCGATCAGGAGTCTTACAGAATTTTGACCCAAATGTGCAATGACGGTAGTTGGGCAGTATCCAGTAATTCTGGTTTCACAGCAAAGGAAAAACTTGTTCATTTTCTCTTTCTATTCCTGACTCTCCTTCTTGTTCCTTTATCCTCAATGAAACAAGACCAATGGTCATGCTTTAGATAGCTGCTTGCAGGCTTTCGCTTCTCTCTCTTAATTGTGCATTAGGTGAAAGTTTACAGAGAAGATCAGGGTTCCATTCACCGATTCATTCACATTTTGTTTCAACTCATCCATTGCAATCCCTACATGTGACATCATTTATCCTGCTTTCCCCCTTGTGTTTCCTGTTTGGGTTATTCCTTCTTTCCTAACTTTCCAAGTTTTTAGGATCCTAGACACTACACAATAAACTAAGGATAGACCACAAGCACTCAACGCATTACGAGGCCATTAACCGGGATGTCTCCAGAAACATGATCGTAAACCTCCAGACCAAGAAAAAAAATTCCATGTCGTTTTTGGTTGGACATAAGCAGCCTCTGTGACTACTCTTTTAAAATGATAGTTGTAAATATATCTATCAACAAATCTTGCCAGTTCAATTTTTCATAGGTGTACAACTTATAGACAGCATTAATAATTGGCAGAGCAGTTGTTCCTTTTGAAGAACATTCAATCTTGTTAGAAAGCCAAGAAGGGAGTAAACTTAACCAAATAGTTAAGTATACCACAGTGTGCCAACAGATCCTGGGTGATTAAAGCCCACGTTTTGAGGTCTTATCTATGCAAACCCAGCAAATACACCTGCTTTATCATAGCTCTCTTCACTCCCCCAACTAGTCCCATTCTTTTTTAAATCGTTTTATTAGGGGCTCACACAACTCTTACCACAATCCATACATACATCCATTGTGTCAAGCACATTTGTACCTTCATTGCCCTCATCATTCTCAAAACATTCGCTCTCCACCCAAGCCCCTGGCATCAGCTCATTCCCCCCTCCATCCCCGCTCCCCACCCCTCATGAACCCTTGATAATTTATAAATTATTATTTTGTCATATCTTGCCCTGTCCGACGTCTCCCTTCACCCACTTTTCTGTTGTCCGTACCCCAGGGAGGAGGTCACATGTAGATCCTTGTCATCGGTTCCACCTTTCCACCTCACCCTCCCTCCACCCTCCTGGTATCACCATTCTCACCACTGGTCCTGAAGAGATCATCCACCCTGGATTCCCTGTGTTTCCAGTTCCTGTCTGTACCGGTGTACATCCTCTGGTCTAGCCAGATTTGCAAGGTAGAATTGCCATCATGATAGTCGGGGAGAGGAAGCATTTAAGAACTAGAGGAAAGTTGTATGTTTCATCGGTGCTACATCGCACCCTGACTGGCTCGACTTCTCACTACGACCCTTCCGTAAGGGGATGTCCAACTACATCCATTCTTGTCTTCTTACTTTGCCCCAATCATGCCTTTCTACCACATGTCTGCAAGTCACTGCAGGCCTGGTACTTTCTTCAGTTCTAAACGGACACTCATTCAAACCGGTATCGGACTCATAGCCGCCCCATAGAGCAGAACTGCTCCGGGACGTTTCCAAGCAGCCCTGACGTGTGGAGGGGCCCTGGTGATATAGTGGCTCTGTGCTGGATGTGATCTGCAAGGTCCCGAGTTTGAAACCTCCCCGGCTCTGAGTGAGAAATACTGCGCTTTCTACCTCCGTAAGCAGTTCCACTCTCAGAAACACAAGAGACAGTTCTACCTTCTCTTATAGGGTCCCTATGAGTCAGCATCAACGTGATGGCACAGTGCATTTGAGTTTGTTGTTTGTTTTTTAAAAATCTTTACAGAAGCAGATTTCCATATCTCCCCCTCCCCCAACACACACAGCAGTTGATGGGCTTGAACCTCTGACTTTTGGTTAGCAGACGAGCATTTCATTACTGTACTAGCAGGGCTCCTTTTTAAACCGATAGAGTCCTAAATTAACAGGCTACCTGGTCTCCCCAGCTTCCCCTTTAATATATTGTACAGAGGAGAAGCTTGGGTATTTAGACCACAAATCCCTGGTTCTTGGCAACAGACATCACATAAATTTTCTAGCGAGAGAAACATCCACATAATTAGACCAAAGATATCGCAGACTCAGACACATGCAAAGAAGGCAGGGCTGGGAGAGGGATATTATTCTTCAAAGCCTCATCATAAATTCAAGTTGAATGACTGAAAGAAACAAAACATGGAAATATCCCAAACCCAGCAGCTGGACCCCTCACTGAAATCCTGAAATCATTGCAGCTCAGCTCAACATCTGGGACAGAATAAAACATAATAAATATTTAAAAGGAACAGACGCTGGGCAATTACCAATTGAGTGTGAATGGGGAAAATAAATTCTCTGAGAGCCCAGAGACAGAAATAGATGTGGGCACACGGGTCTTGAGACCCGGGACTTCACCCCGCTGTGGCCGTGAGCCCCCATTATTATGACGAATATTTAGGAAATAATGTTCTAGGCAATGAACATCCTTTTTTTTCAGGTTGAAATGGTTTGAATTAGAGTGGTTGACTTTTGTTTTTTTTTCAACATTAGCAGTGGAGTAAATGTTCGGAAGAGTGTTTGTGCCTGGCAACAGCACCAAGAAACACTGGAGAGACGGTTGTAGTCAGAGTTGGCAGACGAGGGTTCAAGCTCCTGCTCTTCCACTTACTAATTTTGTGAATGGGACACCGCTTACTCATCAAAACACATGAAGCAATCTGTCAATGGGGACATCATCTCCATCACATAGTCCTAGTGAGGATTATATCAGGCAGTACAGATGGATGTCTGAGTTTGAGAGCAGAGTAGAGCAGACCAGGCTTGTCGGGTATTCTAGTATCTTTCAATTTAATTTTCTCACAGTTCTGTTGAGACCCCTTGTCTATATTATAAATACCTATTTATAAATGATGTACTATGCTTATATATAATATAAATACAAGCCATTGCCAATGAGTCAATACAATTCATAGGGACTCTGTAGGGTTCCTAAGGCTATAATTAATGAAGCAGATTACCACATTTTCTCTCAAAGAGCAGTTAGCAGGTTACAACAACCACCTTGTTGACTTGTAGCCAAGTGGCCAAGTGGTCTAATCACTGGGAAACCAAGGAAGCTGCACACACACACACACACACACACACACACACATCAACCAAGCATGTTACCATTAAGTTGACTCTGATTCATAGCAATCCTTATTGGTAAGAGTGAAACTGCACCATTCAATTTCTGAGGCTGTAAATCATCACAGAAGCAGACTACCATATCTTCCTCCTGAGGAGTGGCTGGTGAATTTGAAACACTGACCATTGTAATTAATTAAACAGCTAAGTGATTAATCACTGTGCCACCAGGAGTCATATATATGTTATATATATGAA
>NW_022105908.1:5844324-5845447 GCF_000313985.2 Echinops telfairi | reverse complement strand
TTTTAGTTGGCTACCATATGTATCCCTGGATTTGGTCTAGCCCTGCCATAGTACCTAGTCCTCACCCCAGGAATGTTTGTATACAGTAGCTTTTTCCCTATGCCCCTTTAGCATTTTTTAAGCTTACCTCGGCGAAGTCCACATTTTTATGTACTTTTTGAAGGCTTTTTTTAGGATACAGATATCGAGGTAGCAGTGGTCCAGGAAGAGTAAATAGTTAGCAACCAGGAAAGCCAAAAGGGACTTGTTATTAGGGCAACATCCTAGTGGAGGACCAGAAGTGGCAAAGCATCATGGGTCTACAGGACTCAACAAGATTTTGGGTCAAGTGGAACCTTGGGAGTCATCTCTTAGCCAAGCAGAGAGATGGCTCAGAGTAGCACGAGAGCTCGGATACCAGGTATTGTCTGACTTAGCCAGGAGGCCTGGTACACACTCTCTCTAAATAAAAACTGACCCTAGACCTGGAGGGCCTGCAGAGGGGAACAGTGATCCTCAGGGACCAGCTGAGAGTTAGAGGGAGGGCAGATAGGAAGCAGTGTGAGGAATGCTCTGGACCAGTGGTGCTCAGCCTTCCTAATGTCGCAACCCTTTCATACAGTTCCTCATGTGGTGGTGACCCCCCCAACCCTAAAATTATTTTCGTTGCTACTTCATAACTGTCATTTTGCTACTGTGATGAATCGGGAGACTTCTGTGAAAGGGTCGTTTGACCCCCAAAGGGGTCACGACCCAAAGATTGAGAACTGCTTTGGATCCTGGCAGGCAGGCTTCTCATCTCAGCCTCATCCCATTGTCTGCTAGTTGTGTGATCTTGAGTGTTGATCTCAAACCTGACGTCTCTCTTCTTTAAAATAATACTTAACTTGCGTCTTATGGAGAAGATGGAGAGGCCTTCATACTGTGCTGCTCCAGAGGACGCACTCAATCAATGTCTACTGCTATTGCTGGGACTATAGAAAGTAGTACCCTTAGAAAGGAAAATGAGTCAATGCTTCTTTTTTCCCCCCAAAGTTTTACTGCATCTTTAATATTGGGAAATTTGAAATTACAGGTTGATCTGAGCCAGTGTCTGCTACCAGGTTTAACTGTTGGAAGAAGAACCACTTTTTCTGGTGATGGT
>NW_022105908.1:5835800-5843766 GCF_000313985.2 Echinops telfairi | reverse complement strand
ATCCTGGATCTGGCTTATCGACCTCTGGCTGTTTGTACTTGAGCCACAAACTGCCGTGTTACCTGCTGACCCTGGGAGCCATCAGAATCTGCCTTCTGACATCCCAACCTTGAATTCATCTGCCTCTGAATCCATCACTTGTCTTCCTGCCCTGTCCTCCTGCTTTCTGCTTTTCAGCCCCAGTAGCCAAACGAAAAGCTTCCAGCTTAATATCTGCCTTGAGCTGGACCGAACCAAACGACAACTGGATGAGCTTCTTTCCCGATATAAAATTCCTTGTAGACACATATACGCACCTCAGGTTTTTTGTCTCTAGGGAATCCAGCCTAACACAAGCCTGTTGTCAGGGGAGACCAGTCTCTCGAAAAGGGCTTCCTGCATGGCAAGGGGAAAAAGAAGACCCTTAAGGAGAAGTACTGGCACAGTGACTGTGATGATGGGGTGCGACAGAGCAACAATTGTGAGGAGGGGCAGGTTTCCCTCTGTTGTCTGTGGGTTACTATGAGTTGGATGTGATTAGAAGGGTCCTAACTAAGGGTGTGAAGAACTGGGTGTGAAGTGGTAGCTCCTTGTGGTGTTGATTTTACACTATCCTGTGACTAAGGATATTGAACATCTTTTCATGAGATTTTTGGTCATTTGTATGTATCTTTTCTATGTCAAACTGTCTATTTAAATCCGTTACAGTAATAATTTTTTTTATTATTATTGAGTTTTAAGAGTTGTTAATATATTTAGGATGCATGTCCCTTGTGTATGATTTGCAAATATTTTCCCCGATTCTTTGGATTATCTTTCATATTTTTGATGGCGCTACGCAAAGCATTGATGTTTTAACTTTTGATGAAATCTAATTTATCTCTCATTGTTTACACTTTTGATGATAACACTTTCAAGAACGCAAAGACAGACTTAATCTGTTTTCAGGAAGATTTAGTCTTAGCTATCTTCTTAGTGTTTATACTTTTGTTGCGCTTACAATGACGTCTGTAGTGATTTTTAATTAAATTTTGTGCATGGTTTAAGGTAACTCACTGCCTTATAGTCAATTATGACTCATAGGGTCCCTGAAGGTCAGGACAGAGATTCATCTGTGAGTTTCTGAGAATGACCTTCAGGCAGTGTAGCAGTTTGAAGCTACCAGCTGCTCCTTGGGAGAGAGATGAGGCTTTCAGCTTCCACAAAGAGTTGCAGTCTTAAAACCCACGGGGGCAGTTCGACCCTGCCCTATAGGGCTGCCACGTTGGAACTGACATAGTGGCAGCGAGTGGTTTGAGGTAGGGTCCAAGTTCCTTCTTATAAATGCAAATATTAGTCTGTCTACTTTTATATATATTCAGGCTTTTCTAGAATCAACCTTCAACGTAAGTATAACCCCCTGTCGTCAAGGCCATTCTGACTCATAGCGACCCTATAGAGGGTTTCGGAGGCTATAAATATTTATAGGAGCAGATAACCTCATCCCACAGAGCAGCTAGTGGGTTTGAACCACTGACCTTGTGGTTAGAAGTTCAATATTCATCCCCTAGTACCACCAGGACTTGATGTGTGTATGGATTGTGAAAACAGTTGTATGAGCCCCTAATAAAATGTTTTTTAAAAAAAAGGCAGTCACAACAAATTATGGGTCCTATTTAGTTACTAGCAGCAAGTTATGGGTCCTATTTAGTTACTAGCAGCAAGACCTGAAATAAACAAAATATGAGTCTGTTAGTATGGACGCCTATCCTGGGCTTTGGGCATCTAGCTTCGTCCTCGTGTGTGATTGTGCTGATCGATGGCTCCCACAAAGCAGGGCAGTGAGAAGAAGGGCTGTTTGGCTCTCAACGAGGTCGTGACCGGAGAGCACACCGTCAACATTCACTAGTGCATCCATGGCGTGGGCTTCAAGGAGCGTGCCCTTCGGCACTCAAGGAGATTCAGAAGTTTACCATGAAGGAGATGGACATAGATGTACAAATGGACACCGGGTTCAACAAAGCTGTCTGGGCCAAAGGAATCAGGAACGCCCCATACCGTGTCCGTGTACGGTTGTTCAGGAAATGTAATGAGGATGTAGATTCATCAAAACAAGCTCTGTACATTGAATACCTTTGTGCCTGGCACCACTTTCAAAAACCTACTGACGGTTAATGTGGATGAAAACTAGTGGCTGGTTATTTAATAAAGGTTCTAAAACTGCAACAACAACAACAACAACAAATACATATAAATAAAAGTAAAAATCAATCAGATATGAGTATTTCATCATTTCTATGATGGCTTCCATCCTCAGGGATGCTACAAGGTAACAGCTGGGGCCCCAGCCATCACCTCTGACCTGTGAGCAGAAAGAAGAAAGGGAGACGGAGACTCGTCGTTCTTTAAACAACGTTCCTCAAAGTCTGTCGCAAGACTTGGCATTAACATAGTTATCAAGGTCGGGGTCCTCGCAGTCAGTGAAAAATATATGCTTATTTTGCCGTCTTTGAGGCCATCCAGAGCGAGGACATACCATGAAAGTCATCTGCCCGGATATCAAGCAGCCAAGGTGAGTAGGCAGCGGTGGAGAATGGCAGTTGCCCAGCCAATATCCATTCTCTCGTGGCAAGCGGGAGCTTGGGAGGCTTAGATTTTACATTTTAGCAAAACTCTCCAGATTGTTCAGTGTTGGCCACAAAGCGACAACAACACTTTAGAGGCAAACACCATCGATCGGTGGCCCACCTTCCATTTCTGTGCTATTGGCCGTCAACATCCGGTTTCCGGTGAACCTGCGAGCTCATTACTAAGCACCGGAAGGCCTGGAAGAAGTCTGCGAATCCCTGTGTGTGGCTCGGAGCCCGCGAAGGGAAGTTACAAGGAAGGAGATTTTGGCTCAGCGTTAGGGAGCACTCCTTCCGCAGGGCTGTCAAAAACAGAAGGAGCTGCCAGAGGAGGTAGAAGTTCCCAGCCGGTGGAGGTGTTTGAGCAGATGCTGGAGAACTGCTTGGCAACCACTTCTAAAGTCTTCCCAACCCCAAGAGTCTGTGGCAGTCCGGAAATTACTGTGCTGACTCCTGCTGCCGTGATGACTTGCTGAAAGGAGAGCGTCACGCAGAAGGTGAGAGGATGGCGAGATGCGGAGCATCTGCGACGTCAGGAGGCTGGCAGCCCTTCCGCTGGTTGCTGTGTCCCCACCCCCAGAGCTGCGGCAAGGGAAACTCATCGTGCTCTTGTCTTGGGGTGATGGCGACCTCCTCCCAAATATTTACAAGCGCGATTTGACTCATCTTCACAGATTATAGTAAGAGTAAACAATAGATATTTGACTTTTCTTGTGGAGGATGACTTGGGTCGTTAAGCTCATACTTTTAGAGTCAGCTTTAGGGGTGTTCATTCTGTATTTGTGTAGAGACCTTGCATTCGATTTAAAGCTCTGTTGATAGTGTTTAGGATTCCCTGGATGATGTGATTGGTTAACATGCTTATCTGCTAAGTGAAATGTACCTGCAAAGAAAGATATCAGCCAGTGAAACCCCTGTGGAGCATCGTTCTACTCATGGCTTCTCCAGGAGTCAGAGGCACATGGAAAGCAACTGGTTTTGCTTACTGTCCTAAGATTCTGAATACTTTTTGAACAAAATCAAAGCAAAGTCACGCCCAGAGAATCAGTTCTGATTCATAACGACTGTATCGGACAAATTAGAACTGGCTCTGTGGGTTTCTGAGACTGGAACCTATACATTTTATCTGATCAAGATTGAATCGAAGAATTATCTAGGATGATCTAGGGACACCCTAAATGCCTTCACACATGCGCTGATGAGAAATAGACAGGGAGATTCCACACACACAGAAGAGGAGCAGGTGATAAGCTCATGGATTAAAGTGATGAGACCATATGTCCACAAGTGGCAGCAACCACCTGAAGCTGGAATAGGCAAGAAGTGAATTTGACAGGTGTGCAGTCCTGCCAACATTTTGATTGTGGTCCAGTGGAACTGACCTCGGATATTTGGCCTTCATCAATGTAAGAGAACATGTGTCTGTTGTTTTGAGCTACTAGATGTGTGAGTAATTTGTTACAGCACCCATAGGACACTCAGATACTGGAAAAGGAGCTTGGATGTCATTTTGGGGAGAACTAAGCTATGAAGTGACATGATCATATTAGCATTTTGGTCCATAAGTTTTGGGTTGTAACCTGTAATATTTTAAATTGATGAATATTTTACAATGTTGGATAATAATATCATGAGCCCTCATGCATCCATCACCTAGCTTGGAAAATGCAAAGTTACTGATACAATTAAAATCCCCAAGAATGACCTGCCATCAAGTCAACCCTGACTCTTGGTGATTCAATGTGTGTTAGAAGAGATGTGTGCTTCATTGGGTTTTCGATGGCCGCTTCTTTGGGAAGTAGATCATGAGGTCTATTGTCTGAGACACCCCTGGGTCAATTGGAACCTCCAACCATTTGCTTATCAGTCAGGTGCTGAGGTAGTTAGTTTATTGTGCCAACCAGGCCAATAGACACATGTGGGCTTAATTGAAGGGCGGAGGGATAAATGGCTCAGTGAGCCTCGCCTTTCTAGTTCTCCAGTCTCTTGCATTCTGATGGTCAGACCAGGATGCTGCTGCCTTAGCCAGGTCCCTGCTTTAGCTGGCAAGGCTCATTTCCTGCAAGACATCCCCAAGGAGAAGCCACATGGACCTATCCCGATGCAGCCCTGGATGCTGGAGCACCTGTGTGGAGACCCCTGCCAGCACTGAGATGCTTACACTTTCACTGACTTGGCTTTCCTCCTGCAGTCGGCGTCATTGCGTCTGTTTTGTGAGATGGAGGAGGACTTCGTGGATTGGTGTTGGACAGATGGGTTAATGGGTTCATGTTGGACTTGTAGGCTTGGGCAGCACTGGGTTGGGATGTTTTCTTGATGCACACTTAACCTTTATATAAAACTCTCTCTTATACATCAGTTTCTGTGCATTTGTTTCTCTAAAGTACCCAGACCATCACAGGTGCATAAACAATTTGTACCATTCAGGGACCCCCAAGGGCCCCTGCACTTTTCCCTTAATTCCATCTGCAGCTTATTTATTTATTTTTTTAAGAGCAGTTGGAAAGGCCAACGAGAGGATGAGGACATGTAACACTGAGCATCTACTATGTCCTTAGCGCCATGCTCTGTGGTGTACATGCACTGAAGAAGCAACCACAGAGAGGAGAGAAAGAAGCCCGGTGTGTTCACAGAATGGGAAGACTCAGTATGGAATCCTTGGAGGACTATTCTATTTTTGGAGCAGAGTCCAAGATGTGATATCATCCAATTTGCACGAATGATTCTCCAACCATTGTCTACATTGTCCACTGCTGCTGAGGGCTTGCAGATGGATGGTGAGGTCCAAAGAAATCTGAAATGGGTCTCAAGAAGGTTTAGCTTTGGAGAAGGATATAGAATAAGTTTGGCCCATGGGTAGTGTTCTATCTTTTCCTCCAGCTGATAGCTGTGACTTTGGGTGAGAAGGAAGAGGATATTGGGAGGGAACAGCTGCCAGTGCTGATGGTGTTGAAGAGAATTTCTTTTCTGGGTCAGAGCCCAAGATTGGAAAATATAAGGCTGTTGGCAAAAACCAGAGAGCACCACATGGGCAGGGAAGAATGGGTTGGCAGAAGGTTTACGAATGGCATCAGAGGACATTTAAAGAGATTTTTTAACGGGAGGCATAGTGGATGTCTGTTGTTTTTCTGTGTTCATCCTCCATCTTGTTAGCTTCTGTTACCAGCCTCTTTATTTTCTAAAGAAAACCACACGTCTTTTCCTTTCTGTCTATAGAGCCAAAGAGCCTTTGGCTTCAAAGGTGAGAGTATATAAGCAAAACATCTACCCAAACCCCATGATTGGTGCATAGGTGGACACATGATCCAATCTAGACCAATGGGCATTATCTTTGGAACTTTGCTGAATGACTAGAAAGAAGGCATACTTTTTATTACATTAGACTTGTTATCGTGATAGACCATACACATGGACCTACCAGTTTCCACTTTGCCTTGATGAGACTAAGAATGATGTCGGCACAGCAGAAAGTGGAGTCTACCGATCGAGAAATTCCTGAAGACATTAAGCACCCGGCATTAGCTGTATTTGAAGCTAACCCTACCTTTGACCTTCTGGTTATGCGACTCTAACATTGCTCTCTAGTATAGGGTCATTTTGGTTGAGTTACTGTCACTGACTACTGCTCGTTGAGAAAATAATGGACAACAACCTTTGTGTTAGAGAAAAACAAAGGTGAAGAGAGACCGTGCTTGGTCATTCTTGCAAAAAATAAAAATAAAAAAGACAGCTGGGCCTGAATCATCTTCATGATTGTGCACGTTCATCTCCCAGTGCATGAGGTGCGGGGACGGACAGGGCCAGACTTTTATATAACTAAATGAAGAAAAATATCATTTCTTCATCAAGCACCGCTGCCTCTTGAGGAGATTCATGGCTGGAAAAATGACAATGGAAGGAAGTATTTTGTTTAAATTAAGCAGCTCTGAAAAATGAGAAATTACATAGTTCCTTCTCCACAAACGGGCATCCAATGGTCTGTCCATCAGCTCAGAGAGCAGTTGAGTCAGCAATAATGAGAAGAAGCATAGAAATAAGGTTCCCTCCACCCACTGGGCCAGAGGAAATGTGCAAAGACTATTTCCCGAATGTGTATCCCCAAAAGGCTTTCATGAGGAATTTCAATGATCCATATATAAGCAGGAATTCCCATTTTGGTAAGGTTTAGACTATCTGATAAATTGCTAGCGTACTTTCCTGATGGCTTCTCAGAGCACAGAAGTAGTCATGGAGAAGGTAGTTTGTGTTTCTTTTTAAAAACATTAATCTCTCCTCCCACCCACCCTATTGTAAAAAAGACATGATTCTACCCCCTGGACATGAGTGGTCTTGTACTTTGTATCACACGCTGTGCTACCCACTTTTGTAATGCCATTGAGTTGATGCTGACTCACAGTGCCGTTATGTGCAACAGAATCCAGTGGCGCCTGGCTCTGCACTGTTTCTGTGATTCGGGGCATGTTTGAGGCAATTTCATCTCATGGAGAGCTTCCTTCTCCTTCCCCGACCCTCCAGTTTTCCAACTATGATGTCCTTCCCTAGGAATGACGTCTTCAAGGTAAGTCCGTTCACAGGGTGGTTCATAGGGTCTTCAATGGCTAATTTTTAGAACGATATCACTAGACCTTTCTTTCTCATCTTAGTCTGGAAACTCCGCTGTAGCCTATCCACCATAGGTGACCCTGTTGGTGTGAGAAATACTGGCTGTGTAGCTTATAGAATTGCAGCAACATGCAAACCACCTCATGGCAAACTGAGAGATGCATGGTAGACTTTCATAAGGCTCACTTCATTTCCATAATAGTTTTAAGAGGTACGTTCTGGTATCCTACTTATTTCTTGAGAAGAAAACAGGTTTGACCATGCGGAAAACTTCTGTTAGAGTCAGGTGTCTGATTCTGCCTCTGGACCCCTAACTATGATACTATCAGGTAGAGATGGCCAGGAAGCATCGGGTCTTGTAAACTAACATCACAAGGAGAAGGAAAGAAAATCCAGATCATAAGAGCCCCGGGCTGATTCCTATCAGGTGGAAGCCACGCACACCGCCATTTTCCAACTTAAAAAAAAAAAAGTTTTATTCCCAATTCTGACACCAGTCGTCCCATGGCACTCTCGACTTTCCAGCTGGGTTTGATAAGAGATCGTAATGGCCACACAAAACTCACAGACCATACTCCCAGTTTTGAGATTTATTGGGAAGTAACAGGTTACAGTTGATGATCAGTAATGACTTAGAGTACAGTTCTTTAGTCATTTGTGATCCGTTTCAAAAAAAAATCAGCCATAGAAAACTCTGTGGACATATAACCCCCTCCCTGGGGGACGGACAACAGAAAAGTGGGTGAAGGGAGACGTCGGACAGTGTAAGATATGACAAA
>NW_022105908.1:5833366-5835418 GCF_000313985.2 Echinops telfairi | reverse complement strand
ATTTTATTATTTTTTAAAAACCTTAGTAAACATCATTAACTTTAAAAAATTGAATAATATATACCTATGTAGAGAGACTAGTGCCAGTCTCTCTATGTATATATGTAGAGAGACTAGGGCCATGAACCCACTGCAAAGCTCCTATAATTATTAACCAGTTTTATTTTCTCCATCCCTCCTCTTCTGTTTTTTGAAGTAAACTGGACATATTTCAGCCCCCAATTTTAGTAGTTTCTTTGTGAAATCTTCCTGAAGTACACATTGCAATGTTATTCTATATTTTCTTCTGAGACTCAATTGGGAAGAATTGGTGAGGGGTGTGGATGTATCAGAGACCATGATCAAAACTGGTCTTGTCATTCTGGAGTTTGCAACTCCAAACAAACTAACAATAATAAGAACAAAAACTTCTGAAAACCGGATTTCCAAAGCTCAGTAAAATGAAAGATGTAGGAGTCTGTCCAGAACTTCAAGTTACTTAAAATAAAATTCAGTCTCTCAGTGAACTAATCACATTTCATGTGCTCACTAACCTTGCATGACTAGCGTCTACCATATTGCATAGTGAAGAGATAGAACATTTCTATCATCACAGAAATTTCTATGGGACAATATTGGTCTAGAGGCTAAACACTGACTCGTGGCAAACCAGGCATGTCAGAGCACAACTGTGCTCCATAAGTGGTCAATAGGTGAATGTTTTAAAGTTGATTGCCAGGTTTTTCTTCCAAGGTGCCTTGGAGTGGGCTGGAACCTTGAACCTCATGGTTAACAGCGGTAGTCATGTGTACCCCCAGTAACCATTTGTACCACCAGCCCAAATAGTATTTAGAAGACATGAGATATCCTTAACTGTGGGATACAGAAAGGTTTTTCCCTAGGCTGTCACCTGTTTGTCAGCACATTGTGAGTGAGGCAAGCTACTCAGAGGTGGTCTCCCTGAGGGCGTTCAGCCAGACCCTATTGTCTGTCCCACCGTAGGTGGAGCTCACTCCCTGCCGATAAGGATAGTGGATTGCTTTCCTGGTGGAGATCCTAGAGAAAAGGTCAAGCCCACTCAAGGAAGACCAAGGTTAGGCTGCCATCTTGAATCTAGGATTCCCCCATCTTGTCACGTGTGTACTCCTAATCCCTCCTTTTACTGCATGTATACCCCTGGATCGTTGCCCTCCCATTGCTGTATGGCCTGTGGTACAACTCCTTCCTGTGAATTATGTGGTTACCTGTAATCAGGGGGGGCTTGCACGCCCCTAAGTATATATGAGTCTTGGTTAGAAATATATGCTCTCTCTCCTCCTCTTGTCTCCCACCTCCACCTGGACCACCAAGAGGGGCTGAGGTGAGCATGCTCCCATGAAATGCGGCTGACTGACTCCTTTATTTTATCTTCTCTCCTACCTCTCTTATCGTCTATGAGTTTACCATAATCTTTATCGATAATAACCGTACAGTTGAGCCTATGGGCCCCACCCTGTGGTTGATCGAGGCTGGTTTATTCAGACACTTAAACTATTTGTAAAACCTGCATTTCAATTGAGGGCTGCTAAGCTTAAAATCCAGGAAGGAAGACGCACCGTGTACAGTTTAGGTCCCATTGATTATTTATTTTATAAATTTCATTGGATAGTCCCCACTCGGCCATGTTCCAAGTTTGCTTTATTTTTATATTTCAATTCCCTTTTTGAACAAGCCCCTATTGACAATCAACAGTGGAAAGCCTGAAGCTACCACCAATATATATATTGATATATATATTGAATATATACCTGAATATCTATCTATCTATCTGCATTTATATTGTGTTAGGCCACATTAACTAGAGAAATAAATCCAGCGACACTCATATATGTATAAGAAGAAGTTTTATATCAAGAGGCCATTATATATCAAGCAAACATCCCAGCCCAGTCCAACTCAAGTTCATGAGTCTGATACTGGTCCATACGTCCCTCTTCAGACGCATGCAGCCACATGCAATGATGCAGAATGCAGCAAGATCACAGGCTGGCGTGTGCAAAGTCCCATGGATCCAATGGCTCAGCTCATCACAGG
>NW_022105908.1:5830612-5833266 GCF_000313985.2 Echinops telfairi | reverse complement strand
CAGCGGTAGTCATGTGTACCCCCAGTAACCATTTGTACCACCAGCCCAAATAGTATTTAGAAGACATGAGATATCCTTAACTGTGGGATACAGAAAGGTTTTTCCCTAGGCTGTCACCTGTTTGTCAGCACATTGTGAGTGAGGCAAGCTACTCAGAGGTGGTCTCCCTGAGGGCGTTCAGCCAGACCCTGTTGTCTGTCCCACCGTTGGTGGAGCTCACTCCCTGCCGATAAGGATAGTGGATTGCTTTCCTGGTTGAGATCCTAGAGAAAAGGTCAAGCCCACTCAAGGAAGACCAAGGTTAGGCTGCCATCTTGAATCTAGGATTCCCCCATCTTGTCACGTGTGTACTCCTAATCCCTCCTTTTACTGCGTGTATACCCCTGGATCGTTGCCCTCCCATTGCTGTATGGCCTGTGGTACAACTCCTTCCTGTGAATTATGTGGTTACCTGTAATCAGGGGGGGCTTGCACGCCCCTAAGTATATATGAGTCTTGGTTAGAAATATATGCTCTCTCTCCTCCTCTTGTCTCCCACCTCCACCTGGACCACCAAGAGGGGCTGAGGTGAGCATGCTCCCATGAAATGCGGCTGACTGACTCCTTTATTTTATCTTCTCTCCTACCTCTCTTACTGTCTATGACTTTACCATAATCTTTATAGATAATAACCGTACAGTTGAGCCTATGGGCCCCACCCTGGGGTTGATCAAGGCTGGTTTATTCGGACACTTAAACTATTTGTAAAACCTTCATTTCAATTTTGAGCTGCTGAGCTTAAAATCCAAGATGTTGCACCGTGTACAGTGTACAGTTTAGGTCCCATTGATTATCTATTTTATAACTTTCATTGGATAGTTCCCACTCGGCCATGTGCCGAGTTTGCTTTATTGTTATATTTCACTTCCCTTTTTGAACAAGCCCCTATTGACAATCAACAGTGGAAAGCCTGAATCTACCACCAAATATATATATATCTGAATGTATACCTGAATATATATCTATCTACCTCTCTATTTATCTATCTCCATTTATATTTTGTTAGGCCACATTAACTAGAGAAATAAATCCAGCGACACTCATATATGTATAAGAACAAGTTTTATATCAAGAGGCCATTATATAATCAAGCAAACATCCCAGCCCAGTCCAACTCAAGTTCATGAGTCTGATACTGGTCCATACGTCCCTCTTCAGACGCATGCAGCCACATGCAATGATGCAGAATGCAGCAAGATCACAGGCTGGCATGTGCAAAGTCCCATGGGTCCAATGGCTCAGCTCATCACAGGGCTCTGGTATGTTTCAGAGTGGCTCCCCAGCAAGCAGGTAAAGACAGAGAAAGCACGGGAGGCTCCCAGGACCCTCTTTATGAGGAGGTCAAGCCCCCAAAGAGGCACCATCATATGACCCTATACTTCAAGTTGACATGAAATTATGTAACTGCCATATATATATCTGGATATACATACCCAGTGGATCCTCAAAAGTAAGTCAAGCTTTTAGTCTCAGCCATTCCAACCCCAGTAGGAGATCCTACCCTTACTCCACTGGAATGGCTCTCCGGGGCTAACCCATCTCTACTCGGCACAGTTGAAACGTCCTAGTTCCCCTTGTAGAACCTCTAAGAGGACAGGCACTCATCCTTTGTGAGCCCAGATGTACCACCCCAAAAGCGCGTACTACAGCACATGCTTGGTCTTTCATGAGGTCTCAACTTTCTCCAAGTAACTCCAGGAAAGAAGGGGTGCATGCCCAAGTCTCAGAGGCACTCTTCCACCTCGTGGACACTTCTCTTGGGATCCCTCATTTTGAAGAACAAGGCAAAAAGTGGGATGGGACTGATAGATAGATAAGTCACTCCAATCCCTCTTAAGGATGATTCTTCTTTTCCTGCCTCTTTTTTATTCTTCCATACATTTTCCTGGTGTTAAAAGCCACTAATTCAGATGAAATGAATGCTCTTGGTCAACTTGGCTGCATCAGGGTTTTCAGTGGCTTGCTAATTAACACCCAGTAATCCCTTCATGACCTGACCTAACAGTATGTAACCAAAGCCTCCAAAAATGGGGTAAGATCAGGGTGGAATGCAACACCCTACTTCGGTCACAGCTCTGATACAGTCGAAAGGAAGTTTCCTGTGGGGTGTGAACCTCCTTCCAATAGAAGGTCACTAAAAAAATCATTTTGCTTTTTCCTGGGTCTGGCTCCGGCATCTGGCCCATCCACCACTGGTTCTGTGGACCATTCAATAGCCTGCCATATTGCCTGCCGATCCTGGGAGTCACAGACATGCTGACCTTACATTCATTGGCTCTGTCGCCAAGCCTGACCTGCTCACCTTGTATTCACTCACCAGCCTAGGGTCATCCTTTATCACCCGCTCCCACAGCTATAAGAATTAGGAGAATCCGCTAGTCTTACATCTGTCCCATGGACTTGGAACTTGCCTGGCCTTGAGCTTGCACACTTCTAAACCATGTGAGCCATGTCCTTGATAGAAATTTCTCTCTATATATACACATATAAAAGTGTCACTGGTTTTGCTTCTCTAGAGAATCCAACCTATAATAGTGTTAATTATCTATTGCTACCGATTGTTTACCCTGAATTTAGCAGCTTAAAAGCATTATATGTCATATAATTTCTGAGGG
>NW_022105908.1:5827727-5829472 GCF_000313985.2 Echinops telfairi | reverse complement strand
AAAAAATACGGATCAGTGAAAAAAGCAGCTAAAATTAATGGCTTAGTCCACCATTCAAAAGGAAGTCTGACAAGATTTTGGTGTATTCTTTTATGTAATTTTCTCTGCTCACATATGTATTTAACAACTAGCTTATTGGAATGTCTATTATGTGTCATTGAATGTCCATTATGTGTCAGGAATTCTACTTCCAGAAATTTGTGTTGGTGGTATATTGGTGGGCATAGCTGCCTTCCAGAAATTTATTTAAGGAAATTTTCAAGGACACAGCAAAAGTTAGCTTTAACTCTTTAACTTTAATGATCAATTTAACCCAACACATCGACTTTAACATTACTTTACATTTGAACGAAGTCAGATTTAGAAACATCTTTCTTTATAGTTTCTCGTTCAGAAAGTTCTTAAGATGACACACATTCATTTTTAAGAGGTGAGTTTAAAAAAAAAGTTCCGGTTTTCTTTGAATCATAATGGCCACGATAATCGTAATGATCACCATTCAGCGTGCTCCCCGGCTGTCCTTTTCTTTCAGCTTTGAAATATTCCTCTGAATTTTGGAATAACTTTTTGAGCTGATTTTTTCATTCAAATCTTCACTTAAAAGTTTCTTCAGACATTTAATTAAAGAAAGAGCTTTATATACAAGAGCAGTGGAATATGAAGAAGAAACATCTCAGTCCAGTCTAGATCAAGTCCGATATTAGCCCCTATGTCTGACACCAATCTATAAAGTCCTCTTCAGACTCACGAAGCACATGCAATGATGCGGAATGCAGGAAGGTCACAGGCCAGTGAGTGGGAAGTCTTGTGGATCCAGTGGTGTTGTAAGCATCTCAGCACTGGCAGGGGTCTCCATGGCTCGTGCATCTCAGGGCACTGGTGTAGCTCCATGTTTCTTGCCAGTAGCAAGACTCTCAGGGAGTGAGCTTAGAGAGAGAGCAAGTGTCTCCCTCCTCCAGGGTGGAATTACAGGAGTTCCCAGAATCCTCAGGAGGCCATGCCCACACAGATGCCTCATGTGCTATATCCTGATTGACAGGCTAGACTCTCTCCCTAAACTCTTAATCCTCAAATTGACACTAGCTTATGTAACCCACCACCTCTCAAAAAAATCCTAAACTCACTGCCATGGGGTCAATTCTGACTCATGGGCATTCCATAGGGCAGTGTAGAACTGCCCAGTGGATTTCCAAGACAGTAACTCAGTACGGGAGTAGAAAGCCTGAGCTTTCTCCCTTAGCACATCAGGTAGTTTCGAACTATTGCCCTTGCAGTTAGCAGCCCAACACATAACTACTACACCACCAGGGCTTCCTAACATGAAAACAAACAATACCGCTATGATAGAAGTTCCTTCCTTGTCATCGTAACCGTTATTCTGAATTTTGTGGTTATCACTCCCTTGAATCAACGCCAGTTCTGTCTTCATTAATTTGGGACAAGTGTCCTTTTCTGCAAAATGGAGATGATAATCGAGCCTGAGGACTAACTACACAGAAGGGACTTACCATAATGTCTGGCAGATGGCAAACATTCGGTAAGTGATGGCTACCAAGTTTTTATTTTATTACTGATATAGTACTAGCATATTCCTAATATTATTGACGTGAAGCATGATTGCCATTCACCCCATTGGAAGGGAGGGAGCATTATCTATTGCATCTATTTCTTTATCCCCAGCAAATGAAATAGTGTGTGACACATAGTAGGCACTCGAGAAATATTTATTGAATGAATGCGTTTTT
>NW_022105908.1:5814922-5826719 GCF_000313985.2 Echinops telfairi | reverse complement strand
ATGTGGGCTTTGTTGCTTCTGAGCTATATGGCCGCTTGTTTACCTTCAAGTCTTTAATACCCTAGACTCTATATCTTCTGATAGCCAGGCTTCATCAGCTTTCTTCACCACATTTTCTTATGCACCCACTTTGTCTTCAGTGATTGTGCCAGAAAGGTGAGCATCATGGAATGCCAGTTAAATAGAACAAAGTATTCTTGCATTGAGGGAGTACTTGAGTGGGGTCCCAATGTCCATCTGCTGCCTTAATAATAAACCTATAAATATATGCATATAGATCTATTTCCCCATCTTCATCTATAAATATATTTGTATACGTACATGCCTTTATTTAGACCTCTATAAGTGCCCTTTGCCTCCTAGCTCTTTCCTCTATTCCCTTTGACTTTCCTCTTGTCCCACTATCATGCTCCCCATTCATCTTTCTTTCCTCTCTCTTCTGGGTCAGCATTTGACTGAAAGTTCAGCCATGGGGGTGAGTTTGATCCCAGGCTTAAAGGATGTCAAAGGGGCACAGTCTCAGGTTTCCACCAGTCTCTATCAGAAAACTTAGCCTGGCCTTTTTATGCTTTTGGATTTTGTTCTACAACTTTTCCCAACTCTATCCAGCAGTGAGAGCTGGTCACTGAGTAGTAGGATTCACGTGGTCCATTCAACCTTTGAATGAATTGTTTCCACACGTGTTTGATTTTTTCCCCCTCAACTTCTTTGTTCTGGACAGTTATACCTACGGCCTCTCAAAGCTCGGAAGGCCCGTGACTGCTCAACAAAGTAGGATGTAATGGTTTTTGCTTATGATGTTATGTCAATTGACCTTGTTGTCCTCAGAGAACCTGAGCCGCAGGTTCAGCGACTCATGCCCTCAGCGTGTTTAGTTATGGCTTAGGAGTTTACATAACTTTGCCCCTTGTATACTTAGGGATATCTTTATAGCACATATAAAAGCATACGTAGAACTATCCTTTGTGAAACTTATGTATGTTTATTTATGGCTGTAGTCCTATTCTCCCTCCCCACATATTCATTTTGCATGCCTATCTATGTATCCACTTGAACATTATTGTTATTACTGTGATTGTAGGGTTGTGTATGTAATCATATGAGGGAGTTTACAAAGTTCATTGAAAAAATGCTTACCAAAACAGGGAGGGTAAAGGGAGAATGGGTAGGGAAGAGGGAACCGATTACATGGAACTATGTGTGACCTCCTCCCTGGGGGACAGACAACCGAAAAGTGGATGAAGGGAGAAGTCGGACAGGGCAAGATATGACAAAATACCCATTTATAAACTATCAAGGGCTCATGTGGGAGGGGTAGCGGGGAGGGAGGGGAAAAATGAGGACCTAATATCGGGGGTTTAAATGGAGAGAAAATGTTTTGAGAAATGATGTACAAATATGCTTTACACAATTGATGTGTGTATGGATTGGGATAACAGTTGTATGAGCCCCTAATAAAATGTTTAAAAAAATAAATAAATAAAGCAGGATCCAACAATCAAAAAAAAAAAAAGAAAAGAAAAGAAAAAATGCTTACCTTTGTTTCCCTTAACTCTTGTGATTCTCCCAGTGTCTTCCTTAGCCTTGTAATTTGTGCTGACCTCCCCTTATTGCATATTAGTCAATATGCAATCCCTTCTCCAGAGTTAATCCATGTCTACCTTCTAGTGAAGGACCCCTGGTGGTCCTATTGGACTGCTTACTTCAAGGTTGACAATTCAAACCCACTAACCACTCCAAGGAAGAAAGTTGAGGCTATCTGCTCTCAGAAACATCTACAGTCTTAGAAACCCTTGAAACGGCTCTATAGAATTTTTTTAAATAAGATTTTAACCTTCAAGTTAGTACTTATCCTCCCTTCCTTTCCCACCTCTGGTAATCTTGAAATAATGTTTCTTTCTGTGTATTAAAACCTTTCCTTCTACAATAGTCGTCTCATGCAATGTTTGTCCTTTTGTGATGACTAGCTTCTCGACGTAATGGCCACTAGAATGCATTATGACTGGGGAAGAGAGACTTCCGCCAAGTAGGGACCACCTCAATGACACGAGGAAGCAAAGTTTTGGGGGATCTTCATTTCCTGATTAATAATGACTCAAAATGAGAAGAAACAGATGCAAACATTCATTAACAATGAGAACATGAAATAGGATGCCTACAGATCAGAACAAAGGAATACTGCCTGGCTTCAAATCAGGAATGTGTATATTAGGGCTGCACGCTTTTACCATGCTTCTTCAAGCTGTTTGCTGAGCACGTCCACCATCCGAGAAGCTGGCCTATGTAAAGACCCCAGCATTAGGATTGGAGGAAGACGTACGCTCTTGCTTGCTGAAAGTGAAGAGGACTTGAAGTACTTGCTACTGTGTAGATTACACCTTAATGTGAAGCAAACCCAAATGCTCACAACTTGACTAAAAGACAGCTTTCAGATAAATGGAGAGAAAATTGAGCTTGCCAGTAATTTCATTTTACTTTTCCACCATCAACTCTCATGGAAGCAGCAGTCAAGAAATCAAACCATTGCATTGGCCAAATCCCTGGGACAAGACCTCTTTATAATGTTAAAGAGCAAAGATATGAATTTGAGAACTAAGGGACCCCTCACTTAAGCTTTGGGATTTTCAATGGCCTTTTGTACATGTGAAAAGTCGACCATGAGTAAGGGAGACAGCAGAAAAATTGATGTATTTGAACCGTGGCATTGGCAAAGAATATTTCTAGCGTCATGGACAGCCAGACAAACAAACACATCTGTTCTGGAAGGAGAACAGCCAGTGTTGCTTATAAGTAAGGGTGGTGCAAACTCATCTCACTTACTTTGGACACGAAGGAACCGATTGCTGGAGGACACCGTGTTTAGTAAATTAGAGGGTCACTAAGCAAGAGGATGACCTTTAATGAGATGCAAGTATAATATGCATCGTGAGGATTGCACAGGGCCAGGTGGTATTGTGTCCTGTTGTACATATTGTTGCTATGAGCTGGTGCCCACCGGACAGCACCCAACAACTCCATTGAGAATAAGATTGGCTGTTGTTTTTTTGTGTTTCTTAATGATGCTGATGGATTTCCTTTATATTCCTAATTTGCTGAATGTTTCGTTTTACATTCAAGAATAGGTGATGGATTTTGTCAAATACCTTTGTGCATCGATCAATAATTATCGTAAGGTTCTTTTTCTTTGTTTTATTTATATGGTGCATCAAGCAGATGTTTTTAAATACTTTTATTGGGGGCTATTAAGTCTCTTATCACATTCTATACATTCATCCAGTGTGTCAGCACGTTTGCACATATGCCGCCATCATCATTTTCAAAGCATTCTCTTCCCACTTGAGCCCCCGATATCGGCTCCCCATTTCTTCCCCCCTCCCTCCCTACTTCACGAAGCTTTGATAAATTATAGATTATTGTTTCCATATCTTACATCGTCCCCCATCACCCCAAACCATTATTCATCCCCCTTGGTGGGTGTTCTAGATTGATCCTTGTGATCGATTTCCCCTCTCTCGCCCCACCCTCCCTTAATCCTCCTGGTATCTCTACTCTCATTGTTGACCCTGGGGGCTTTATCTATCATAGATTTCCTGTGTTTCGGGCTCTTATCTTTAGCAGTGTGCATGTTCGGGTCTAATCTGATTTGTAAGATGGAATTGAGGTCATGATAGTGGGGTGAGGGAGTCACCAAAGAACTAGAGCAAAGTTGTGTTTCATCAGTGCTATACTGCACCCTGACTGGCTCATCTCTTTCCTCTGACCCCTCTGTGAGGGGATGTCTAATTTTCTACAGATGGGCTTTGGGTCTCCATTCCATACCCTCCCCCCACCCCATTCACCTGGGTATGGTTTTGTTCTGGGTCTTAGATGCCTGGATACCTGATCCCATTGACAGCTCATGATCACACAGGCTGATGTGCTACTTACATGTGGGCCTTGTGGTTTATGAGCTAGATGGCCATCAAGCAGATTTTTGGGAAACATCTTTGTATACCTGGCATGAATCCCATTTGGTCCCACTTAATTAAAAAAAAAATATATTGTTGGATTCTGTGTTGAGAATTTTTGTATCTATGTCCGTGAGGTCTATTGGCCTATAGTTTTCATTGTTACCGGTATTGGGTCTGATTTTGGAATAGTTTGAATCAAATTTGTTGTCACGTCAAGACTTTTTTTTTCCTTGTTGTGATTTTTAAACATCATTGTATTGGGGCTCTTACAGCTCTTATCACAACCCATGCATACATCCATTGGGTCAAGCATATTTGTACATATGTTCCCATCATCATTTTAAACCATTTCCTTTCTACTTGAGCTCTTGGTTTCAGCTCATTTCCACCCTCCCCCACCCTCCCTCCCTCATGAACGCTTGATAATTTAAAATTTGTTTTTTCATCCTTATTGTGATTTTTAACATGACCTGTTCATACATAAGTTAGCCTCATTATGGCACCACACTTAATTCTTAGCATTTCTTCATTTTCCCCTGATTGCTCCTCTAACAAATCAATATGAAAAGAATTGTCTTCTATTGTGATAATTCGTTCTTCCAGTGATTCAATTCTGCTCCTGTGCCCTTCTGACGAATTACCGATTTCTGTAATTTTAGTATTAATCTACCGGATTTCTACTTCCTATTTTTAAAAGGATTTCAATTTGCTCTTGTATTGCTCCCTGAATTCTTCTAGAGTTTTTATGTGCTTTCCTTGAACTTCAACCTTGTCCATTGAAGGTCAAACTCACTATCTTCAAGTTGTTTCCGATTTATCCTGACCCATAGGACAGGTAGAACTGCTCCGGTAGGTCACTGAGACTGTAACTCTTCATCTTTCTCCCACAATCGAAGGAACTTAAATATAATGCTTTTGAATTCATTAACAGATGAGGTAGTTAGTTTATTGTGCCAACCTGGCTGATAAAGACATGCGGGGTTAATTAAAGGGCTGAGGGATAATGGCTCAGTGAGCCTCGCCTTTCGAGTTCTCGTGTCTCTTGCTTTCTGATGGTCGGACCAGGGTGCAGCTACCTTAGCCAGTTCCCTGCTTCAGCTGGCAAGGCTCACTTCCTGCAAGACATCCCTGAGGAGAAGCCACATGGACTTACACCAATACAGCCCTGGATACTGGAGCAGCCGTGTGGAGATCCCTGCCAGTGCTGAGATGCTTACACTCTCACTGACTCGGCTTTCCTCCTGCAGTTGGCATCATTGCATGTGTTTTGTGAGATGGAGGAGGACTTTGTGGATTGGTATTGGACATATGGGTTAATGGGTTAATGTTGTGGGCTTTGGCAGCACTGGGTTGGGATGTTTTCTTGATGTGCACTTACCCTTTATATAAAACTCTGTCTTATACATGAGTTTCTGTAGATTTGTTTCTCTAAAGTTCCCAGACTAACACGACAGGTGTATCTTTCCTTTCCTTTCTTACCCAATTTGGGGCTTTAGGTTACTTGTTCGGGTCTTTCTATCCTCTCTCTCTCTCTCTCTCTCTCTCTCATGCACGCACGCACGCACAGCCAAGTGTGTGTGTGATTTGAAGTTGTTCATTGTCTATAGGACATTGCGCTGTGACTGTATTAATTTGTTGACTGTATGTTGGTTTGCTTCTTCCTCATTTTTTGGCTTTGTTTTAATATATTTGGTTTTAATATGTTTGGTAGTATGGTGGCTAGTTTGGCAGCACCACGAGGTTCACTGCCTCCCTCCAGGTGAATTTAGTAGCAGGCATAGTTCTGACTGCTGGTTGGGCAGAGCATCTGGGGGCGCCTGGGTAGCTGTTGGCTACTGTGTGTCCTTGACCCAGCAGTGCTGGGCAGGGGTTGTCACTTGCTTCATGGGTGGCATGGCAGGTTCGGTGGGTATAATTGGGTGGTGTTGCTGGTTCCTGACTGATGGGGGTAAAAAATAATAATAAAGGACAAAAAGAAAGAGGACATAAAAAGGAAAAGAGAAAAAAGGTGGGGACCTAATGAAGCAGAAAATTGAGGGGGAAAATGACATAGTATTAGTGTAAGTGTCGGGTGCCGTGGACAGCAGTGACAAAAAAGGGAAGATCTAAGAAGAAAGGTAGGCGCATGAAGAAGTGACCCACTGTTGATGCAAACGTTAGTTGCCAAACATGCCTACAGCGGGGGACACAGGGCTCCCTTTGGGAGGGTGCTCACTGCCACCCGCAGAACTAAGAAGCAGAGCCAGCTATCTGGTTCTTGCTTTTCTGAGAACGCTGTTTGCAAAAAATTTTTTAAATCTGCGATGTACCACTTGCCTATTTACTGCTCTCTGTGTCTCCTGGCTTTCCTTCAGCCTCTTCCTTTCTTTGGTATTTGATATACTTCTTTTTCCTTCCCTGTGATATTCTGGCCTCCAGGATTGTCATCCGTACGTGTTGTACTTGGTTTCTCTGGATAGTGTGTCTGCCTATCCACTATGCTGGATTTTCCCAATAGCAAAGGATTTTAATCAACACACATATTAAAAACCGGGTGCTGGTTCAATAGATTGTGTGCTGAAATGACATGCTCTTACTGCAAATCATATTATCGAATACAAATTGATGGGGAAATTATTTACTTAGAGTGCGAGAATGAAAAATGGGAGTTGTATGAGCCCCCAATAAAACAATAAAAAAAGAAAAAGAAAAAATGGGAGTTATGAAATAGGGTGTATTGATCCAAAATATATAAAAATTTGGGTAAAAGAAGGCTTCAAAAAGTTCATGGTAAAATTTCATTATCTTTTAATTCATTCTTTTGCACAAGCTTTTAAACCCCCCCTCATATGTATGCATGTATATATATTAACAGAGAAAAGGGAGTGTAAAAAATATTCACAGTGGTTGCTTTTGATAGTAGGATTAAAGATTATTTTAAAATTGCTCTTCTGAGTGCCTTTGTATTTTCCAAATATGTTTATAGTAGGCATATATATTATGTTTGGAATAAGGGAAAAATCAGATTTTTTTTAGCAGACATGCACTGAAGATGAGGGAAGTAGCATCAATATCAGCAATGCAGCATGAATCTGGAAGATTCATTTTAATGAGCTCTCCAAGAGTAAAGTCAGGCAGGCTGAAGCTGAGCATGGCTTGGCACTCAGAGGAAGCTTTGAAAGACAACCAAGTGGGTCCTGGATCAGCTGTCACACGACAGAAGCAAGTTCTGGCTAATTTCATCAGCCACAGAATCACTTTAAAAGACTGGGTAGCTCAGAGAGTTTCCAGGACTAGAGGACCAATGTTAACAGCCGGAAACCATCTCCTAAAGCCCGCCACAGAACTGGCCCAGCTTCTGCTAATGGGGACCACTCCACACTGCTGCCCTGGGCACTCAGTCTTGGCCCTACCACAGTGATCACCAGAGCAGCTGCTTGACTCAAAGTATCATTCCCAGTGTGATCCTTGGACCACTACTGTCATCATCCTCATCATCATCAGCACTGCATAGGCAATTCTTCACAATACCAATGCTCAGGCTCTACCTGGACCTACGAAACCAGACTGTCTGTGAGTGGCAGTCTGCATTTTAATGAGCTCTCCAAGTGGTTCTTAGAACTACTAAGGTTTGAAAAGCTCTGCTTTAAGGAGAGCTTAAAGAGTCCCTAAGGAGTCCCTGGGTAGTCCAAATGATTAATACATTTGGCTGCTAACAAAGAATTCCAGCTTCAAGTCCACCCAGAACCACCTTGAAAGAAATACCCAGTGATCTACTTAAAAAAAAAAATCAGTTGTTGAAACTATGGAGCAGAGGTCGATGCTGATACCCATGGGGTCACCAGGCATTGTAATGGACTTGATATATAGTCTTGACCTTGTCAATGAACTTGGCTTGTTCCTGGTATAGTCCCCAAGAGTCATCACATCATTTAGCCTCATTCAAAGTCTGAGGGGAGTGCTCTTTATTGACAGAACCTAGGCCATGTGACCACATCCAATGTGCAAATGAGGCTGGGAAAGCGAATTTCAACAACTACCATTCTCCATAGTAAGAGTCTGGCTCTGTTTTGTACTGAGGTGGGCAAGGAGGTTCTTAAGACATGGACTGTTGGCTGAAAGACTCAGCTCTTTGCCATATGGACCTCTCCATAGAGCTTCTTGTGGCATGGAAATTGGCTTCTCCAGAGGGAGTGAGCCAAGAGAAAGAGAATGAGCCAAGATGGAAGCCACAGCATAGTTTATAACCTAATATTAGAAGTGTCATGTAGACCCTTTTGCTATGTTCTCTGGGTTTTATAGAATAACCCTGGTATATTGTAGGAGAGGAACTATATAACCATGTGAATCCTAGGAATTCTTAGAAGCCGTCTTGGACACTAGCTACCACGATATGAGCATGCGATTCATAGAAGAAGCTCAAAATAAGCAAAAGAAAATTATGACAAGATGTCCACTGTCAGAGAGCAACTGTTTTGAGAACAATGAGGGCAATGAATGTACAAATGTGCTTGACACAATTGATGTGTGTATGGATTGTGAGAAGAGTTGTATCAGCCCCTAATAAAATGATTAAAAAAAAGATGTCCACTGTCATTAGCAATCAGTGAAATAGAAACTAAAACATTGAAGAACTATTGCATGCCCAAAAGTTAGACAACCATTAGTAAGTCTGACGATGCCAGTTGTTGGGGAGGCTGTGGGACAATGGAACCAATACAGTGCATCCAGGAATATGCATTAGCATTAACTGGTTTACTACCTTGCATAAAGTTAAAGATGCTCTTACTTATGACTATTATGTATTTATGTTTACAGGAACTCTCAGAAGCATACTTATGGATATTTAGTGCAACACTCTTTGTAGAGAAAAAAAGTGGAACTAATCTAATAGCCCACCAGTAAGGCATTTTTTAAAAATGGGAGATCTAAAGTTAAAATGAATTGATTAGATGTTTATGTGTCCCTAAGGTTGGAAGTTCAAAATCACCATCTACTCTGAGGGAGAAAGACGAGGCTGCCTGCACATGTAAAAATTTACAGTCTCAGAAATCCTAAGAAGCAGTTCTTCTTTTTGCCCAATAGGGTTGCTATAAGTCAGAATCAACTAGGTGGCAGTGGTTTTTCGGTTTTGGTGTATGTATCAATAAGGAGCCCTGGTCACACAGCGATTAAAGCACTTGACTGCTAACCCAAAAGTCAGTGGTTTGAACCTACCAGTGGCTCCACGGGAAAAAGACGAGGCTTTCTGCTTCCTTAAGATTTACAGTTGTGGAAATGCTATGGGGCAACTCATCTCTGTCTTATAGAGTCTCTGTGAGTCGGAATCAACTCAACAGCTATGGCTGTCAGTCTGTCTTACTGGGGTGGGTTGGGTATTCCTACAATTCTGAAAGTTATGCCACTTGTATGACAAAAATCAGCAGAGTCGCCCACAGTGACCAGGCTTCAGCAGAGCTTCCAGACTAAGGGAAACTAGGAAAGAAGGCTGATGCTCTGTTTCTATAAATAAGCCAGTGAAGTTCAATGAGAGCCAATGAAAACATTGCCTGGTATAGTGCTGGGAAATGTGAGCCTCTGAGATGGAAAGGATTCAAACTACACAGTAGCCACGATATGAACTCAAACATACCAACTATTGTGAAGATGCACAGGACCAGGCAATGTTTCATTTGGCTGTCCATGAGTTGCCCCAGTCAGAGCTGACATGATGGCAGCTAACAATAACAGTGATATCTATCAATATGCATAGACCTCAAAAACATAATATTGAGGAGGATAAATACTATTTATATAAACTTTTCAAATGTGAAAATGAATAAGAGTATTATTTATGGATGCATGCACATATGCTGAGAGTATACCTGTATGGGAGAAAGATGGGGCATTCTACTCCCATAAAGAGTTACAGATTTGGAAACTCCCAGGGGGCAGTTATATCTTGTCCTATAGGGTTGTAATGTGTTGGCATGGACTGGACAGCAGTGAGGGAGGGAGGGACTGACAGTCTTCCTTTAGTGGGAAGAGAGAGATAAGAATAGGTTATTAACTCTATTTCAGGCATCTTATTTCTTAAAAAAATAAGAAAAGGTGTGTTAATGGTTTGAATTGTGTCCTCTTGAAATATGTATTAACATATGTGTTGTAAATCCTAACACACTCTATGTTTGTGGTTATAACCAATTTGGAATAGTGTCTTTGTTATGTTAACGAGAGAGGATTAGTGTCTGTTTTGAGTCAATCTCTTTTGAGATGTAATCATAATCTCTTTTGAGGTGTAATAATAATCTCTTTTGAGATGCAATAGGGGTTAGACAAGCCAACCAGCAAGCAGAGATAGGGGGAGATAGGGGCGAAGTCACATGGAGATCTCCACATCAGGTAACAGGAGGTGAAGGAACAAGGCACTTCCCTAAAGCTAGCAGAGAGAACTATGAAGTATTAAAATCTATTTCAGTCTTGGTGGGTGGATACATCTGGGCAAAAGTGATATTAACAGTAGCTAGCCACCAATCAGAACAGTCTCTGGCCATAGTGTTGGGGTCCAGGCCTACATCAGCAGCTACTGTCGCATTAGTTGCTGATTGAACTAGGTCTGAGAGTCTTCAAGGAGGGCCAAGTGAAATGGAAGTGGCTTCCGGAGCTATTAGACAGGTTTGTAGATAATGATCTCTCAGTCTGAAGACTGAACTAGCTTAGCATTGGCCTGATTCAATTCCGCAAGGCCCTCTGTAAGTTAATCAAAACACAGAGGGGCCATTGGTTAGACTTGCAGATGACCCAAAACCAGAATGGATAAGCAATCTCATATCGACTGTGTCAAAATGTCGTACTCGCTACAGGTGGTAATGAGGAATTGGAGCCAATTAAAATTAAATTAAAGATGAATAAGTACAGTATTCCCTTGAGCTCAAAATCAATTTGTGCTCTAGGATGGCGACACCTGGCTTGGCAGGGTCTCATGTGAAAATTCCAGGAATCTTAAGCTAGTTCATGACTTCTTGGTGGGTGTGTAAATCTGTTTCCAGAGGGCAAATTGGTGACATATAATGGGAAATTCACAAGATAAATTTAGCATTTGGCTTAGCAATTATTAAGAAATCATCAAAGTATACCAGAATTTCCAAATGTTTAAATGTTTTATCAATAGTTTTACAATGTTTATCAAGCATTGTTTATATTAGCAGAAACAAAGTAAAACATTAAAAAAAGAGCTCAACTGTTCATTCAAAGGGTACTAGTTAAGTAATCAACATGCACTAGAATAGTATACAGAAAAGGCAATCTAATTACCATAGATAATTGTCTGGTAGATTTTACAATACTGTGTTCTTAGTGTCTATCAATGGGGTTGTGTATGTCTTTATGTAATCTGATTTGAATTTTCTGGGTTTTTTTCTTATGTAGAGAAGATTGAGGTTTTAAAAGTTAGTATTAGTTACGTTATGTTTAATATAATTCAACAATGCAATATCACTGCTAAAAATGTGACCATTTATGAAATGTGGGAGGAGACCAGGAGAAACAATCATGCTCATGTTTTCTAAGGAGAATCACATTTTCAGCATCTAGAGGAGGGGCAGCTGGATAGGAATAGACTTGGAGACCGTGCTTTACAAGGAAGTGTTGTGAAATCAAGGTTATTTATCCTTCCCCCAAAAATGACTAAGGGAAAGCATGCTGTTTGTAAAATGTTCAAATGGCCTTCCTATGGAAAACATTGGCTCACAGTTGCTCCAGAAAACAACTCCAGAGTAAAGGGGTGGAAGAGTTCAGAAACAGTTCAGTTTGACATACAACTTTCCTCTAGTTCCTAAATGCTTCCTCCCCACCCCACTATCATGATCCCAATTTTTACCTTACAAATC
>NW_022105908.1:5811273-5813886 GCF_000313985.2 Echinops telfairi | reverse complement strand
GTGTGTGTGTGTGTGTGTGTGTGTGTGTGTGTGTGTGTGTGTGTGGTGGAGGGTGTCCCTCCACTGGCTAGGAATGTAGAGTATGGACTAAAATGAATTCTGCGGGCCCTCAGTAACTCAGTCAGCTCAATTACTACCTTGATTCATGACGACCCCATGCATAGTTAAACATTGCGATCTGTAGGATTCTCCTTAGATTTCAGTAGCACACCAGGACTTTCTATCTAGTTTATTTTAGCTCTACTGAAATCTGTTCAGCATTATAATGATACCAAAACCTCCACTGACAGACTGGCGGTGTGTTGCCTGGGAATCATACCTAGGTCTCCCTCTTGGAAGGTGAGAATTCTCCCACTGAACCACCAGCTGGCCCTAATTGCCCCATCCCACCCACTTACTTCTCTCTCTCTCTCTGCCACCAAGCTGATTCCAACTCACAGCATCCCTAGTGGGTTCATGGATTCAAACTGCTGACCTTGCAGTTAGAAGGGCAACTTGTAACCACGACACAAAAAGCAACCCGATATAGGGTGTCTGAGTAAATCTTTTCAGGAGCAGAGAACTTGTAGGGTGGTGGGTGGCTTTGAACCGCTGACCTTATGGTTATGGTTAGCAGTCAGCCTTTCCTGGATAGCACCCCTGGGGTTCCGTAATGACCTCACAGGGTATTTTTCCATAGCCAGTGGAAATTTCCCTCCAAAAGTGTTATGGATGTGCTCCCTCTCAACCCCCATTCCAGTGCCTCTTTACCTCCCCGATACGGCTGTTTCCCACGATTTTAACAAAGCTTTCATGAACTCATACCCTTTTATACGCTGTCACTTTGGGGTCTTTATGAAGCCCATCAGTTTATGTAATCCAAAAATCCATCACCATACAAATGAGTTCTTCCCTCTTTGACTCCTCCAAATCCTTCTGAGCACTCACAGATGTCCCCCCAGTTGCCCTGCAATGGGCTTTGGTGAGCAAGCTCATGTTTGCCCTCAAAACCTCCTTTCCTTTAAAAAAGAGAGGACAATTTGGCTCTGCTTTTTGCATTCCTCACCCCAGACTCATTAGCTTCTGAAATGATCTTTCATGGTAACGTGTGAGCAGTAACGCTGATGGGCTGGGGGGCCTCCGTGTTGTCTTTACAGGGGACAGGTTTTCCTTCCTCTGACTCTGAACTCGGAACAAAGTGTGGGTGGAAGGATTGAAACCAGGAGTAGGGAGCCCAAAGGGAAAAGGAACCCTATTAAATTTCCACGACATGCCAGGCATTCTGCCGGGCACGTGTGAAGTCTGGCTTCTTACTTCTTTGCACAGCCATTTATTGAAGCTGACTAAAGCAGGGGGGCAGGGTGAGGGGAGTTCCAAGTTATTGGGTAGCCCACAGAATTCTCAGGCAAGTTACATAACCAGAGGGAGCAAATAGGCAAGAGGAACAAATTGGACTTTTCAGTCAGAGAACAGCAAAAATCATGCCTGGTTTTAACTGGTTAGGTTCAAAAACAGAAACAAAAAAGAAAAACGAAATAATACCCAAAGCACGAACTATTGCTAGTCGCAGTCCAACGGTGGAGGTCACTTTGATATGGACATTGAAGCTGGCACCACTACCACTCTGGCCCCTGAAGCTGCACAGCACTGTCAGTCCCAACATCACCCCAATCCTCTCTCCTTGCTCAATGCCCTCAGCCTCATTCAAGGTCTATGGACATGTACCTCAAGTTGACCGAGTCTAGAGCCCCTGACTCTCAAGGAGGCTGTGAGTGGAGCATTCAGCCTCCCCCTTACACCCCCATTTCTACTCTGCTTCCCATTTGAATACCATCAAACACCAAAGTTCAGTCGCCTACTTCTACTGCCTGTCTCTGTCAGTTCATCATAACTGGGGTGGCCTGCATGTTGCTATACTACCGGAAGCTGTGTCACTAATATTTCAAATACCAGCAGTGTCCAGCATAGACAGGTTTCAGCAGAGTTTCCAGAATAAGACACACTGAGAAGAAAATCTGGGAGATGTATTTCTGAAATTTAGCCCATGGGACCCTGATGGATCACCACAGATCATGGTCTGATTCGCCTGTTTTAGACATATTGTCAGGAGGGATCTGCGGTTAGAGGAAGGCATCAAGCTTGGTTAAGTAGAGAGTCAGAGAGGGCAAGAGACTGCCTCACAGAGATAGAGGTTGATAACAGAGTTGCACTAAAAACTCACTGCCATCGACACATGGTGACTCTATAGGACAGAGTAGAACTGCCCCTGTGGGTTTAGAAGACTGTAACTCTTTATGGGAATAGAAAGACCCCTCTTTCTCCCACAGAGGGACTGGTGGTTTCAAACTGCTGACCTTGTGGTTGGCAGCCCAGTGTGTAATCCACTACACCAACAGGGCTCCTGACAATAACACAGGACTGGGAAATGTTTCATTACTCTGTACATAAAAGTTACTAAGAGTCAGCGTTAACCTAGTATCTATTACATGCAATGAACAAATCCTTATACATTCAGATTGCAGATCATTTAGCATATGATCAATAAATGGTGTTTATGAAAAATAAAGTGATAGTACCATTAATATTAATGTCTTTAGGACTTTATTCCTCACCTTATTTCTTCCATATCTTATA
>NW_022105908.1:5804251-5809270 GCF_000313985.2 Echinops telfairi | reverse complement strand
TTTGAGAATGATGAGGGCAATGAATGTACAAACGTGCTTTACACAATTGATGTATGTGTGGATTGTGATGAGAGTTTTATGAGCCCCTAATAAAATGATTTTTAAAAAATGTTTTAAAAAAGAGAAAAATGGAGGCCTAGTGAGGTCAGAGTGTATCTTTACCAGGCAAGGAAGACCAGAGTACTGTGAAAGCTTAAAGGAAGTCAGAGACTATGTGCTGCATGAATGGATAATCGGATATACGGATGGATGGGTGGATAGGTAAAGAGGGAGAGGTGGACAGAAGGGTGAGAGTTGACTGACGGGCTGGTTGATTGAATGGTTCGTTGGCTGACAGGATGGATGGATGCAAGGATAATGGATAGGTGGATGGAGATGTGGATGAATGGGCACTCTGGATGCATAGATGGAAGAATAAATGGAAAAACTGATGTGTAGATAAGTGGCTGTCTGGTTGACTAGTTTGTTGGCTGGTTGGCGTAATAGCTGGACACAAGGATAGGTGGATGAGTGTGTGGGTGAATGTGTGAATACATGGGTTAATTTACAATTCACGGAGAACAGAGTTCATTTTTCCCAAGCTTGTCTCTAAACACAACAGCGTGATGATGAGTTAGTTGTATTCACTTCCAGAACAACATGATTTAACTCATCCAGACAAAAGAAAGGTATCATTGAACCCATTGAACTAAAATACTTGAATGCAGCCAGAGCTCCAAGCTAGGCCTGGGCGTCGATTATAATTGGGCCAGTGTAGCCTGTCAGCACTGTCTGTGGGTGTACTTTCTTTCTCAGACACACATAAAACTTTGTTTGGGCTTACTCTTTTCCTTTTTGCTCTGTGATGCCAAACTTCTGTTTTGATTAAATTGTCACATCTCTGCTTTGCATGTGTGGGAGCCCAAGGCACCAGAGTCAGTAGAAATGAGACACTTGGACCTTGGATGCTGGTGGTAGAGTATGTTTCCTTAACTTGAGTAAAGGATACAATTCATCAGGTTGGAGAAAAGGGTATTCTTGAAGGTACAGTGAATGCTGCTACTCAGTCCCTACCCTAGATTTTAGGTTCATATGAGCAACATGAAGAGTAGAAGTAGCCTCCTCCTCTATTTATTTTTTCTCTAAGTATACACCAATTGCTTTTACTTCTAAACTTCATTTACTTTGTTGAGAATAGACAGAGAAAAACATTTATCAACTCAGCAATTTCTACATGTGACTACACTGATTATATTCAGCAAGGCCTTCCTCTAGCTTTTAATCCCTAATAATCTATGACATCAAATGATTTACTCAGTAGCCTTGATTACTGTTTAATTGACTGGATGACCCTTCATCTGTGTTCCTGGTATGGCTATTGGCCAATGCCACAACCCCTGGAGCTGATCCATCTTAATATCGGGCTTTTTCTTCAGCACAGGGGCTTTCCAGCTAGGATTTCCCCAAAGAAATCACTTAGCACTGATAAAATTCACAACGTTTGTACTCAATTGGAAATGTGACATTTTTCTCAGTTTTTATACAAGTCTGTACCCCAGAAATCCTGGAAAAAAGCTCCACTGGGCGGAGCTTTTGTAATACACATTTTGCCTGCTAGGCAAGCATCAAGCAACTCCCTCTGAGTTAGTGCACCCAGCGATTTGGCCTGGGAAGGTTTTCTCTACACAGTGAATTTTTTGGTAAAATCAGTTTCACTTGAACCTCATTTTTTGTGATGGCCGATTTAAGAGAACAGCATGCAGCTGTGAAATTTTGTTTCCTGCTCAGGAAAAATGCCGCAGAAACTGTTATGATATTGAACACAGCTTGTAAGGACAAGGTTATGGGAAAAACTCAAGTATACCTGTGGTTTTCTTTTTCGCAAAAGGTGAAATGTTGATTGATGACAAACCTTGTTTTAGATATCTGTCAATTTCATGAATGGCTGAAAATGTTGACTTGAATTGCATTTGGAGTTCATTCCACCAGGTCAGACTGCTAATCAAGCTCTCTATTTAGAAGTTCTGAAAAGATTGCTTAACAGTGTATAACTAAAGGCCTGATTTGTGGCAGATGGGGGACTGGTTTTGCACCATGACAATGTATCTGCTCATGCAGCCATCTCCGTGTGCCCATTTTGGGCAAAAAGCAGCATGCCTCTCTTGCCCCACTCACCATACTCACCTGACCTGGCTCTGTGCGACTTCTTTTTGTTTCCGTAAATGAAGGGGAACATGAAAGGACACCAATGTAACGGTGTAGAAGACGTGGTGAAGAAAAACCTAGGGATGTGCTGTCAATCATCCAAACAGATGAGTTTGAAAAATGTTTCCAAGAATGGAATTTCAGATTTGACAAATGTATTACGTATAATGGAGAATACTTTGAAGGTGACAAAGGTGTTTTATAAAAAATTTAAATACATAGCTTTGAAAAATAATTTCGTTTTTTGTGGGGGTACCCTTGCGTACATTCCTCAGTTGTGAATAACTTGGGCAAGCTTCAGTGTGCTGTCTTGTGGTTTCTCCGTGAAGGACCATGTCTGCCTCAGCACCCACAAGCCATTTCTAACCGTACCACTTCTTTCTTTTGGTTTCTCTTATTATGGAAGCTGGGACCCACCTGTGGCTAAGGGGAAGATGGTATCTCTTTGAGGCCTCTGGGTAATATTTTCTTCTGTATCCAAGAGACACAGTGGGAGCTCGTTGAAGCCCCTGCCATTCTCCATGCCTTTGGCTCTTGAACCCAGAAGCAATGTGGCAGCCGTCATGAGACGACAAATATGTCTGCTGTGGAAGGAAAGCCAACGCGTGAAGAGTGGAAAGATAAAACGAGCCTTTTCCATAAGAGAAAATCTACTAAATACATAAATTCCATGGGCAAGGTCCAGGCACTTTGGCAGGGGTCAGACCCAACCCAGAAATGCATATGGAGGCCAACTAAAAAGGAGGGGAACAACAACAACAAAAGGATGTGGGTAGTGGGGGAAAGAGGGCACTAATCCACCCATGGGGAGGGTATTGCTTATATCTCCACAGGAAATGGACAGAGGGACCAGACCTCAACCTGGTGCACCAAGCCTTGAAGGCCACAGACCGGCATGAAGCAGCAAATATAGGTCTGCTGGACCGGCTCCAATTCCAGCTACGTGGACCCCCTCCCCCAGAAGAACAGCATACAGAGGCAGCACTGAAGATAAAGCTCATGGAGAGCGATGAGTCTGCTCAGACCACACGATAGCAAACTAAAAGGGAAAGAGAGAGAGAGTGAGTGAGAGTGGACTGCATCCTGGCTCACCAACCCCTGAGGACAATATTCCTGCCTGGAACAGCCAATGTACGGAGAGGACTGTAGGGCCGGTCCCACCATGAGACATGGTGTCCCCTCACTACAGACTACCAGCAATATTAAAATAAGCCAGGCAGAGAGAAAACATCTGTTGAGAAATAAGCAAGAAATATTTAAACCTAGAGCAAATTCAGAATGGGTTAAGAGAGCAATAAAATAACCAAGTATAATATTATATGATAGTTCCATGCACCATTTTCAAGTTTACAATAATCTCTGTCTGATAGTCAGGCCCTTCTTTTTTTATAAATAATTTTTGGGGGGCTCTTACAGCTCTAATCACAATCCATACATGCATCCATTATGTCAAGCACATTTGTACATATGTTGCCATGATCATTCTCAAGACATTTTCTTTCTACTTGAGCCCTTGGTATCAGCTCCTCATTTCCCCCCTGCCCAGCCCTCCCTCATAAACCCTTGATAATTTTCGTTTTTTTCGTGTCTTACACCAACTGCTGTCTCCCTTCACCCACTTTTCTGTTGTCAATCCCTCTGGGAAGGGGTTATAGGTAGATCCTTGTGATCGGTTTCCCCTCTCTCCCCCACCTTCCTCTTTCCCTCCTGGTCTCTCTATTCTCATTATTGGTCCTGAAGCGTTTATCTGTCCTGGATTTCCTGTATTGCGAGCTCTTTTTTCCTTTATTTTCTTTTTTTATCAATCATGTCTCATAGCCTTTATAACAATCTGTACATTAATTGCATCAAGCACGTTTGTACATATGTTGCCATCATCATTTTCAAAACATTTTCTCTCTACTTGAGTCCTTGGTATCAGCTCTTTTCCCCTTTCCTCCCCTCCCCTCCCACCCTCATGAATCCTCGATCAATTATAGATTATTGTTATTTTCACTATCTTACACTGTCTCCCTTCACCCATGTTTCTGTTGTCTGTCCCCCTTGGGGGTGGGGAGGGGTTATAAGTCAATCATTGTGGTTGGCTCCCACTTTCTCCCCACTTTCCCCCTACCCTCATTGTATCACTGCTCCCATTACTGTTCCTGGTTGGGGTGGGGGTGTTATATGTCCTGGATTCCATGTGTCGAGAGATGTTTTTATTCCATTTTATTTAATTGGGGACTCTTACAGCTCTTATCACAATCCATACATGTATCCATTATGTCAAGCATATCTGTACATATATGTACCTATGTTGCCATCATCTTATTCAAAACATTTTCTTTCTCCTTGAGCCCTAGTATCAGCTCCTCATTTTTTCCTCCCTCCCCCATGAACCCTTGATAATTTATAAATTGTTATTATTTTTGAATATCTTACACGGACTGATGTCTCCCTTCACCCACTGTTCTGTTGTCCATCCCCCAGGGAGGGGGTTATACGTAGATCATTGTGGTCGGTTCCCCCTTTCTATCCCACCTTCCCCTTAACCTCCTGTTATTGCTATACTCATTGTTGGGCCTAAGGGGTTTATCTGTCCTGGGATCCCTGTGTTTCCAGCTCTTATCTGAACCCGTGTACATGCTCTCGTCTAGCCAGATTTGTAAGGTAGAATTGGGATCATGATAGTGGCAGGGAGGAAGCATTAAAGAACTACAGGAAAGTTGTATGATTCATCGTCGCTATACCGCACCTTGATTGGCTCGTCTCTTTCTTGTGACCCTTCTGTAAGGGGAGATCCAGTTGCCTACAGATGGGCTTTGGGTCCCCACTCCACACTCCCCCTCATTCACA
>NW_022105908.1:5799431-5800742 GCF_000313985.2 Echinops telfairi | reverse complement strand
GGAGAAACCGGGAACCGATCACAATGATCTACATATAACCCCCTCCCTGGGGGATGGATAACAAAAAAGTGGGTGAACGGGACATTGGTCAGTGTAAGAATAATAATAAAAATTTATAATAATGATGATTTAAAATAATAATAATTTATAATTTTTATTATAATGAAATACTAATGTATAAATTATCAAGGGTTCATGAGAGACAGGGGAGGAGAGGGAGGGGAAAATGAGGAGCTGATACTAAGGGCTCAAGTAGAAAGAAAATCTTTTGATAATGATAATGGCAACAAATGTACAAATGTGCTTGACACGATGGATGGATGGATGGACTGTGATAAAACTTGTATGAACCCCCTATGAAATGATGGCCCTCTTCTAGAATCAAGCTGGAGAAGGGTTTAGATTTCTGACAATTTGATTCGGCGTTTTATTTCTGAAATCCTGAAGGCACCTAGCACATAATAGATACGCACTAGATATTTACTGAGTAAGCTATTGAGAATTGCTTCCAGAGGCAGTTGTTAGAGAGCTAAAAGCGTTAGCATATTAAAAATATTGAGGCTCATATTGCTTTGATTATGGATTTTGCTCTTCTTTCTCTAAAATGTTTTTAAAAATAATCTTCTTAACCTGTCATACTAGCCTTAAAAATAGCTGGAAAAGCCACAGCTTTCGGAGAATGGACTTGGAAAAAGTGAAATTCCCTGGTGACCTAGCAGTCCTGCTTTTGAAAGGAAAAAAAAAATCGTTCGTACCTTGAGATTCATCCAAGAAAGGAAGAGTCTAATTTAGGCATTGTTTGAGGACAGAGTCGTGAACAGCCTGTGTGGATGGCTGGTGTTATTTTATTTTCATCTTATATTGAGTGTGGTGTACTTGATCTTTTAGATTCTTGTCTGAAACTGCTAGGTAACTAGGTTTAGGGACAAGGAGCTTGCCCTTCCCATGCCTGCAAAGGCCCCCCTAGTGGAGGTAGTACAGAAATGAGGCGACCATTAGATGCCTCTGAAACCCCCTTATTGAGTATGCTTCTAATCAAGTCTCCATCCAGGTGAGAGGTACACCTGGGCGGTCCAAACCACGCCCAGGCTCATGACATCACAGATTGGCTTCACCCAGCCAATAGGGTCAACCAATACCATCAACATGCCTCCCCAGCCAGAGGTTTGACATAGCCTGATTGTGGGAAGGCCTCTCTTTTTCACCCAGCTCCTGGTCAGTGGCAGGTTGGAGGATGAGGGTCTCCCTCCCCCATGCTCCTGCTCTGGGCCTACTCAGGGCCCACAGTGTCTGGGCTCACATGCTCTTAGC
>NW_022105908.1:5792414-5793746 GCF_000313985.2 Echinops telfairi | reverse complement strand
CACCACTGTTTGACCCACTGCAGGGTAGGGCACGATGGTCATAACTTCTGAACGTTTATTCTAGTGCTTTCATGACAGGGGGTGATGGAAAGAAAATATTAATTTTCAAGGGAAATAAATATGTGAGGAAAATATCTTCAAATGGTTGTACCTGTAATCTCAATTTGAAAAGTCCAGGAAAAGCTCTATGATGATGGTGGCTACTGCTTTGTAATGAAATGAGGATGATCATCTGTATTCTCTTTTTTATATTTCTGTATGTTTCAATATTTCTGCAATGAGCATCATTTTCTGATATTCAGAGAAAATGTTATTTTTAAGAGGAATAAACAAAACATAGTTTTCTAATTTTATTGATTAGCTGGCCGTGGTCTTCAAAATGATGAGCAATTTGGAAAGAAGTGAGTTATGGGTGGATGCTAATACACTGGTCCAAAGATAAAAGCATCAAATAGAAGATCCACTCAATTTTCCAGGTCACAGAAATAGCAGGGTCCAAAATAGACATACACTTTTAATAGATTTAGCACAATGTTGCTGACTTTGATCATTTAATCTCTTTAGTTCTAGACTCTGGGTCCTTCTTCTCCCACCCTACCTTCTTGCTGTTTGATCTTTTAGCAGACTTCACCAAAGCCTCATTGTCCCCATCTACCTCTTGGAGCAAAACTTTCTGGTCTTTTCCCCACAGCTCTCCTTTCCTTCTTTGAATGCCTGCGTCTCCATCCAGTTGGTCCCCCTGCCCCCAGCCATCTGAATAAACCTTGCTGTGGAGCTCTGTACAGCTCTGATGGCTTTATGATGTTTGTGTTCCTCTGGTTTGGGGGTCACCTTAAACACATTTGTTATTATTATTCAAATTAACTTTTAATTCATTGTTTCCAAATGTGAGGTAAATTCTTAGAGGCTGTCCATAGATAGTTTTATCCTGAACTTTTTATTATGGTAACTAGATGAAGATAAGTTAAAAAAAAAGATGTTCTTCAAAACCATAGCAATCTTTGTGAAATAAAGACCTCACCATGTGAAGCTATTGTTTGGGGATCTGTCTTCCATCTTGGCCTGGACTCTTCTGAAGGTGGTATTTCTATAACTCCTTGGGCTACTCACCACAAGGTTGGCAGTTCCAAACCACCAGCTGCTCCTTTGGAGAGAGATGAGACTTTCTACTCCCTTTAAGAGGGTGAGAACCTTGCAAAGCCACAAGGGCAGTTCTGCCCTGTCTTATAGGTGGCCTTGAAGTCAGAATCGCCTTCATGGCAGTGACTTGGGCATTTTGGAATCCTAGCCTAAAGAATCCTGTGTCTTTGATTTACTCCACATCAAAGCGAC
>NW_022105908.1:5788552-5790873 GCF_000313985.2 Echinops telfairi | reverse complement strand
GTCAACATTTGCAGTCTCAGAAACCCACAGGGGGGTCGCTATGAGTCAGCATTGACTCGATGGGAATGAGCATTTGTTCATCGGCTCGTTTTCAGAAGTAGATTACCAGGCCTTTCTTCCTAGCCTGTCTTCGTCTGGAAGTTCCATAGAAACTGGTTCAGTATCATAACCAAAGGCAAGCTTCCACTGACAGTGCCAGTAGTGTATGATGTCTATCAATTAGAATGGAATGGAGATCACTCCCATGGAAGGTGAACATTCCACCACTGAACCACTGCTACCCTAAGGCTTAGAGTCAATGGTTCAAGCCCACCAGCCACTCCTCCTCAGGAGCAAGATGAGATTGTCTGTTCTCATAAGGATTTACAGTGTTTTTATCCCCTGTACCCATAAACTTAAATATATATATATAAATATAACTTAGAATTCATACATATATCCAATCATTCCATAGTTCAATCACGGCAAGCATTATTGTACAATTGCTACCCCAATCAGTTTCCAAACATTCTTTTCCTTCCGGGTCTCCTTGACATCATCTCCCTTTTACTCCCCCCACCCCCCTCCAGGATGTACAGTCTCGAAAGCAGTTTTACTCTGTCATGTGGCGTCATTAGGAGTCAGCGCTGACTTGACGGCAATGGGTTTTTTCCAGTTAGGTTTGTTTTTGTTAAGTGGATGCTGATGCAGCTGGTTCAAGAGTCCCCGCATAGAACAGCAAGGCTCTAGATGAGAGCGGTGCAGAGCAAGTTCCAGCTCCTATTTTTCCCAAACATCGGAAGCTTGAAATACCCTGCCTTTCCGCGGGCTTCTGCTCTAGGCTGTACCACCAGTTCTTTCGACTGTTCTTCAGGCAACACATCGTTTACGTCCCTTCCCTCACATCGTGAATTCATCTGTTACACATCTCCACGTCCACTTCTCCTCACCCCCACCCTCTTCCCCTCCTCCAGCCACTCAGAGCACTTCCTGTAGTATTTCCCGGGCTGGCTCCAGCCTGGCGGGGTATTTTCAGATCACTCATGCTTCTGGGAAGGTAGTCAGACTGGAGGCAGGAAATCACCCAGAGCTGGGGAGTCCAAAGTGAATCTGTCCCAAAGTGAATCTGAGCCTCCCGGACCCAAGGTCCTCTCCACCTCCCATCTCTAAAGACTCCTGCCTGGCCTGGTCAGAGTCACTGCAAGTGAGCCCTCAAACCTGAGTGTTCCCACCTCCACTTGTCCCCTTATAGCCTCCTGGGGCCTGCAGTGGGTGGAGGGGACGGATTGTATTGAGGTGAGCACAGGTGTCCAGAGGGGTTCGTCCTGTGCCCTCTGAGCAGACCAAAGCCAATGGGCTTCTGTGGCACTTATTCCCACTGCCCCCCCCCATCCCCCCACAACATTAGGAATGCTTCTCCTCGGGTTCCCAGGATTGTAGCCCGGCCACCCCAATTCTGCATCTGGATCCATGGCTTTGACGCTAGAAGTCCATTGCCATGGAGTCAACCCTGACTCCTGGTGACCCCATGAGTGTCAGAGTAGGACTATGTTCTGCAGGGTTTTCGGTGGGTTGGTTTTGGGGAAGTTGATCACCAGGCATTTCTTCCGAGGTGCTTGTGGATAGACTTCAACCTTCAGTCTTCTTGGCTACTAGTCGAGTGTGTTAACTGTTTGTACCACTCAGGGACTCCCTTTTTTTTTTTTAACACCCCATGTAATAATAATCATTTGCAGGGAAGAAGCATGGAAACAAACCAATATTCCTCTTTAACATCCCAGGAAGGATTAATCTATCTGCCCAAAGGGCAGAAAATGCATAAGTAGATAACTTTCAAAAGTGATATACAGCTTTACAAACAAATGAAGACTCAAATAGATCAAGTGGTCCATTCCATTACCTTGAATCATTGCTTCTTGTCTGACAGATTCATAGCACACATTTATTATTAATTTAGGCTTCTTCCATCTAACTTTATTTTAGTATATACATCTCAATCTAGTGAAATCTTTATGCTTCTGCCTTTTAAAGTATACATTAGCTTTCTAAGTAATGGGCAAAGTATTCTTGACAAACCACAAATCCAGGACCTACTCATCAGGAACTGTTTGACATTGGGTCAGTTTCCTAACCTTGCTGAGCTGCATCTGTAAAATGAGGATAAAATAAAGGTCCATTGTACAGGCATCTCCTGAAGATTAAGAGGTGATGCAGTGAAAGCTCTTAAAATAGCTCTACCGTACTCTATACTCACTGCCATTGAGTTCACGTAGAAGTGCCCCATGAGTTTCTGAGATTATAACTCTTTACAGGAGTTAAAAGCCACATCTTTCTCCCCAGGA
>NW_022105908.1:5785123-5786552 GCF_000313985.2 Echinops telfairi | reverse complement strand
GGATTCCCTGTGTTACTAGCTCTGATCTGTACCAGTGTACATGCTCTGGTCTAGTCAGATTTGTAAGACAGAATTGGGGTCATGATAGTGGTGGGAGGAAGCATTAAAGCACGAAAAGAAAGTTGTATGTTTCATCGGTGCTATACTGCACCCTGAATGGCTCGTCTCTTCCTTGTGACCCTTCTGTAAGGGAATGTCCAATAGTCTATAGATGGGCTTTGGATCTCCACTCCACATGCCCCTTCATTCACAGTGATATGATTTTTTGTTCTTTGATGCCTGATACCTGATCCCTTTGACACCTTATGATCACACAGGCTGGTGTGCTTCTTCCATGTGGACTTTGTTGCTTCTCTGCTAGATGGTCACTTATTTATCTTCAAACTTTAAGACCCTAGAGCATTATCTCCTGATAGCCAGGCACCATCAGTTTTCTTCACCACATTTGCTTATGCACCCATCGTGTCTTCAGCAATCGTGTCAGGAAGATGAGCATCACAAAATGCCAGGCTATTAGAACAAAGTGTTCTTATGTTGCGGGAGGACTTGAGTAGAGTCCCAATGTGTGTCTGCTACCTTGATACTTAATATATAGAGTACATAGACCTATATCCCTATCATATATTAATATATTTATATATATACCTGCCCATATTTATACCTCTATAAATGTCTTTTGCCTCTTAATTCTTTCTTCTATTTTCTTTTACTTTCCATCTGTCCCATTATCGACCTTTATTTGGCTCTCAGTAATTCCTCTCGGCTTCATTGCATTTGATCAAAACTCACCATGCGTTAGATTTTTTGGTGCATTTGAATTGATGCATTTGAATTATGGTGGTTGCAAAAAACATTGAAAGTACCATGAACTGCCAAAAGAAGAAACAGATCTGTCTTGGAAGAAGTACTGCCAGAATGTTTCTTAGAAGCAAGTCTGGTGAGACTTGGCCTCACATACTTTGGACATCTTATCAGGAGAGGCCAGTCCCTGGGAAGGACAGCATGTTTGGTAAAGGAAAGGGGCAGTGAAAAAGAGGAAAGCCTTTGACAAGATGGATTGATACAGTGGCTACAACAATGGGCTCAAACATAAGAATAACTGTGAGGATGGTGCACAACCAGGTGGCATATCATTCTGCTGTACATAGGCTCACTGTGAGTCAACGACACCTAACAGCAACAACAGCAGGTTTGTGGAAGGTTATGGTTTACAGTGTGATTCTTACATCCCCTTTGAGTCTCCACCTAGATCCAGTCTCCATTGAGTTCTTTCTGGCAATGTAAAAAGCGTTGTAAACTGTATTTGAAAGGAGATTGTGGCAACTCCCCTAGCCCAGGGAGGGCTTGCCCATAGGACTTGCCCTGGATGGAAATTGGGGTACCTGGATCTCATGGTTATGAGGCATACCCCAACCAAGGAGGTTAGTAG
>NW_022105908.1:5781046-5784399 GCF_000313985.2 Echinops telfairi | reverse complement strand
TAATTTAATTAGCTGTTTATTTCTTATGTTATACATCTGTCTATCTGTATAAATATACATAAAATTATTGGCATTCTGGGTTTGTTTCTCTCGAGAACCCTGTCTAACCCAATGGGTCTCTAAAACTTAGTTTTGAATTTAGGGTCTTTTTCCTGCCTAAAGCAATGGAAACTCATGGCCATCAAGTCAATTGCCACTCACAGTGACCCTGTAGGACAGAGTAGAACTGCCCAGTGGGTGTCTTGAGACTAAGTCTTTATGGGAGTAGAAAACCTCATCTTTCTCCCACCCTGCAACAATAGAGACAGAAAGTAGATTTGAGGTTAGCAGAGTGGGACGGGGTGTGGGGAAGGCAAAGAGGAATTAGTACTTGATGGGTGCAGAGTTTCTTGTTTAGGATGACAAAAAAGTTCCGGAAATGTGTAGAGAGTGATTGCCCAATCCTATGAATATAATGAATGTCACCAAACTGTTTATTTAGAAATGGATAAAATGGCAAGTGTTGTGTTATATGTATCTTACCAAAATAGTACATCAAAAATAAAGATAGGAAAAGAGAAAGAAAGAAAAATAGCACTGAGCACCTACCAAGTGTTTAATTGCTTTAGCTGCCGTTATTATAATTATTACCATGACACACTCCAGGAGCCTTCTGTTACTAGTGATTTTAGGTTATTTTTAATTATGTGGTTATTACAAAAATACTGCTATGAGTGCAGATCTGTTCAAGCAACATCTAGGGATTGCCTAGTGCATGCTGGCTTCCGGGAAGACTGGTCATAAAGAGGCTTCTGGCTTTGGGCGGTGCAGTCCTGGGGAGGCAAACTCGGTTTTGTATTCAGTTGCTAACAAAAAGGTGGGTGGTTGCAGTCCATCTGAGAGGCCCCTCAGAATAAAGGCCTGGCAACCAACATCTGGAAAAACCAGCCCTGAAAACCCTGCGGAGCAAGGTTCTACTCAGACACCCCCGGCGTCATCGTGAGTTCCAATCACAGCACTGGTTTTTGCTGTTTTGTTTTGTTTTGAAAGCTCTTGATAGACTTGGCAGTTTCATGGTGGAGAGAAACCAGGCAACAATGAATGAGTATAAGAAAACACAGGGCTGGGACAGATGCTGTCACACTGGGGTGTGAGAAAGCCATGTGGGGCAGGAGAGAGTTGGGGCCACGCGACAGAGTCGTTGAACTTGGGGATGAATTTGAGAGGTCTGAGAGAGGAGTGCTTTTCTTAATAATTTATGTGTGTATGTGAGATATATATACCATATCAACAGATGCATGAATCTGCATCGTTAATCAAGTTCATCTTATTGTTCAGTCACCAGTGTTACCGCTTCCCCAAATGTCCCACTATCCTTAGCAGAAGCGGAGTGCGAAATGTACTTTTAAACTCTACCATGTTCCCAGTGCTCAGGGCGGCCCCTGGTCCTGAACACACTTTCTGTGAATCCACCTTGGGAATGAAAGCGTTGTCTGTTTGCTCTCTTGAAGGAGTAAGCCCTCTGTAGTGGGACTGTCTTGGGTCCAGATTCCACCAAATGTCCTGATTTGGGTCCAGATGAATTGTCTGGCTCCACCCAGCCCTCACTTTCCTGACTCATGGGACAGGAAGCTACCAGCTGCTGGGTAAGGCTCTCAACCTTGGTCCCTTCCCCTCTTGTCAGCAGGGAGAGGCCAACATGGAATGCAGGAGGAAATTGTGTTGTCCAAAGTCAGACTCTCATCTCAGTCCAAGTGTCTGCTGGGTCCGAGTGCCCGCTGGTTCAACAGTGAATGAAGAATGGGAGGAAGTCTACCTTAAAGTGGTGTATTAGCAGCAGCGGTGTCTGCAGGGTGAATGAGAAAACTAAAGTTAAATAGGGAAGAAAGGAAACGACCGCATTCCAAGAGAGACTACGTTGTCGGTGGGGAGGGGTGCATATAATATGTCTGATTTTTAATCTACCCAGTGACCCTGTGGGGAGGCATTACTGTCTCGGTTTTAAAGTTGAGGAACAGACGCATCAGAGTTCATAACTTTGAGTAAGTCTTCCTTGAAGACTTGCCCTCCATTCTCTCCCCCCACTAAATTGTCCATCACTGCTTCTTCTGGGAATAGGAACTTGGCTTGATGAGAAGGTGAGGGAATACTCCTTTTATGAGTGGAATCGTGTCCCCCACAAATATGTGCGTTAGAATCCTTACCCCTGTTCCTCATCTAATCTGATAGCTGTGTAACAGCTGCATCTGAGGGCTCTAACTTCATCAGCCCACAACTGATTTCTGTGAGGTGGAGATCAGAGGTACCTCCCCTCTCCAGCCTTTTAATCAATTCTGAAACCAGTCACCCCCGCCCCTGTGCTTTCTGCTCCAACGGATCCCCTAATTCCTTGTCCTGTTGTTTTTAGGAGTCATCGAGTTGGCTTGGACTCAGAGCAACCCTTTGTACAACAGAATGGGTCATTGCCCGGTCCTGTGCATTCTTCACAGTTGTTGTGTTTGAGCCCACCGTTGCAAGCACTTTCATTCCATCTTGCTGAGGACCTTCCTGGCTTTTGCTGCCCCTCGTGTTTACCAAGTCTGGTGCTCTTCTCTGGGGATTGGCCTTCCTGATAACATTCCCAATGATCACATGAGACAAAGTCTCATCATCCTTGCTTCTAAGGGGCTTTCTGGTGGTACTTTTTCCAAGACAGATTTTGTTGTTATTGTTCTTTTGGGAGTACATGGTACTTTCAATATGCTTCACTGTGGCAGTTACATAATCTCCTATCAACCTGTGAAGGGGTAGAGCCTAGCCTGCCAATCAGGCCATAGCCAATGAGGCCTCCTTGTGGGCATGGCCTCCTCCTGAGGATTCTGGGAACTCCTGAATTCCCCACTGGAGGCCATCTGCTTCATCTTTCTGTTGACAAGCCAGATGTGCTACACTGATGGATCCAGAGCCCTGGGGCTCGAGGAGCCATGTGGAGACCCACACCAGCTCTGAGATGCTTCCACTGCCACTGGATCCACAAGACTTTACACCCACTGGCCTGTGATCTTTCTTCCTGCATTCAGTGTCATTGCATGTACTGCGTGGGTCTAAAGAAGAATTTATAGACTGGTAATGGACATATGGGCTAATATCAGATTTATGGACTTAACCTGGACTGAGCTGGAATGTTTTCTTAATGTCCAATTGCTCTTTAATGTAAAGTTCTCTCTTACACACATATGAGTGTTTCCGGATTTGTTTCTCTAGTCTACCCAGACTAACACATTCACCAACACTGTAATTCAAATGCATCAATTATTCCATGTCTAACTTTCACATGTACATGAGGTGATTGAAATCATGTACCACGTGAATGAAGTGACCATGGTTTCTTTGGG
>NW_022105908.1:5775236-5776350 GCF_000313985.2 Echinops telfairi | reverse complement strand
ACCATCCCTGCATCCCTGGTATGAATCCCACTTGGTCTTGGTTGTTATATGCTTTTGTATTCTATTGGCCAGTATTTTGTTAAGGATTTTTGCATCGGTGTTCATTAAGGATATTGGTCTGTAGTTCTCAATTCTTGTGGGATCTTTGCATGCTTTAGATATCAGAGTTACACTAGCTTCATAGAAAGAGTTTGGGCGTTTTCTGTCTTATTCTATGTTCAGGGAAAGTTTGTGTAGGATTGGTGTCAGTTCTTCCCTGAATGCTTGGTAGAATTCTCCTGTGAACCATCTGGACCAGGGGATTTTTTTGTTGGTAAACCCTTAATAGCCTTGTCTATTTCTTCCATTACTATGCGTCTGTTGAGGTTCTTGACACCCATCTGGGATAGTCTAGGGAGGGATTGTGTTTCCAAATATTTGTCCATATCATCCAAGTTGTTGAATTCGTTAGAGTATTGGCCGTCATAGTTCTGTGTAATTATCCTTTTGATTTCATTAGGGTCCATTGTAATGTCCCCTGTTTCATCCCTCATCCTTGCAATTGATGTTTGTTCCTTCCTTTCTTTGGTTAGGTTTGCTAGCAGTCTAACAATTCTGTTCATTCTTTCAAAGAACCAACTTTTAGCTGCATTAATTTTTTTATATAGTTTTCTTTTTTCTCCTCTCCTGTTTCTTAGCTCTGATTTTTATTATTTCTATCCTCTTGCTATTAGTAGGATTGTTCTGTTGACTTTGCTCTAATTGGTGTAACTTTTGTGCCAGCATATCATCCACAAGTCTCTCTTCCTTTTTCATGTGTGTACTTATTGCTATCAACCTTCCTTTGATAAATGCCTTGGCTGTATCCCAAAGGTGTTGGTGCATCATATTTTCATTTTAATTGGTTTCTAGAAACTTCCTGATTTCATCTCTGATCTGGGTCAATACCCACACCTTTTTCTTTTGTGTTTTGTTTTTTGTTGTTGTTGTTTTAATCCTTACAAGAATATCTGCTAAAAAAAAAAGAATATCTGCTAATTCACATATTTGGTCCCCAAGAAACAAAGGACGAAGTACACAAGAGCAACTATAACTTCAGTACATTGTGCTTAAACGTTTTCAAGAGCAGAAAGCC
>NW_022105908.1:5765480-5774287 GCF_000313985.2 Echinops telfairi | reverse complement strand
ATTACCGTATTGTCAACCACATTGACGTCCTGCTGGAGAACGGATTCAAAGGCAGGGGCCCCTTCTGCAGAGGAAGGAGCTGCTTCAGGAGGCTTAGTCCCTTCAGGACACATATTCATTTTCTGCAAACCATCTAGATTTGATTTGACCACATTTGATTTTTTTAGCCATGTCTGGATCTTGGCTTCCTTTGCTGTGGCAGGAAAATTCTGATTTTGACTTGGGAAACCATATTCACACAGTCGCTTATATGCATCTAGTTTCTGGCCTTTGGTGCTCAGCTTTAATTGATGGCACCAGGCCCACAGGATGTCTCAGTGAACCAGTTGAACGGGTGGCAGTTTTGATGGTAATGGAGGAATCGGAATCTTCTTTCGGGGTTTCAAGTTGTCATCGCTTTGCGAATTCTCTTTTTCTTTTTTAATTCTTTTTCGTTGAGTCACTTGAGACGCACACTTTTGTACAGTTGACGACGTGCTTGGTTCATTCGTAGGCCATGGTAGTTCAGGTTCTGGCACTGGCTCAAAGCTGAGAGTGATAGACTCTTCGGCAGTCTTCTCTGTGGAGCTCCCCTCCTTGCCTTTTGCATTCTCCATGGTCAGAAAGGTGAGATTTCCCAAAAGACAGTGCTCCTCCCAACTGATGTGGCCACAGACCACCCACACCTTTTTCAATAGAGTTATTCATCCTCCAATTGTTTGCCCTGTTTTCTTCACTGTCCTTCTTTTAATTTCCAGCATTATGGCACAGTGATCGGAGAGAGATGTCTGTGTAATCTCTATGTGCTTGAATTTACTTGAGTTCAACTTGTGTCCCAGCATGTGGTCTATTTTTGTGCCATGTGGTATTGCTCTCTCAGTCAAGATCGCACCAGCAGCCAGGCATCAGTTCCCACTGCACTATTGAGCACTGGAGTTCACTGGTATACCTGCCTTGTGCTGTAGGTAGCACTACAGCAGGGGAGGGGCTAGGGGGTGTGTGTTCCCACAACCTTAGTGTGGGATTCTTCTTATGCTGATTTATGTTAAGGGACCCCTTCTAAGTGCTTCTTGGAGCTGCACAATTGAGCATTGCACCTGGGATTTGCAGCTTTAACCAAGAATATATATTCTTACTCTTTTTTAATATTATGCTTGTGAGGTGCCCTGATTTGGGGGCTGTCACCCTGACCCCCCAGAGGGGGATATCCAGCTTATAAGGGGGTTGTTTCCTTCTCTGTCAACTGGAACTGAATTCCCCCCCTGGACCATGACTATCTGCCTGCTTTCTCCCACACCACGATCTGCCTCAAGTGAATTTCGGATTTTTCTTTCTACTCCAAATTATGGCTACCCACCACCCCCACTCCCCAGGCTATGAGCTCAAGGCAGCTAACAGTGTGGAGAGCTCTGGTGTGGGGTTCTCCTCGTGTCTGGGATTATGTTCCCTTTAGGGCATCCACTTGGCGAAACCACTACTCCTGGCGAAAAGGTGGGAGTAGCTTTTCAGCTGGAGCCCGCCAACCCAGCTGGCCAAACCTAGAGCAATTTAGTGCATTCTTGGTTCGCTTTGTGAGTGGAAATCACTTGTTTTAGGTGGGGTTTCGGGGCGGCCCTTGTTGCCTTGTTCTAATTTCAGGACTATACCTCCCAGTTTCCTTCACCTTACCTCCCAATTTTCTGGTCTGGCAGCAGGAGCTCTGGACAGGTGAGTCTTAACTAGTCACCATTTTCTCATTTGATTTCTTGACTGCTGCTTCCACGAGCATTGATCATAGATCCAAGCAATACGAAATAAATATTTGACAATGACAACCTTTTCTTCATTAATCATGACGTTTGCTGTACTGTGGTGGCTTGTATATTGCTGTGATGCTGGAAGCTACGTCATTCCTTGTAATACCCACGCAGATTCCTAGTCCATACTCTTCATTATGGCGTTTATTAGTGATTTATCAGATGACAATTTGGGATCTGGAGCAACTTGGATGTAACAGGAATAATCCAGGAGACTGGAGATAGTTCATCAGTCTCAGGAGAGCTTCCAACCTCTCAGTTCCTCTGCTGCACCCCTCCACAGGAAGGATTTTCTCTCAGCTGGGATCATCACTGACTCTTGCTCTCAGCTTCTACCCTGCTTGTGCAAGTGCTATAGATTTTCCGCTCTGCCAACATGTGCTCAGAGGTGACCCACTCTTTCAGCAAGCCTCCTGTCTAAAGATACTCAGCTGCCTCATGTTGTGGGTCAGGAAGCCCACTGTAGCTATCTTGTGTCCTGGGCCAGGAAGCCACTATAGTTGTCAAGTGACACTGCCCTGTGTGTGCTCTGAACTCATGCCCTCTGAACGATCTCCAGGATTACAGGTGTCTTTAGTCCCAGCCAATGCCAGCAAGAGTTTATATATCGTGTTTGCATAGTGCCACCCAAGCATTCTGTGAAAGTTACCATACCAGGGCCAGAACAACAACACCAAGCCCACTAACCTAATGCCATCAAGTCAAATCTAACTCACAGCAACCCTATAGGACAGGGTAGAACTTCTCCACAGGGTTTTCAAGGCTGTAGATTTTTACAGAATCAAACTATGGCATCTTTCTCCCATGAAGTGGCTGGTGGATTCCAGCTAATAATCTTTTGGTTTGTAGCCAAATGTTTTAACCACGGCACCACGAGGGCTCTTCATAGCCAGAAAGGCCATCTAAAAATATAATCCTGTGACCTTCCAGCATGAAATCTAATGCACTGTATTAGCACAGGGTGGATCTTCAACCTAATTGCTTCAAGTTAGCAAAAGAGCAGCAATCCACTGTAACCACTTCAGTTGTCACTCACTGTGAGCCTACGAAACAAAGTCGAGTTGCCCCTCCGGGTTTCTGAGACTGTGGTTTCTATGGGAGCAGACAGTCTCATCTGTCTCCCATGGAGTGGTTGAGCCGCTGACTTTGCCGTTAACATTGCAATGCTTAAGCCACTGTGCCACCAGGGCTCCTTAAAAGGAGTATGTGGTTGCTGTTAGGTGCTGTAACTTCCAACTCACAGCCACCCCATCTGTATACAACAGCATGAAACGCGGACTGGTTCTGTACCATCTCCATGACAGAGCCCATGGTTGCAGTCGCTGTGCCAATCCATCTTGTCAAATGGCTTCCTCTTTTTTTTTGGCTACCCTTCTACTTTACCAAGCATGATGTCTTCCCCCCCCAAAGGATTAGACTCTCCTGGTGACATGTCCAAGTGTTGTTGGTGTTAGGCGCCATCGACCCAGCTCCCACTGTGACTCTATGCACAACAGAATGACACCCTGCCCCGTCCTGCACCAGCCTTGTAATTGTGCCTTTGTTTGAGCCATTGTGGCAGGTGCTGTGCCAAGCCATCTGGTTGAGGGCCTTCCTCTTTCGTGCTGTCTCTCTGCTTTCCCAAGCATGATGTCCTTTTCCAGGGACCGGTCATCCTGACAACACACCCGGAGCCTGTGAGACAAAGTCTCAGCATCCCAGCCTCTAGGAGCAGTCTGGCCATGCTTCTTCCAAGACAGATTTGTTTGTCCTTTTGGCAGTCCATGGTACTGTCAATTTTCTTTCACATGCAATAAAACATGTTAAATGTGCAGTTGAGGAGTGGTGCAAGGACATTCCTGCACAAAGCATGTTCACAGCACGTGCTTTCTTAGTTGTAAATCCCTGCAAGAACATAGACAACAGTCCTATGTAGTCCAAGGCTCAGAAGGTGTAGTATTAAATTAAAAAATTAACGAAGCTGAGGGAGGGTGAGGGGACCAGCCCCCACCCGCTGCTTGAACTCACTGGTTCAGTAATACTACTTCTGGGTTCAGTAATGCACAATTGTACGGTTGAGATATATAAGCATTATATTAAAGTCATCGAGAGCATGAGAGTTATTACAATAATACAGTCAGACATGATACATAGCAACATTGCTCACCTCAGCCCAGCTTGGTGGTCCACGTGGAGAGGGGGGGAAGGGAAGGAGGGAAGGGGAACAAGGGAGAGGGGAGTGAGCAGGGAGTGAGCAGCAAGGAGCTCAGGGTCAGAGAGAGAAGTTCCGCTGACTCACACCTATATACCTTTTTGGGGGCAATCCAGCCCACTAATTACAGGTAAAGACATACGTCACAGGAAGGGGCTGCACTATAGGTTACACAGCAATGAGTGGGTGGTCTAGGGGTTGGTCTCTGGGTCTCCATAGGAACATTATCAGTAGGGTGCAAACGCCACCTAGAGGAACCAAGCTAATGGTCCCAAAGCTTCAGAGAGAAGTAGGCCATTGTCCCCAGCAGCAGGGAGCAGGCCCAGCCCTGCTGTGGGATGAGACAGCAGTCTGGCAGCAAGTGTCTGACTTCTCCCCACAAGAAGGGATGAGTTTTTAAAATCCTTTAAAGGCATTTTCATTGAGTAGCTACTTTATTTATTTACATGTCATAGACAGCATATTGGAGTAACCATTTTACATCCCAAACACAGCACAGAATTGTCAATACCAAAAAAAAGAAAGAAAGAAAGAAAGAAAAAGGGGGAAGGAAACCCACAACAACTAGCTGGCTCTTAGTCATAGTGACTGACCCTGTCAGTTAATTTCAGGCATGGAAATAAATGACAATCATTAATTGTGTGGCAGCTATAAGAAGTGGAAAAAAGCAAAAACAATGTACAATGACATAAAGTTTCCTTATATACTTACTATCTTTAGAACATTAAAACGCACACATAGTGAATATGATCAATCATCCTAATTCACGAACAGGATGACAAACATTTATCTGAATGCAACACTCTCATGGCTACAACTGGGGGCGGGGGAGTGTAAGAATGAACCCAGGACCTCGAACAAGCATCGCAGCCAGAAACATGCCTCTTTTCAGTTAAAACATGTCCGTTTCCCTCCATCTTTACGGGCAGCCGTTAGCTTGCACATTACTGTACTTGATGTAAATAATATTTCTTTCCAAATTTCTCTTTGTTTAAAGTCAAGATCACCTCAAAACTAAGGACTTTGTGCGATTCCCTTTGCTTTAAAGGTCATTGATTTAATGGCAAGTTCCTCTACTGTCATTTTGCCTTGTGTCTGTGTGGGACAAGTGGAGAATCGGAGGTGAGTGTCTTATGTGGTGGGCTGCTACCCGCAACATCAGTAGTAGGAACTACTAGAGAAAAGACGAAATCATCTGCTCTTGTAAAGATCTACAGCCTCAGAAACCTTCGGGAGGGGCATTAGGAGCTGGAACGGACTGGTCGGCAGTGTGTGTGTGTGTGTATGTTTAACAAAGATCTCGCAAAATTGCTAGAAATCAACGGATAGGCTTTCGTGAGCTGATCACGGTTGCTACTGGTTTCCCTAGTTCCCAGATAGACATGGAAGTGGTCTTCTTCCTGGGGACCAGAGAGTAAACTGGTTTGCGCAGACAAGGGGACCAGGAAGCCGCCTGAAGGACTTGATTTTGGTGGGGGCCTGAGTCTGGTTGATGTATGCAATGAAATAGGATGTGCAGTGACTGACCTGAATGGGATTCCTGACCCGAGAGAGTCACACACTGCAGCCAGTTAGCCCTCCAGGGAATCTAGGCTGACTTCGCATGGGAACTGGTCCCGCTCCGTAGGAGGATCCATGGGGCAGGGGAGAGGATGTGCATGCAGAAAGAGTCTGGTACCAGCCAGACTCCCAGCAGGATGACACACAAATGGATACCATGTGAACAGTAGAAGAGACACTTTACAAGGTGCTGGACAGATGTGGGCGGAGCATAAGGACAAAGCAGAACGCCAGGCCAAGTATCAGCAGGGCTCTATTATCTCTAGGTACGAAGGAGTAAACTTGGAGTTCAGGGGCCACTGGTAATGGAGGCTGGGACAGAAAGGGATGGGGGCGTGGGGAGCCTGACAGGGAAGGATGCTAAGAATAAACACTTCCTCTTTCTCTTCTTTCTCCCTCTCCCCTTCCCCTCTCCTCTTCTTTCCCCTTCTTCTCACCTCCCCACCCTTTTTCGGTCCTCTCCCCTCCCTTCTCCTGTCCTCTCCCTTCTTCTCTCCCCTCCTCTTTCTTCTCGTGGGTTGCTTCGCATTGGCCATATCCATCCAGCAGCCAGCAGTCAAGGAACCCTCTTGATTTCAACCTCCTAGGGCACAAGGGAGGGTAGAGAAAGGTGAAAGGGGCTGAAGAAATGAATGGAAAGTATTTAGCACAGGTCTTGGTCTTGGGCGTCCTGCAGAGTGGCCCTCCTTATCCTTTGTCTTGGGCTGAGGAGTGTGGCCCAGGAGTCTCGGTTTGGCCTTGCCGTCTGTCACCTTTATCTCAGAGACATGCAGAGTCTATTCACGTGCCTCTGAAAGAGCAGGGGTGTTGCTCTCAGCTCTGAGACCCATCCTGCTCCCCCGTCAGGCAGAGGGCCCTCGAGGAAGGAGGGTGCGGTCTATGGCAGGGGCAGCCCCGGGGCCATGGGTCCAACCTCTGCTGTCAAAGTCACGGCTCAGGGCCAATCTCTTTCTTCCGCTCTCTAGTCCTCTAATTTGAGATTCTTCAAAGCATCTGCTATGGACCCTCAGAACATATTGAGGAATCCTGGTCTGGAGCAGGGAGACTTATTATGTCGGGTACTGCCATTGCTACTGTCACTGATGGGCGACTGGCTTTTATTATAAATCTGAATCTTCTCATCTGAAAATCCAGGGGGCCTGGATCAGATGATCTTGATTCCCAAAGATACCCCTGTGTGTCAGATTCAAGACTTGGATTAAGTCCTAGGTTATTTGCATAATGCAAAAATATGTTTTTTTTCCCACGACCAGGAGGTGGCAGCAAAGTTCTGTTGTGAAGCTGCCTGGAGGTCAGGTAGGCTCTGCTCTCCAAGGTCCCGGAGCCCTAAGTTTGGGTGGCCAGGCTTCAGTGCTGAATACTAATTATAATAGTGCCACCACCACCCTTCTGACTATTGCCATTGAAACAGCAGCAACAGTGGGCAATGTGGGCAGTACTGCATAGTGGAGGAAACATTTTGCCCAATCCCACCCAATAACACCATTGTGTAAGGAATCCCAGAACTTTAGCTCCACATTGAGGCTCAGAGGCACTCCTGACTTGCCCAAGGCCCTGGAGAAAGTGTAGATCTGTCAAGACTGGAACCTATGCTCTGATCCGCATCTCACTGTATGAAGACCCATGGCAAGATCCTCTTTACTTCTCTCTTTGTTTTACATCAGAGTCAGAGAGACCAGAAGCATCCAACCCAAGAGCCAGAGGGCTTAAGGATGAGTGGTGGTTTCCAACTGGAATTGGACAGGTGGATGTGGGATAAGAAAACCCATCTTACGTGAAGCTTCCTTCATTCCCTTGTCTTTCTTCCAATTCTCAGAACATAGCATAAAAATATACCTAACTGTAATTATTGTCCAATAAGTGCCCAACCCAGCACTAGGACAATGAGGTACATTTTCCACTCTACACAATTTCATCAAACATTGGGCTGCTAACTGCAAAGTCAGCAGTTCAAAACCACCAGCTGCTCCATGGGAGAAAGAGGAGGCTTTCTACTCCTGTAACCAGTTACAGTCTCAGAAACCCACAAGGACAATTCTACTCTGTCCTATAGGGTCACTATGAGTTAGACTCAATTCAATGGCATTGAGTTGTTAGTAGTTATTTAATTCGTATGAGGGCAAGTCTCTCTGATGCCTAGGCAGAAAAGATTTTCTTTGATTCATTCATTGCCAGAGATAGGCAGTGAGGTAAATGTGGAGATAGGTGGAGCCTCAAGCGAACTGTTGTGTTTGTGCAGGTGGAGTTCAGATCCAGCTATGCTGTGGAGGAGTGATTCCATGAGCACTTTTTTCTGCCCCCTGACTCTTTGATGTGTTAGCTTCAAAAGTCAAAGGAAGCCCCTTTTAGACACATCAAGGACCCTGTGCTATACCTACTTCTCTCCCCTGCCCCCACCAGCCTCCATCCCTGTCATGAGAACGGGCTGCCAAAGTGCTTCCCATGGGACTGACTCCAGATCAAATGAATTAGCTGCATACTCTTATTTAGGCCTGAAGGTGATCTGATAAGTAGATGAGCAGTGCTGGGTTCTTAGGATCCAGGGCTCCTACCATTGCCACACACGCCCGTGCTCGGACACCCACAATTGTGAGACTCCATGCTTTGCCCAGGAAGCATGAAGAGCCACCATTGCAGCCCCCTTCTCAGAGCAGCAGGTGAGTCCTAACTTGTCTATAACCTCTCTAGAACACGAAAGCGTGCACACCTGCCTGGTCTTCAGGCAGGCTTGCCGGGAGGCTGGGGTGGGAAAGGGAAGAGTGAGTCTGACCGCACCAAGTGCTCTGTGCATGTAAATGATGTGATGTTCTTGTTCTTATTGGGAGAGTGACTTAGTGGAGGGGCAGGACCACTGGACTGGTCTCAGGGGTCATTGAGAAGGTCAGTTCTTCCTCCTGGCCTCCGTATGTTTGTCTGTAGAATGAAGATATCAAACTAGATAATTTTTAATGGGTTCTTTAGGGGACAGCATTGGAGACACAGTGTGGGAATTGTGCCCGATCTGATCCCACCACACGGAGGCAAAACACTAAGGGTGTGCAACAGAACAGCAAGGGGAACAGAGCAACGAAGTGCCCAAGGAATACCGAAAATAGACTTTGGGGCCAGTGCTTGGCACCCCATCAGACTTGACCAGAAAACACTCCTAAAGGTCAACAAACAGTTCTTGAATTAACTACAAGCTTTTCTTTTTTGTGGTTGTTGTGTTCTGTTTTTGTTGTTGTTGTTGTCATTGGCTTTTTGTTGTTGTTGTTTTGTTTTCTTTTGTTGCTTGGTTTTGC
>NW_022105908.1:5742204-5763993 GCF_000313985.2 Echinops telfairi | reverse complement strand
AGGGTTCATGAGGGAGGGGAAAGGGGGGAGGAAGGGGAAAATTAGGAGCTGATATTAAGGGCTCAAGTAAAAAGCAAATGCTTTGAGAATGATGATGGCAACCTATGTACAAATGTGCTTGACGCAATGGATGGATGTACGGATTGTAATAAGAGCTGTACGAGTCCCCAGTAAAATGATTAAGAAGAAAAAAGGACAGCTCGTGTCAGTCCATGGGACCGCGAATGGTTACGTGTCTGTTCCCTTCTGAGCCTCAGGCTGGCCTGGCTGTGGTGGGTCTTCACTTCCTCTCTCTGCTCAGTTGCTGCTTTTGTTCTGCTTGGTTTTGCAGTTGGTGTTTAACCCAACTCTTTATTCTTTCATTTGATGTGCAGAGTTGTGTTACTGTTTGTACCTGTTTCACAAGAGTTTATTGTAGAGGAACTGGGCAAAATATATTACTAGGATGCCATCCTGTCCTCTCCATGATAAGACAATTTTGGTGTTTCACCAACAACCTTTCTTAAAAAAAATAAATCATTCATTGAGGGCTCTGACATATCTTTTAAAAATCTACATCCATTATATCAAGCGGACATGTATAAATGTTGCCATAAACAATTTCAAAACAACAAAAAAATGTAATGGGGCTCTTTCAACCTTTAATTTCAACCAGGATGTTGGACAATGATGGCAACAATGATGATGATGATTAAAATGACGGTGGAGGACTCGTTTCTCATCACTGCTGCCAGTGCCGATCTGTCTCAGCTTCCAACCTTGCTGTGGTTAAAAGCCCACAAGTTGACCGGTGATGGCACAGGAAGGGGAATTTGGATCAAGATATTGCCAGATAGCATAACTCATCTCGGTGACCGGTACATAGTGACCTAGTACTCAATATTAGCTCATTGTCGCTGTGATTTTTTTTATTGTGAATTAGGTGGGAGCGGTTTTATATCTCAGAACATCAACTCTGGATTCAACAGTCCAAACCACTCCTCAACTACTCCCCCACACCTGCCTCCACCTTGTATTCTATCCCACCCACCTGCCCCATATTTCTCTTCTGGATCTCCATCTTCCTTTTCATCCAAGTCAGTCCCTCACCCTTCTGGTCCATTGCTTCATCTCCACACATTTACCCTCCATCCTTTGGGAGCCTCCAACATCTGTTCCCTTTGCTGTGCAGGTCTTTGCCTTGGCTTCTCTCCTTAGTGCGGTGGTCTCGTCCAACAATTGTGATTAACTAACTTCACTGGGCACAATGCTCTCCAGGTCCCTCCAGCCTGTGAGGGGCGCTGTGGTTTCTTCACGGCGCTGTAATCTCTATGGTTATCGCTGTAATCTCTATGGTTATCGCCAGCTGGAAGAGCAGGGCATTGAGTCTCAGGGATGAGGACATGTTGCTCAAGGTCCTGCAGTCTGCTATGAGAGGACCATGACTCCATTCACGATGCCCTCCCGGTTGGCTGACATCCAAAGTCCATGCTCCGGACTGCTGAGGTCAGTTTGGTCAATGTAGAAAGGCAGGCGTAGAGAAGTATGGGTGACCAGAGCCCAAGACCATGCATCTAGAGCTCTTAAAGAGGTAGGATGGAGCTCAGATGTACGTACATGCAAAAGCACCGCTGAAGAAAGGCTTGATGATCTACTATCAAAAAAATAATCCATTGAAAACCTTATGGGGCACAGCTCTACCCTGGCACAGACACGAGTTTGCCATGAGTTGTGACTGACTCAAAGCCAATGGCTTTCTTTCGTTGGGGAAAGTGGTCAGGTGATGGGGACGCGGTGGGAGATTTGCAAGGTGTTTTGCAAGCAGTCCTGGAATTAACTTTGCAGTCTCCTCAAGCCGTGGCCACTTTCCCCGAACCTAACTTTCTGAATTGTGATTCTGCTTGCGGTTGTGGAAGCAGTGTCACTTCAAGAGAGAGTGTCCCCAACAACCACTCTACCTGGTTCTCCAGCTTCTGGGTCTGCTTCTTGCCCCCCTTGAGGGCCAGCTGCTCCGCCTCATCCAGCCGGTGCTGCAGGTCCTTCACCGTCTGCTCCAGGTTCTTCTTCATCCGCTCCAGGTGGGCACTCGTGTCCTGCTCCTTCTTCAGCTCCTCGGCCATCATGGCCGCCTACTTAAGATGACAGGAAATATCAGTGGGCCACCCAGTCCATTCATCCCCCAAGGGCACATGAGATGCTGCTAAAATCTGGAACGTGTTGATGCACAGGATGGCAATCACTGGTATGGTATGACCCTGACTCCTAATAGAAAGGTTGGGGCTTGAACCCGTCTCAGGTGCCTTGGAAGAAGGAATTGAGCCTCTCCTTCTGAAAGGTTACAACCTTGAAAGCCTCTTGGAGCACAGTTCTACTCAGCATCAACTTGATGGCACCTGGTTTGATGCTTTTTTCGGTTTGGTTTTGCCTACCTTCACTGAGAGGCCATTCCCTACATGTCTCCAGGAAGCCCTCACTAGTCAACCATAGGCTGTAATGATGTGAAATGTCCTTGCCATGCCTTGGCTGACGGCCCCTCCGAGATCACCAGGTAGCATGTCTGTGAAGAAAGACTGAGCCTCACATCTGTGATGGCCTTCTTGGCCCTCTCTTCTGTGCTTCTGGACTCCTGAGTGGAGTTTTCCACTTCTGTTTGGCATTGAGCAATGTCAGTCTCCATTTTTTGCTTGGTATTGATCAAGCTCGTGTTCTAGCAAAGGAAAATCCGATACCACAGCTATGGATTATATTTACGTACTTTCCTTAAAGAGGACCAGGATTCTGGGAGGAAGGGGCCTAGGGGATCCTCAAGACTGTGGGAAACAGAAAGATTTCTCCCAGGTCATCTCCCCCAAATAGATGTTAGACTGAGGACACTGCTTGCAGCTAATGGTAAATGATTGTCAAGTTACCTCCCTGAAGGCAGTCAGCTGCCAGACTACTGTCTGGTCCCTCCACAGGTAGGGCCAATGGGCTACATCCTCCCTAAAGGCTTGGGACCATTAGTCCGGTCCCTGTAGGTGGGGTTTACACTCTACTGATAATGGTTTCCATGGAGAGCCAGAGAACAGGTCCGACCTGCTCAGTGACATTCAAAGTTAGGCTGCTTTCCTGAATCTAGGATCCGCCCTTCTTGTCACATGTGTGCCCTCAATCCCTCCCCTTCCTATTGTGTGACTCTCCCTAGATTGTCCCCCTCTCATTGCTGTATTACCTATAGTACAACTCCTTCCTGTAATTAGGAGGCTTGCAGGCCCACCAAAGATATATAAGCCTGGGTTAGTAATAAAGAGCCCTTTGGCCTTTCGTCAGCTCCCCTCCCTCTCCCCATCCTCGCTCCCCTGTTCCCTTTCCCCTCCCCCTCTCTCCTGCCCTCGGATCTCTCCCTCCACGTGGACCACCAAGCAGGGCTGAGGTGAGCATGCTACTATGAAATGTGTCTGACTCCATTATTTCTATCTCTCCTCTATCTCTCAGGCTCTCTATGACTTTACTGTAATCTTTATATCTCTCAACGAACAATTGCACCTATCAAACCCGCGATTAGTTGTGGGGGGCTGGCCTTTCCCCCTCCCCACCCACAAGACTATGGCCCTTAGTCACCCTTCATGTCTGGTCCTGAGCTCACCCTAGGGCTCAACTAAGCAAACCCAACCATTTCTAATCCACAGGGCAGCAAGGGTCCAGGCTCAGGGGGCTAGGAAAGAGGGAGGGATAGAAACAGGAGACACAGGGAGGAAGGGGCTAAGTGATGGCACATTGAGAGGACCGCAGTGGATGGGGTGAAGCAGCAGGTGAATGAACTGTTGGATGTAAAACCGATGCTCTGCTCCGTACACCTTTAACTAATTCACAAAATAAAACACTCGCTGGGAAACAAAAAGCACTTGGGAGGTGTGGGGTGGGAGTGGGTGGGAAGAAGTTATCCTGGTGCTGTTCCATTCCTCAGTTTACACGTGGCTGATATTAGATAGTAAGTGTGGGGCTGCTCACCACAAGCTTGGCCATTGAAACTCACCCGCCCGGGCTCCTTGGGAAAGAGATGAGCCCGTCTGCTTCTATGAAGAGTTGCAGGGTTGGAAACACTATCTCGGGTCATTATGAGTCGGCATTGACTTGATGGCCATGGGGGACAGTTTGTTGGAAGAAAGAAGAGAGGACTGGCATAATTATATAAAAATGAAAAATAAATCTTCCCCGAAGCAGGTGGTGGTTTTGAACTGCTGGTTTTGTGTTAGGAGTTCAATGGGTAACCAACCCACTGTGCAACCAGAGGTCTGCATTTAGATGAAAGAGTTTTATTTTAGAAAACAGTTTCCTGTGATTTTTCAAATGGGGACCAAATTAGGACCCTTGGTGAAGAGAAATTTGTGGGGCAGGGGCTGGCAGGAGGGGCTGGCAGGTGACTGTGTGTGGACAAAGGTGGCAGGAGGACAAGGGGAAGCTCTGGCTAGAAGAGAGTTCACCTTGTCGGTTCTTGTTCTCCCGCTTCAGGGTCTCCATCTGGTCTACCACCTCCTCACAGGCATTCCTCATCTTGAAGATTTGAGGCCCGGGGGACCTGGGCTCTTCCTGGGCAGCTTCCCACTCAGCCTGGCTTCCATCCCGTGTTTGCTTCCATCCCGCAAGGCCCTGGGAGGTGACAAACGGACATGTGGGAAGCAGAAAGGGCTGGGGAACTTGACAGAGCCCCAATCAACACAGGCTATCAGCCCACGCTTGGGGAGGCTTTTGCTTTAGATCCGTGGCTCCAGACACGGCTATTACTCTTGGTGACCTGCTGTGTTCTCAGGGGTCTTTGCATCGCAAAGCACCTTGAATTCATCTGAACTGAAAACAAAATTCCCTTTGGAGGAAAAGCTTCAGAAGAACAGGGGCATCTAGGAGCCCTGGGGGTGCAGTGGTTGCCACCCTGGCTGCCAGCTGAAAGGGCAGCTGTTCAAACCCACCAGTTGCCCTGTGGGAGAAAGCGTGGCAGTCTGTTTCCATGAAGATGTGCAGCCTGGGAAACCCGATGGGCTCTGTCCTACAGGGTCGCTCTGAGTGACTATCGACTAAACGGCAACATCTGCCAGGAAACCATTTGCCCTCACGCCAACTCTGACTCATGGCAATCACACGTGTGTCAGGACTGTGCTCCACAGGGCTCTGATTTGTCTGACGTAGCTCACCAGGCCTTTCTCCCAAGGGATGCCTGAGTGCACGCGAACCAACAACCTTTTAACCGGTTTGCATGATCCAGGGACTCTAGAAGAACCTATGGGGCTCCCCACATCCCCAGAGCTGGGAACTGGTGTCCAACGGCAGAAGCGTGCAGGGCCCATGCCCGAGCATGGAAAGCTGTCCCTTTCAGCATGGCTACCATTGGGTGGCTGGGGAAGGACCTTATCAAAGCGCCTCTGCTTCTTGTCCAGGGTGGCACAGGCAGTGTTGGCACGCTCCAGGGCAAGCATCCGGTCATCCACTTCCCCTTGCAGCCTCTGCTTGGTTTTCTCCAAGGAAGCGCATTTGGAGTTCACCGCCTCTGTGTTCTCCTTAGCTTCCTGGAGCCTCTGGGCCAGTTTCTTCCTAAAGGACCAGGTTTTTACATTTCAGAGGGTCTCCCAGAGCCCTGGAGGTGTCGTAGGCTATGTGTTGAGCTGTTGCTAACCCTAGGGCCAATAGTTTGAATCCACTCACCGCTTCTTGGGGTGAAAGATAAGGCTGTCTCCTCCCTTAAACATTTACAATCCCAATAAGGAGGAGTTCCCAAGGGCTCAAGTGGAAAGAAAATGTTTGAGAATGATGATGGCAACAAATGCACACATGTGCTTGACACAATGGATGGATGGATGGATTGTGATAAGAGTTGTACGAGCCCCCAGTAAAATGATTGAAAAGAAAATTACAATCTCGGAAACCCGAATGAGGATTTCTACTCTGCTCTCTAGGGTGTCTATTAATTGGAATTGATTTGAAGGCAGTGTGTCTCAGAAATGCTTTGGACTTGCGTGGCATCGCTACAAGTTGCAGTCAACTCAGTGGCAGTGGGTTTGCGGGACGCTGTTAGAGAGAATGTAGATGACATGTCGATAAGAAACTGGCATTTGATAAATCCTAGAATCCGGTTCCGCGAGGTCAGCAATTTGAAACCTCCAGTTTCTCCTTGGGAGAAAGCTGCTTCCCTCAAGAGTCACAGTCTCAGGGGACGTTCCGCCCTGCCTTGGAGGGCTGACGCGAGTCAGAATTGACAAGATGGCAGTGCGTTTGCTTTTGTTTGTTTGTTTGTTTGTTTTGAGAATCTGATGAATACTTGAGAAGACTCAAGTCATTTCTAAAGAGTCCCCAAATGCTGGGTGGCAAAAGAAGTCACCAAAGTTCACTGAGAGCAACAAGTTGAATGGACAAATCCCTCGGGGGACGGGCAGGGAGACCCTGTCCCACTGGGAGACACTCTCTGAATACTTAAGAAAGTCCAAGCCCTGGAGTGGCCGAGGAAGGTTCTGTGTTTTCCCAACCACGCTAACCCTGGAACCTGTACTTGGCCTGGGTTCACCTTTCCCAACCACGCTAACCCTGGAACCCGTACTTGGCCTGGGTTCACCTTTCCCAACCACGCTAACCCTGGAACCCGTACTTGGCCTGGGTTCACCTTTCCCAACCACGCTAACCCTGGCGCCCGTACTTGGCCTGGGTTCACTTTTCCCAACCACGCTAACCCTGGAACCCGTACTTGGCCTCCTCCAGCTCCTCTGTGCGCTGGATGGCGTCCGTCTCGTATTTGGTCCTCCACTGGGCCACCTCACTGTTGGCCTTGGACATGGCCCTCTGCAGCTCGGCCTTGGCTTCCTGCTCCTCCTCATACTGTTCCCGCAGCAGCTCACAGTCATGGCGCGAGGACTGCAGGGCGTGGGCCAGGGTGTTCTTGGCCTGCCAAAGTCAAGGAAGAAGAGCAGTGGTGGATGCAAACCGATGCCAGGGCGTTCTTGGCCTGCGGGCTCACAGCAGTGTCCCCATGGCAGACACCGTTTCTGGTTGAGGTATTTCCTTCCACCGGCATTTCATGAGTTTAAATCATTCCCATGCTGCCTTTGCAGATGCTGCCCAGTGGGCGGGTCACTTTGTTTATTGACTTAACAATTCCTTCAGGGTGGGTGACTCCTTTATCATATTTACATGTATTTATTGAAAAAGTAAACCACTACAGCACGTAGAAAACTCTTAGCATTTGCCAACACCGCAGGAAGCCGGCATGAAAGTAAATGCAGTGGAAATAAAGAAACAGCGTCACTACCCCCTTCTGTCAGTTGGTTGTACTCTGGTGGCCTGCAGGTTGCTATACTGCCGGGATCTAGAAGACTGGCAGGGCCAACCATGCTGGACAAGATTCATCAGTGTTTTCAAACAAAGTAAGAGGCACTCGGAAGAAATGCCTGGCCATCCACATTAAAAATCAGCCCAGAGAAACTCTGTGGGTCACAGAATATTGCCCACTGTAATTGAAATGAGCCCCCTGGGCTGGAAAGACTCACCCTGGGACCGAGGATGGTGAAGAAGATGCTGGGCCGGGCAATGTTTTGTCCTGATATGCACACCTAGGGCTTCCAGGAGTCAGAGTAAACTTGATAACGACGAATAACAACAGTGGGTGGGGCGAGAATGGGCTTGGGCCTGATGATTGTGAGCATGGCGCGGGTGTTTCTTCTGTCGCACATAGGGCTGTGATGGGTTGGAATGGACTCGACACCCAATGACAACCAATAACAACAGCAAATCAGCTTTTAGCTCACGGCTGTGGTTTGGTGGGACTCTGTGCCTGAGGCCTGCCGTCTAGTCTGTTCTTTTCTGAAAGGTATTTTCCTGGTGATTATTTTATTTTTTCCCCCATTTACATTAAAAAAGAAAAGAAGCTGGTGCTAAATGGTTTCTAGGGATCCCAGGTGGTATATTGGTTGTGTATTTTTGGCAGTTCAAAACTACCAGTTACTCTTAGGGATACACGCAATTAAAAAGCCATGAAACATTATAGATCATTCTTTCATTGGATTTGACAATTGAGAACTGAGAACATAACATGCTATTACGGCTACAGGAAGCCGTAAGGAAGTGTTGGTCCCAGGGATACCACATGCCTGAGCTAGAGTTTCTTCTAGCCCAGTCAAGCTCCACCCCAAGCCGGCTGACTACAGGAGACAGAGGAAAGGGGGCACACACATTTTCAGAGGAAGGACAACAAACAAGAGGAAATGGGGAGAAAATGGGGAACCAGGAAAGAAAGAGAAGTCACTACCCAGGGACAGGCAGTCATGAGCAGGGAGGGAAAACATCAAGAGAAAGCACAGGATGGAGACCCCTAACCAAGGGCAGTAAGCTGCACCTTCACCCTGGTTCCCACCTGGCATTCCTCCCTGGAGGGAGTCTCCAGCCTTCTGACCAATTCTCTGCAGGCGCTTCCCGTCTCACTGAGGGGGTCCCCGCCCAACGCGACAGTCCTAAGGGTAACTCAGAGCACCCCTAGGATGAGCCCAGATCTTTTAAGTCTAGGAATTCTGTTTTTCTAGGAGATGAGCTGTGCTTTGGAATCATCTCAAGAAGCAGTGTGACCATCAAGCTCCTAAAGTCAAAGCTTCAGGGGGTCTCGTGTGCAGGGTCCCCAGAGACTTCGTGGGGCCGTAGAATGGACCCGCTGAGGAAGAGAGTCAACGTCAAGAGAACACGTTCCTCGGTAACCATTTCTGATACATGGTCTAAGGAGGTCTCTTTCATTCCCACGCTGCTAGCAATTTATGACTTATTTTTCTCACCCACAATACAGATTTACTTTCATATCCAACCGGCGGCTTCGTTTTGTATAGTTTTCCTTAAAACATCCCAAATGTTGCATTTTTCAAGCCCCACAAAACCCAGATCTGCTCATACTCATGAGCAGGACTTCACACGGGTTGTGTGTCCAGCGACACATTGTGTAGGTTCAGACGGTGGTGTGGGAATCCAGGACAGATGGACCCCGCAGAAACAGTAATGGGACTAGTGATACCATGAGGGTAGGGGAAAGGGGAGGGGAGAAGGGGGAGAAAGGGGAAACAGATCACAACGATTGATGTCTAACAACTCCCCACCCCCAATGAGGGGGGATGAACAACAGAAACGTGGGTGAAGAGAGACAGTGGATGGTGTAAGATATAAAAATAATAATAATTTATCATTTATCCAGGGCTCACAAGGGTGGGAGGTGCAGGATGGAAGGATAAAAGAGGAGCTGATACCAAGAGCTCAAGTGGAAAGAAAATGATTTGAAGATGATGATGGCAACGTATACAAATATGCTTCACACAATTGATGTGTGGATTGTTATACAAGCTGGAAGAGCCCCCAGGAAAATGATCTATAAAAGGAAGGAAAGAAAGAAAGAAAATAATGTGCAGAAAACCTTCCCCAGGAGGCCAGCCCTTTGGGAAACCCACCTGCAAGGTTCATTCTAGAACATGCCGGATGGCTTGGGAGCTTCCAGTAAGAACCTGGAAGGAGGAGGAGCTCCCGAGTGGTGGCCAATCATTCGATCAAGCTTGGTGACTCTGAGTGGAGCAGGCAGTCAGTGCTCTCCACTCCTCTCACGTGAGCCCACCTGAGGGCACCTTGGAAGAAGAAAGGGCTGGAAATCTGTGTGTGAAAATTGGCTCAGAGCACAGTTCTCCTCGGACACACAGGCCATTGGCATGAGTCAGAAGGGAAACCTGGTTTTGGAACGGCTCGCATGCATGTGAGGAATTAGGAGCAGGCAGAAGTGGGGGAGGAGGAGGAGATTTCAGTTAAGAACATGCAGCCAGTTTAGGGGGCATAGAATTGTAAGTGTTCACTGGGCACATGCACTTGGCTGCCTAGCCAAGAACAGGAGGTCAGGTACCTTAGACTTGGCCACGCTCTCCACATTGCTGGCCAGGTCACCTATCTCCATCTTCAGCTCGCTCTTCTCCTTCTCCAGCTTCTGCTTGACCCGCTGCAGGTTGTCGATCTGCTCCCCGAGCTCGGCCACGCTGTTCGCGTGCTTCTTCCTCAGGGTGGCCGCGGTGGCCTCGTGCTGCAGGGTGGCCTCTTCCAGGTCCCTGCGCATTTTCTGGAACTCCGCCTCCCGCTTCTTGTTCAGCTCGATCTGGGCGGACGTTGCCCCTCCGGCTTCTTCCAGCCGCTCCTCCAGCTCCCTGGCCAGGTCAGAGCGCTGCTTCTCGGTCTTGGCTCTGAGTGTGTGTTGGGTCTCAGTCTCTTCCTCTAGCTCTTCTGTGCGGGCCTGAAAGGGTGACAGTGTCAGGAATTCTGTTTGTGCGGAGTTGTGGGAGAGGCTGCATACTGCGGGATGGGGGCTGTCGAGCACAACGCACAGAATAGATGATGACGTTAGAACTAGCCGTTACTACCACACTGCCTCTGAGTCAGAGCGACCCCATGTCCGTCCGTCCGAGTAGAATTGGGCTCCGCTGGGTTCTCCATGGCTGGTTGTCCAGAGGCGGATCTCCAAGCCTCTCTTCTGACCTCCTTCTGGATGAACTCAGATCTCCAGTGTTTGGGTTAGCAGCTGAGCACGTTAATAAGCTACATCACCCAGAGACTCCAGTACCATCGTGGAAACATGTAGAAATAACTCAAGTGTCCATCAGTAGACCAATGGCCAAATCAACCGTGATGGAGCCAGGCTCTAAATGCCCATGAGGTAGTTAGGTACCCAGCCCTGTCTACCCTGTCAACCTCTGTCGAACACATTATAAATGGAAAAAGCAAGGCGAGGAAAGGCACTTTGATAGTATCTATGCAGAAAAATAAAGGAATAAGGACTGTTTTGAATACATATGACAGTATCCTATATATTTTCCTGTGTCTTAAATATGTACACATATATACATCTGTGTATATGGATACATACTCATATATGCATATATACTTGCATATGCAGCAAATGGATGAGAAGGATGCACAGTCAACTTCATATGCACCTCTAAGATATTATTTTTGCCTGAATGTAATCATATCTGGCCGTATTTTGACGCGTCCCCTATTTTTTAATTGGGCGATTATTGCTTTGTCAAGGATATGTCTTTTACAGGGTATTTTACAGTTGTGGCACTTTCCTGCAGGCTTTTCATTATGAGACGTACATCGTCCTTCCTGTCCTGGGAAAATAGGTCAAATTCCAGCATGGGAAAGTCAGCGACCTAGGAACTGGGGTGGGGAGCAGAAATGCTCTTGCAGATGGGATTTCTGGAATCCACTGTGCCCCTGAAGTAGGGTCAACTTGCCTGTTATTAGCAGGGTGGAACTGCGAGGCTTGGCACGGCCGCTAGGTGGCATCACTGTCTCTCTAATAGACAACTCCGGGCGGGCCTCAATGTTGTTCTCATTCTTATCCTTGAGCTTGTTGGGCATTCTCAGGTGGAAGGTACTTACAGATTGGACCTGTAATTGGAGATCATTCTTTTCCTGCAACAGGGAGACCATTTTCTCTTCCAGCTCCTTCCGGCGAGCCTCCAATCTGGCCTTGGACTTCTGGAAGCCCTCCTTCATGGTGGCCATCTCCTTCTTGGTCTCTGTGCTCTTGAGCAAGGGCTTGATCTTGAAGAACAGCTTCATCCAGGGCCAGTGCTTGACGTTCATGAATGGCGGATGTTGTACTGGATGCAGAAGATGGAGCCCCTGCACATACGTTAGAGTTCAGATTAATGCACGGGGGCAAGGCTCAATTCCACCCTCACCTGCCCCTGTTGGCCCAGGGTTTTCAACCTTCCCAGGCAGGTGGTTAGAGCTGCGGATTCCTGAATACATTCTGCAGATGAGGAGGTGGGTAGGGGCTTGTGGGAAGGTGGCAGACAGAGGAAACAGGATGTGTGAAGGTTTACAGGTGAGAGAGGGCACAGGGCCACTCATGGGTCTCCCAAACGCAAAGACTCACTGCCATCAAGTCGATTCTGGCTCATGGTGACCCTGTGGAACAGAATCGTGTTTTCCATGGAGTTTCTGAGGCTATAAAGCTCTTCAGAAGCAGGCCGCTTCCTCTGTCTCCCCGGGAGCAGCCGGTGAGTTTGAACGGCCAACCTTTTGGTTAGAAGTCCAAGGCTTAACCCATGGTGCCCTCAGGACGTCCACCTCTTCTATTCTATTGAAAACACTGCCTACAGTTGTCAGCCACCCCCTGCCTGTCCATCTGTCATGCTGTGGTGGCTTCCTTGTGGCTGGGATGCTGGACGCTCTGCCAATGGTGTTTCAAGTACCAGCATGGTGGGCGGGCTCCAGCGGAGCTTCCTGACCAAGACAGAGTCGGTATAATGGCCTGGCAATCCACTCTGGAAACGAGCCATTGAAACCATATGGCTCACAACAGAACAATGTCTGATACTCGGTGGGAAAATAAATATCTTAGGTTCGAAGCCACTCCGAAAATACAGTGGCCACAATCACAGACTCAAACGAAGATGCTGCAGGCCTGGACAAGGTGTCCTTCTGTCACAGGTAAGCTCATTCTGAGCCAGCGACAGAGGACACGGTGGTCAGTGGCTCTCTAATGACAAATACAGTCAGCTGCTCGTAGGGAGAAAGATGAGGCTTTCGACTCCCAGAAAGAGCTACAGTCTTGGAATCCCACAGGAATAGTTCTGCCCTGTCCTTTAAGGCAGCTGTGATTCAGAATGGACTCTTATCAACAGCATGGCAACGACAAAGCTTGCCTGAGTCTCTTGAGCATCAGGGGCTCAGGACAATAATGCTTTCACCCATCCTTCCCCTCTTCTCCAAGCCCCACGGGTCAGCCGTCATCGGAGCTGGTCTTTCTTCTCTTAAATTACAGCGGAAATACTCACAGGACTCAAAATCAAACTCACTGCCAAGTCGGACTCATAGCGACCTCCTACAGGCTTCCAGCACTGCAACTGTTCACAGGCATAGAAAGCCCCATCTCTCACCTGAGGAGCAGCGGGTGGTTTCAAATCGCCGACCATGAGGACCACAATCCAACTTGCAACCACTAAATACTCTTGCCAATCACGCCTTCCTTACCCACCCATTGACTCGTTCTTCATTCAGGCCCTCGTCCCTCTTGAGTGGGACTTCTGTTATCGCCTGGTCTCAACCCCTCTGTGCCTACACACTCACTGCCCTGGTCGGTGACAGTGTGACCGGTCTGAGCTGCAAATGTGAGCCCCTGGCACACCTGCCAGCAGCTCATCCATCAGAGGAGCGAGACTCTCCCATGCTTTCCACAGCCCACACCTCCCCTGAGCTCCAAACACAATACACTCCATGCAGTAGCCCGACCCCCCACCCTCCCCCATGCTATCTCTCCTTGCAGACCCCACACCTGCAACTTGAAGCTTATTTTCACCAATCCCTAGCTCCTGGACTGTAACACTAAAATTGCTGTTATCCTAAACCCAAAAGTAACATAAACCCACTGCCATCAAGTCGGTGTTGACTCATGGTGGCCCCTGTGTTACTTAGCAGGACAGGGTTTTCATTCATTGGCTGATTGTCAGTCCTTTCTTCTGCTTCAAACCTTTTCCATTGGGTTTGTAGTCAAGGACTTAATTGCTTGCACTGCCTAATAGAATTCACTACCATCTAGTTAACTCTGACTTACAGTGACTTGAGGTAGGGTTTCTGAGGCGGTAAGGGAACAGATAACCTCATCTTTCTCCCACGGAGCAGGTGGTAGGTTTGAACCCCCAACGTTGAGGTTAGCAAAGTGTTGGACTCAACACGTACTCTGTAACACCACCAGGGCTCCTCGTGCCCTCTCACAGGGACTCCCCCACTGGAAGGCATATGAACCCATGCCTCCAGCCCCTGCCCCTGGGCAGGGTTTCATTCTGTTTCCCCAGGGCCCCACATAGACCTGGCCAGTCACTGGAATAGTTCATTGGTGCTCAGTTTGTTAAATCAGCCAGTGAACAGAACGAACGAGCCAGTTAGTATCCCAGGACTAATCCAGAAGTGGTAATCAGCTGCTAAGCAGGGCCAGGTGGTGCAGGGTCTATGCCACCTCCTCTCCCTCATCTTCTTGAACTCCGAGCGCGTCAGGTAGCCCCTGCACACAGCTTGGGTGCAGGTCATGAGGGCACCAATTTCTCATCTCTCATTTCCTCCAAGAGGCCCAGGAGCCCAGCTTTGAAAAACACCTGCACCTTTAAAGGAGAGATTCGGGCCAGTAAGTCCTCAGCAGCAGTTCAATCTGGGGTCCCTGGGCTCCCCAACCGGGATCCTGGACCTCCCATGCCCTCTGCTGGGTGGGTGGCTCTGGTCTTCATCATGGCTCCTCCTTGGTCATGGGGTGCCATGCTCCAAAGGGTGGCCCAAGCTCCACCAACCCACAAGGCAGGACTTGGACAGAGCCCAAAGGCAGGCCTCCAAAGTGATTGCAGAACCTGAGACTGGCCAGATGCAGGGAGGGGCCTGAGGCTTAGCTGAGAAAGCTCAGTTCTAGTCTGCCCCAGGCCTTCCTTGGTGGGGTGATTGTCACTCTTTACAGAAGTCGTCTATTGGCCAATGGTTTTGAACGGCTGCCCTGCAGTGAGCAGCTCAATGCATAACCTGTATGCGACAGGTATAAATCAAGATAGCACCGAGAATCTTCAGCTCTGTTGGGGCCCTTTGAGGGCTTAGAAGGTAGATGCTTCTCAGTAGGGGTTCTTACCGTTGCTGGTGCCTCCACACACCTGTGGTGGCTGCATGTTGCTGTGAGACTAGAAGCTTTGACACCAACATTTCAAAGTCCAGCAGAATCACCTAAGGTGGACAGGTCTCAGGGGAGCTTCCTGACTGAGACAGACTAGGAAAGAAGGCCAGGCCACCAATCTACTTCTGAAAGCTAGCCAATCACAGCAGACTTTTGTCGAGGAGAGTGCTGAAGATGTCCCCCATTCGTTGCACTCAAAGTACATAGTAGCCAAAAAAGTGGGCTAATCTAGCACAGAGACATCAAAGCCCACATGGAAGAATCTCACCAGCCTGTGTGAGCATGAGGTGTCGAAGGGATCAGGTATCAGGCATCAAGGAATAAAAATCACATCATTGTGACTGAGGGGGAGTGCAGAGTGGGAACCCAAAGGCCATTTGTGGGCAACTGGACATCCTCTTACAGCAGAGTCTCAGGGAGGAGACGAGCCAGTCAGGGGGCAGTGTAGCAACGATGAAACATACAACTTTCCTCTAGTTCTTAAATGCTTCCTCCCCCAACTATCATGATCCCAATTCTACCGTACAAATCCAGCTGGACTGGAGGATGTACACTGATACAGATGGGAACTGGAAACATAGAGAATCCAGGACAGATAATCCCTTCAGGTCCAGTGGTGAGAGGGGTTATACCAGAAGGGTGGAGGGAAGGTAGGGTAGAAAGGGGGAATGGATTACAAGGATCTGCATATAACCTCCTCTCTGGAGGTTGGTCAACAGAAAAGTGGGTGAAGGGAAACGTTGGACAGTGCAAGATATGACAAAATAATAATGACTTGTAAATTGTCAAGGGTTCATGAGGGAGGGGGCAAGGAGAGGGAGGAGGGAAAACTGAGCTGGTGCTGGGGCTCAAGTGGAAAGCAGGTGTTTTGAGAATGGTGAGGGCAACATATGTACAGATGTGCTCGACACAATGGATGTGCGTATCGATTGTGATAAGCGTTGTACAAGCCCCCAATAAAATGATTAAAACATCAACAACAGAAAGTGGGTTAAAGCGAGCAAACAATCATGAGGAGGCCGCACGATGGTGAGCCTGCTGGCATTTCAAATGCCGGTGGCCTTTCTTCTAGCAGCACAGCAACATGCAAGCGACCACAGAGCGACATGGGGAGATGCATACAATGGACCGGACTACATCTCCCTTGGAGAGAAGCGCTGCATAGACTAGAGATAACACAAGACTGGTTGCTGTGAAGTCAACTCCCAACTCAAAACAACCCCATAGGGCAGCGCACACCTGCTCCCTGGAGCGTCAAGGCTGTGAGCTAAGGTGGCCGATGGCCGCATCTGTCTCCTGTGGAGTGCTGACATTTTGGTGGGTGGGCAGGTGCCACCAGGGCTCCTGAGAGATGGTATACAGCAGGAGCTCCGCAGGCAGTAACTATTGCTGCTGTCTCAATGATGCGAGACCTCAGAGGGTTATTTGCCAAGGGCAGAGATTTATGACTTTGGAGGAAGAGGGCTACCCAGCCCTTTAAGAATCTTAAGAAAGCTCTGAACCCATCTACTTATACAAGTCAACACGCTAAGTTAGGTATTGTTTCAAAGTGAATCTTCGAGATAAAATTCAGGATGGCTAGTTAAATTTGAATCTCAAGTGGGCACAAATAAAGCTTTAGTATAAGTATGTCCCTGATACTTCATCTAACGCAAGCTCACTGCTTTCCAGCCCATGCTGACTCATGGCGACCCTATAGGACAGGGTAGAACTGACCCTGTGAGTTTCTGAGATGGTAAATCTTTACTGGCATAGAAAGCCTTAGCGTTCTCCCATGGAGCAGCTGGTGGTTTCGAACTGATGACCGTGGCTGGCAGCCCAACGTGTAACCAAGGACACCGTCTTACTTTAAGACACTTCATTGTTTAACAGGCTTTCCAGTGTATTTGTTAAATCTGGTAACCCTATTTTGGTTACCAGATTTGGTAACCACGTTGGTCGCTGGGAAGGGAAGGAGCCCTGATGAGATAGTGGGTTATAAGTTGGCTTTCTAACCACAAGGTCAGTGCTTCAAACCCACCCGCTTCTCCTCAGGAGAGAGAAGAGGCTTTCTATTCCAGTGAAGATTTCCAGTCTCAGAAACCCATCAGGGCTGTTCTAGTCTACCCAAGAGGGTTGCTAGGAGTCAAGATTGACTTGATGTAAGAGTTTGTATTTTTGTCTGTTTTTTGAAGGACTGTAGCCTTTTACTCCAGGGAACCTGTGGGTGTGCTTGCACGCGTGCACGCTCACATACACACACACATTCACAACTCCTGTTCGGATGCTCCGCACTCACCAGGTGTCTTGGTCTCCTTGGGGATCAGGCACCGTACTATATGAGGGTGTGTGCTCCTCGGGTTGGTCATCAGTTTGTTCAAGTTTTCCTGGAGAACAAACCCCAAAAGACACACTCAATTCAGCCATCGCCATTTCACCAGGCGGAGAACCAGCTCGCAGTGGACGCTGCCCAAAGACACACCCGGAAGACGGCCGACACTGTCTGGAAGGAGGAGCCTTCACGCCTTCCTTGCTTCCTCCGGAATCACCGGGAGCCAGACAGACACAGGGGTGGGTTCAGGAAAGGGGCACAGGACCCACCAGGGAGGCTTCTAATCCATCGATGTCCAGCCCCGAGATAGGACTCCTGGTTTCCTTCTGAGTTTGGTTGTTGTTGCCGAGAACCTGCTGCCATGGCAGTGATTCTGACTCATGGTGCTCCTAAAGGACAGCGTTGAACTGTTCCATCGGGGTTCAGAGACGACAAACCTTTAGGGGAGCAGATCTACGAACATCTTCCTCCCCTGCACGCCTCCAAAGTATCCAAACGACCAGCCTCGTCCTCCCAGTTCCGGGCACTCACATCCTCCCTCCCTCCGTTCTTGCAGTGACAAGGTTGGAAGCTTGCGCAGGCTGAGGGAGACCCTGGGCGGTGCACACAGTTCACTTGCCCAACCGTGAACCAGAAGGGTGGGAGTTGCTCTCTGCCCGGAGGTGCCTCGGAGGACAGGCCTGGCTATCTGCTTCAGCCACCTTGAAGCACAGGTTGACTTTGACAAAGAGAGACGCACCATGCATTGGGTCAAGTCAGCAGCAGCTTGTTATCACTTAGACCCTCTGTCTGAAAGCAGAGCCCCTTCCTCTGGGAATTGAAGCGAGCTCAAACTGGACACAAAGGAACACTGCAGGGCTCATGTTGAAGATGGCTTGGCTGCTGTTCTTAGGGGCTGTGGAGTTGGTTTCCACTCATGGCGACTCTCCCTACAACAGAAGGAAGCACAAAGCAATGCTATGCACCGCAGAACAAGCTGACACCTGGCCCGGTGCCATCCCCACGCTTGCTCTTACCTTTGCGCCCAATCAAGACAATGGTTTCGTGACATTCGGCCTGGATCCCCGATGAGGCGGTTGGCTAAGTGTTGAATTGGCAACCGCAAGGTCGGTCGTTTGAATCCTCCGGGTTCTCAGACAGAGGAAAGCTGACGCTGTCTACCTCTGCAAAGGTTGACAGTCTAGGGGAGCAGCCTGTGCATGGGGTGCAGCTCTACGCTGTCCTTCGTGAGGAGTCAGACTCGACGAAACAGCAGTGGCTTTCTCTAGAGCCGTGGTTCTCAACCTTCCTAGGCCGTCCCCCTTTCATGCGGGGTGACCCCCCAACCATAAAGTGATTTTCATGGCTACTTTATAACTGTCATTTTGCTACTGTTATGAAGCAGGTGACCCCTGTGACAGGGTCGCTTGACTCCAAAGGGGTCACCCCCCCACAGGTTGGGAACCACTGCTCTAGAGTAAATTCTTAGTGAAGAAGTACCTGAAAGTAATAAACCTGTGCATCTCAGGAAATTAATCCTATGAACATTCGTGTGTAATGAACTCGCCCCCTCCCCCTTTTCAAAACAAACAACCCAACTTCCCATTTTAATTTGAAGCCAGCAACGTTTGGCTGACTTTTTTCCTGAATGGTTTAATTTTAGTCTTAGCCTCCAACACTTGAATTAACATTCCACCTGGGAGGAATATCAAGTCTCATTTGCCCAAACTCCTTGTGTACTACTCTCCGGGTCCCCAAGGTCTAACAGGAATGTATGTGTGGGGAGAAGTGGGAGGGGAGGCAGAAAAGCCACTTCCCCAGTTCTACAACCACTGAAAACCAAACCAAATCCTCCCTGTTCGTGAAGCCAGGATAAAACTACCCCTGCTGGTTTCCAAAGCTGTAAACTTTAGAAGACTAGAACGCTTCATCTTTCTCCCGAGGGCTGGCTGGAGGCTTTCAACTGCTGACCTTGGGATTAGCAATCCAACTCGGAGCCTCGGACACCACCAGGGATCCTCTTCTACAACTACAATGGGTCCTAAATCCAGAGTGCTTATGCTCTCACTGAGTGAGGTTATTGAATAACACACAAGTGTTGGTATCTTAACCATGTTATAAACAAACAAACAAACACAGAGCCTCACTGCCGTTGAGGTCAGCCCACTCATAGTGACCCAGTAGGACCAGGGAGAACTGCTCCTGCGCGTTCTGACACTGTGACTCTTTATGGGAGTAGAAAGCCCATCTTTCTCCCGCAGAGCAGCTGGCGGTTTCAAACTGCTGCCCTTTCGGGTCCCAGCCCAATGTGTGCTAGTGATACCTGAACTGGATTCAAAGATGATGTTTATCACTCAACTTTACTCGCACCATTTGTTCTATTCCACTACCCACCATTCACTTAGAAATCCATTATACAAATATTCCTTTAATTATCTAATAAATAGGAACCCTAAGTTGGCCTGCTAAGTACAAAGTCAGCAGTTTGAGACCACCAGCTGCACCCTGGGGGGAAGATAAAACTTTCTGCTCTCATAAAAGTGGACCGCACTGGAAACTCAAGGGAGCGGTCCTATTTTGTCCTGCAGGGTCGCTATTTCCAGCCCCGAGATAGGACTCCTGGTTTCCTTTTGAGTTTGGTTGTTGTTGCCGAGAACCTGCTGCCATGGCAGTGATTCTGACTTACGGTGCTCCTAAAGGACAGCGTTGAACTGTTCCATCGGGGTTCAGAGACGATAAACCTATGAGTCAGAATCGGCTTGATGGCAATGGGTTATCTAATAAATGATCAGAGGCGTTGCCGTCAAGATGACGTGGACTACTGGCAACCTCGTGTGTCAGAGTCGAGCTGTGTTCCAGAGGGTTTAACACTCTGCTATTAAATTATATTTTTGTGAAAAGGCACACAGCACACAGATTCCCATTCAATAATTTCTGCACTTATTTCTCATCAGCATGACTCGCATGCTTTTTTACTGTAAATATTTCTCTACACAATGTTTGCCAATTGAACTTTTTACAGATGTACAACTTATTGACAGCCATGACAGTAATTGACTGTGTGCGGCCCAGCCCTTCCCCTAGCCAATGTGATTTTTCCATCACTGTTGACCCTCATTTTCCCTCTCCTATCTACCCAGTAACCATTATTAAACACTAGGCTCCATGCATTTGACTTTCCTTGTCTTTTTACAGGATAGCGGCATATAATAGAGACCCCTTTGTGATTGATTGATTTCACTCAGCCTAATGTCCACAGGCTTTTCATTGACTGATTCCTTTGGCAAGGGGATCCTCAGGTCTCTTCCAAGGGCCTCTGGGTAGAATAAAAATGCCAAACTTTGGTTAGCAGCCAAGCATGGTTTACCTTTTGCACCATCCAGGGGCCTCACTTTATGGACAGCCTGATTATATCGCACACATTCCGATTAAAGACATGAATTTATTGAATGTGTGCATGTCAAATGATCCATAGTTGCTAAAGGAGCCCTGGGTAGCTCAAGCAATGAAGCTCTTCTGTTAGCTACAGGCTGATGGCTTAAGCTCTTGGAGGCTGCCTGCTGCTGTCTTGGGTTCATCGCAAACTCAGCAGTTGGGACCCACCAGCTGCTCCTCGGGAAAGATGAGGCGGTCTGCTCCCGTGAAGAGTGACCACCTCAGAGACGCACAGTGGCAGTTCCACTCTGTCGCATGGGGTCGCTAGGAGGTGGAATCAACTCGATGGCAGTGAGTTTGTCTTGGAAGACAGGCCCTGTGATCTGCTCCTTTTCAGAAAGCCTCAGCCTTGAAAACGCTCGGAAGCACTTCTAGTCTGTGCACCTGATTTGGGCCTGACTCAATGGCAACTAACAACAAGAACAGTGACTAAAACCCTCTTGGGGCAATTCTTTAAAATATATATTCTGGGAACCTTAAAAAGTGGTAGTAGCCGGTGCCATCACTTTGGAAAAAAGCCTATCAAAAGGTTAAACATAAAGTTACTAAAGGACCCAGTAATTCCACGACTCAGTCTAGACTCAAGGAAAATGAAAACGCAGGTTTACGCAAGAACATGGGCATTAAAAAATTAACACAAATATCCCTAGTAACATTATTTCACAATAGCCTCAAAGCGAAAACAACCCAATGCTCATCTGCTGACAAATGATAAGTTAATGTAGTCATTCAATATGATAGAATATTATTCAGCCGCAGAAAGAAATGATGTACCGAATCATGTCTGAACCTTGAAAACATCAGACCGAATAGGGTGGAGGGAACAGCTGTGGTATATATATATATATATATAATGTTTATCTCATCAATAAGTATAATCAGAATATATTAATAAATCACATATATTAAAATGAATCTGCAAATATTGCAAAAGGAAACACCAGACTGAGTGAAAGAAGCCTGACAGAGAAGTCCACATGTTATGATCAGTTTACAAGAAATGCTCAGAATAGCTCAATGCAAAGACACAGAAGGTTGATCCCTGGCTGTAGGAGCTGGAGACAGTGGAGAGTGGGGAGTGACTGTCGATGAGTTTATTCATGGGGTCGTGGCCATGTAAGGCAGTTAGACAGCCATGGTTGCACAGCCATGAGGCTATGCTAGATGTACTGGATGGTGGCACAGCCATGAGGAGGTACTAGATATACTGGATGATGGCACAGCCATGAGGAGGTACTAGATATACTGGATGGTGGCACAGCCATGAGGAGGTACTAGATATACTAGATGGTAGTACAGCCATGAGGAGGTACTAGATATACTAGATGGTAGTACAGCCATGAGGAGGTACTAGATATACTGGATGGTGGCACAGATATGAGGAGGTACTAGATAT
>NW_022105908.1:5739918-5741030 GCF_000313985.2 Echinops telfairi | reverse complement strand
ATGAGGAGGTACTAGATATACTAGATGGTAGTACAGCCATGAGGAGGTACTAGATGTACTGGATGGTGGCACAGCCATGAGGAGGTACTAGATATACTGCATTGTAGTACAGTCATGAGGAGGTACTAGATATACTGGATGGTAGTACACCCATGAGGAGGTACTAGATGTACTGCATGGTGGCACAGATATGAGGAGGTACTAGATATACTGGATGGTGGCACAGATATGAGGATATACTGGAAACCACTGACTGGCAAGAATAAGACGGGAAATTCTATGAGATGTCAGCTACATCTAAAATGTTTTCAAATATGATACTGGCTATGTTCTTCAACTCTTAAGGATGAGGAGGAGAAAAAAATAGAGATCAGAGATATACTGATAGACCAAGAACAACTTGAAGTTCATGTCTGTCTCCTAATTGTTCACTGGAAGCTCCGAGTTATTACACAGAGCTTTCCCCAGTAAAAGGAAAAAGGAAGAAATAAAGATGGAAAATAGAAGGTGAGAGAACGTCCCCTGGTTCCGCGCCAGCGTACTTGGAACAAAGGAAGGACAGTAGCATCAGGGAAGACTTCTGGTACAGCCTGACCACCGTCTCATTCAGTGGGTCCTTGTTCTTGTCCAGCCAGCCGGTGATGTTGTAGTCCACTGTGCCGGCGTAGTGCACCAGCGAGAAGTGGGCCTCAGGCTTGCCTTTAACAACCTTGGGCTTCTGGAAGTTTTTGGACTTGCCCAGGTGCTGTTCGTACAGCTTGTTCTTGAAGGAGATGTCTGTGGCCTTGGGGAACATGCACGCCTCTTCCAGGATGGAGAAGATGCCCATGGGCTACGAGGAGGATAAGAGAGACTATGTCTCAACATGTAATCGTATCTATCAATGATGGAGGGAACCATCACAGGTGGTACAGTGATTAAAAAGTGCTCAATCGATAACCTATGAACACATCCATTGTGCCCAGAAAGATGTGGTAGCCTGCTTCTGTAAGACATTGGAAATCCTATGGGGCAGTTCTACTCTGTCCTGTAGGATCTCTGTGAGTTGGAATTGACTTGAGGGAAGTGGGTTTGGTTTGAGTTTATCAATGTTCAAGGGCAATGGTGTTTCA
>NW_022105908.1:5733796-5738581 GCF_000313985.2 Echinops telfairi | reverse complement strand
TGGGGACTCTGGATTGTTTTTCAGAATAGTATAAAACCTTATGATTCTGTTGCTCAAAACATAACAACCTTCTTCATCCATCCCTTTAAATAATATTTCTCTTAGTTTGAGCTTTCACATAAATTCATTTTCCCCAAGAGGGAGGTACGGGCCATGTCTTTCTTTGAGGAGCTGAGAAAATGCTTAGGCCTTCTTGTGAAGGTCGGGCTACTGTCATCTAAGAAAAGCCCCCGTTGGGTTTGTTCCCCAAGGGGAGTCTTTTTTCTCCTTCGTCACCAGGCAGGCTTACTTTTCCAGCTGGCTTCTGGAAGCAGCATCTTGGTGGCCCTGGGAGGGTGGGGGTGGGGGGGTGGTGGTGGAATCAGGCTGTTAATTGCATTCTTAAGTAAGGTTCGCTCCATCTGTCCATGGCCAGTTTTCTTCGGCCCCCCACTTAGGAAAGTCTGACTGATGAAGGCCGCAGTGACGGTGCCTGGGGACATTGATACTTGGAACATGTGCCCACACCTCTGCCCTGGCCAACTTAAGTTTGCTCACTGACAGCTGCTGGGTTTGAGCTCTGGAATGTTAATCCCTACAGACAGCTGGGCTGAAAGGTGACAGCTCTTAGCAGCTGTGCTAATGGTCTCATCCATCAAATGTCCCTCTCCTTTCCCCCTATTTCTTGTCACTTCTATCCATATTTTGATGAGCGGTGGATATAAAATCTTGCCATCTTTGCTTCTAAGGTGCATTCTGGCTTCTTCCAAGACAGATTTTCACTTGGACGTTAGCATTTGACACATTACATAGTTACTTATGGATGGATGGCCTTTTTCTCCCTGTAGGAGATACGCTTCCTGAGGATCAGGACGATGTTTTCCTTACTGTTTCTCCACAAAGTTTAGACTAACGCCTGGCACGTAGTAGATTCTTCAAAGCTATTTGTAGAGTGTGTAGCTGAGTGGGTCCTATCATGAGGGGCGGCTTAGAGAATGTTTTCCTTAGCAATTTATAAACCCCTAGTGCTATTTCACACCAAGTAGAGAAAAAGAGAGCTGGGTGAGGCAGGCAGACGGAAAAGCGGTGCTGGGTGCAGGCAGAGGTACACGATAGTGCATGTTCTTCAAAGCCACGAAGAACGAGTTGAGCACGCAATTTGGGGGGCAATGATTTCCAAATGAAAAACAAAAGACGGTTTTATTTGAGACGTGGACCGAGCTCTTGTTTATTCAGCAGCAAGAGCGGAGGAAACACCACCCAGCAAGTGGCCCGGAGGAGCACATTCTGTGCATCTCTTCCAGCACCTGGCCGCCTCAGGCAGGTGCTTACTCGGTGCCGATCTTGGCGTGCACCTCCCGGCTCCTGACCCGCAGCTTGTTCACCTGGGACTCGGCAATGTCAGCCCGCTCCTCGGCCTCCTCCAGCTCGTGCTGGATCTTGCGGAACTTGGCCAGATTAGCGTTGGATTGCTCCTCCTGGCAAAGAGAGAACTTCGTGAGAAGAAGTCTTCGTGGTTCTCAGTAAGGTGGTCACCGCCCAGGATTATCGCCTCAAATCAAAGCCTGCCCCTCTAGGACCTGTTTGTCATACCTGACTTCAGGCTGGGACAGCATCGGTCCCATAATTCTGTTATTATTACTTGAAAGAAAAAAAAGAGACCGTATGGAAACGGAGGGGGCAGTCATATTGACATTAAACCGCTCTGGTGTGAAATCTGTCCCTGGTGTGCACACTCGGTGGAAAGGAGTGTACATGTGCCTTACGGAGTTGAGGACGTAAGAGGAAGCTCAAGTTCAAACTTGGGGGATCCCACCTTAAAAAACATGTCATGATACATTTTCACTCTGATACACAGAGTATGGGAAAAGGGGAGTGTTAGGAAGAAAGGTAGGCTCCCTGGTGGCTCAGTGGGCTAAGCATTGCCTTGCCAACGGAAAGGTTGGTGTTTCAAATCCACCAGCAGCTCTGTGGAAGAAAGATGAGGCTGCCTGTTTCCATAAAGGTTTACAGCCTCTACAACCCTATGGGCAGTTCTGTCAACTCTGTCTTCTAAGGTTGCTTGCTATGGGCTGTGGCGATCTGCATGGTCAGCAGTTCAAAACCACCAGTAACTGAAGAAGAAAGACGGAGCTTCCTACCCTATACTCAGTTACAGTCTCAGAAATACAGTGGGGTCGCTGTGAGTCAGCATTGATTAGCCAGCAGCTAGTTTGTTTGTTTTTCCTTTCCTTCCTATTGACTTCCTCCCAACCACAAGGTGTCTGCAAGGTGACAAGTAGGACGAGTTGGGCTGGAGATCCTTCCAGAAGGTTCTGACAGCAGGTGTAGAGAAGGGCTCAGCTAAAGGCACTGATGAAGAGTGAGCTGGTGGAGTAAAAGGTGGCACCTGGGTTTTGAGAACACTTGGCTTTTTGCATTTCTAGAGGTTTCGGAGTATTTATTGTGGTGAGGATCAGAAGCTCGAATGTGTATGTTCTTTGTCTCAATCAAGTGAGTTGGTTTATCTGGAATGTTCTTGTTCCTCACAAGCTTCCCAAATGTATCTCTTTCTGAAGTCTTACTCTGTCACGAAGTTAAGTCCACATTTACAAAAGCATCGCTCTTAAAAGATTAAGGGTGTGTTCTTATTTTATCTTCTTCTTTCTCATGGACACATTCTTTGAATATACTTTCTACCCCAAAATAAATGTGCATCTTTCAAAGGCTAACAAATACTTACGGCTTCCTCAGCTTGTCTCTTGTATGATTTCACCTTTGCCTGCAGTTTATCTACCAAGTCTTGCAGCCTGAGAACATTCTTGCGATCTTCCTCCGTCTGAAAGTTTGAAAAAAGAAAAGAAAACAAAACACCCCTCCACATTCAGCGCCAAGCAGTGAGCCTATTACAGACTGTAACATAGATCAATTTGGTATGTTGCAGGAACCCTGGTCGGTTTGGAGGCTTCTCTCAGAGTATGAACACTAGCTAGTCTTGTGAGTATTGTATGTGTTGGTCTGCTAACCATAAGGTCAGCAGTTTGAAACTACCAGCTATTCGGTGGGTGAAAGATGGAGCTTTCTACTCCCATAGAGAGTTACAGTCTCAGAAACTCACAGGGGAAGTTCTACCCTGTCCTATAGGATCACGATGAGTTGGCATCAGCTCAATGGTACAATTCTACTATGCCCTGTTTTATTTTTTCTCTTAAGTCTTACTGCCCAATCTTGGAAAGTAGATGAGGCATGTCATATGCCATTGATGAGGAAACAAAATTTAGAGTTTGATGAACTTACCCAAGTTCATCAAGCAAGAGAGGCTAAGCTAGGACTAACATCTAGTTCCTCTGGCTTTAAAATTCACGTGTTCTCTTCTCCGCATGTTATCTCCTAAAGGCATCCCTGAGCATCCTACCTCAATACAGATCTGTAAGAAGCAACTGTGTAGTCTGTCCTTTGTACGCAGCAAGTTAATGTGAATCTGTGTGAGTGCTATGTAGTCACCAAGCTTTCTGTTTTCTTCTGGGGAGGCAGCACGGATAGTCTAGAAAGCTCTTTTCCCTCTTACCTGGTAGGTGAGTTCCTTCACTCTTCTCTCGTGTTTCCGTAAACCTTTCACAGACTCAGCGTTACGCTTCTGTTCATTTTCAACTTCTCCTTCAAGCTCACGTACCTGCAATCCAAACACACACACATACACACACACACACACACACACACACACACCATATGCAGTCAGTCTTGGGGATAATAATCGGTGCAGGGCCAAGAGAAGGTACTGAGTGGATGCCTCCAGCCTCCGGAGGAGGATAGGGGCCAATAGACAGTAGGAGAGAAGGATAAAGGGAGTACATTTCTTCTCTGTCCAGATCCGAAGAGACACCCACCCTGGCCTCCAGCTTCTGGATCTGCTTCTTGCCCCCCTTGAGGGCCAGCTGCTCCGCCTCATCCAGCCGGTGCTGCAGGTCCTTCACCGTCTGCTCCAGGTTCTTCTTCATCCGCTCCAGGTGGGCACTCGTGTCCTGCTCCTTCTTCAGCTCCTCGGCCATCATGGCCGCCTGACCAGCAATAAACCAAGAAAGGCATGAGACCTGGGGGTGGCAGGTGGGGTGCAGGTATCGTACACACAGTCTCCCCTGCTCACATCAGTGATGGCCTTCTTGGCCTTCTCTTCTGCGTTGCGTGATTCTTGAACGACTTCTTCCACTTCACTCTGAAGTTGTGAAACATCATTTTCCAGTTTTTTCTTGGTGTTGATCAGGCTGGTGTTCTGTTGAAAGAATTGGTGGGGATTGACAAGATTTGGTGTTTGCCCTCTTGGGACGGGAACAAATGTCTCATTTATCAGCTTTTGCAAGTGCCTCAATGCCAGCATATCCCTAAACTTGAAAGAGGTGTTCTATGCAAAATACTAGTTTACAAGGTTGTAAACGGTCTCTCTTTCTCTAAGAGCCATTGTGGCACAGTGGTTAAGTGCTTGGCTGCAAAATCAAAGGTCAGCAGTTCAAACCCACCAACTTTGTTCTGAGAGAAAGATGTGGCAGTCTGCTTCCATGAAGATTTATACTTTGAAACCCCCTTAAGGGCATTTCTCCTGTCCTGTAGGTTCAATGAATCAGAATCTACCTGATGGTACTTTTCTTTTCTTTTTTTTAATTTACTTTGTCTTAATGTCAAGGAGCTTTGGTGGCATGGCGGATTTATATGTTGGGCTGCCAACCTCAAGGTCAGCAGTTTGAAACTACCAGTCCCTCTGTGGGAGAAAGATGAGGCTTTCTGCTCTCCTAAAGATTTACACCTTTGAAAACCCAGCGGAGCAGTTCTGTT
>NW_022105908.1:5722706-5732445 GCF_000313985.2 Echinops telfairi | reverse complement strand
TCCTACACCCTCCTCGCCACCGATTTTGGATCACGTCCCTTGTCCCTAGGTTTGTTAATACCCACTTCCTTTCCCCCACCTCTCCCTCTCCCATGTCCCCCCAGAACCACCAGTCCCATTGTTTTCTCCTCCAGATTATTTATCCCGCCTATCTTATCCAGATAGAGCTGCAGAGATAATAATATGCACAAAAACAAGACAGAACAAAACAAAGCAACAAAAGAAAAGAAAACAAAACAAAACAACAGCAGCAACAACATGAAACCAATGACAAAAAGAAAAAAAGAAAAGCCTACAAATAGTTTAAGGTCTGTTGGTTGACCTTTCAGGAGTGTTTTCTGGCCGAGTCTGATGGGGGGGCCACACCCTGACCCCAAAGTCTATTTTTGGTATTCCCTCAGGACTTCCTTGCTCTGCTCCCCTTCTGCTCTATTCACACCCTTAGTGTTTTGCCTCAGTGTGGTGGGGTCAGATTGGGTGCAATTCCCACACTGTGTCTTCAGTGTTGTCCCCATTAGGGCTATGGGTCATTGAGGGATGTTGTGTCTCACAGTGGAGCCGGCCATATGGTCCTCAACAGAGCTTCTGTTTCTACGTGCCTGACATTGGGAGTTCCTCAATTGGAATCTGTTTTGTGGGAACTTTCCTGGTTTCCTTCTTTAGGAACACTCAGTTGACCTTATTAAAACCTTTTCTTATAATTTCAATGCAGTGGTTCTCATAGGGAAGCAATAGTGCCTTCAGGGGTATTTGGAAACAATTTGGGGCAGATATTTTTGGTTCAGAGTGACCAGGGGAAGCTACTAATATGCCCTTACACGCCTGGGTTGCTAAATGTCCTACGCGGCCCACGGACAGTAGACACATCATAAATGGGGCTGCTGACAATGCTTAAGTGGCCCTGATGAGAAACATGGACCACTTTCATATCTTGGAGTCAATAGATAGCGTTTTTTTTTACCTTTGGCAGGGAGGGCTTCTCTCCCCCCCCCCCCTGTTTTCATTGTGAATTGAGTGGCGGTTAGCAGAGCCAATCATCAGTTCCGCATTCAACAGTTCATGCACCTTCTTCATCTCATTCACTGCAATCCCCCAATGTGACATCACTTATGCCACTTCCTGCCTCTACCGAGGAGGCCCTTTATACTCGGGCTTCTTCCACATTATGGTTTTCAAAATAGTCTAAACAGCTGTACTTAATTTTTTTAGTAGAAAATAGGAAACAGAAAAATAGGTACACACAAATTCATTTATAATGCTATCCTAAGATAACAATGGCAATGAACACTTTAGAGTCTATCCCTCCATGTTATAGATATACATGAATACACACACACACATATATTCAGTCTCTCCCATTGAGTCTGTCCTGACTCTCCGTGGGTTACGAGTTGAGTCCTAAGTGAGAAGTCAGAGCTTCAAACCCATCTGCTGCTATGTGGTAGAAAGATGAGGCTTTCTATTCCAGGAAAGAGTTACAGTTGAAAACCCACATGGGAAGTTCTACCCTGCTTTTTAGGGTCACTGTGAGTCATACACACACACACACACACACATGCCAAGGTGTCTTGTTTGTCTAAATGTGTATATGTATATTTTTCTTTCTCGTCTTATTGTGAATTGGGTGGAGGTTAACAGAGCAATTCACCTTGAACACCTTGAACATTCACCTTGAATGTTCACCTTGAACAATTCATGCACCTTTTGTTTCTTCTCATTTATACATTCAGACAAGCAAGGCACTTCTGCGTTGTGACCCTGATTTCACCACTTCACCACACACACGGCCTGTACCTGGGTGTGCAGGAGCTGGACGCGCTCACTGGCATCCAGCAGCTCCTGCTCGGCGATCTTCCTGCTCCGCTCTGTCTGCTCCAGGGAGGCCCGCAGCTCCTCCACCTCGGCCTGCAGCAGGCTGCCTCTGCGCTCCACAATGGCCAGCTGCTCCTTCAGGTCCTCCTGGCCCCGCAGGGCATCGTCCAGGTGCAGCTGGGTCTCCTGTTAAGTGGGAGGACAATAATATCCATATACACATGCACGTGCATGCACATGTCCACATTCACATGTCCATGTGACAGTCTGAAGGTGATATGAGCATACCGGGAGATGAGGAACTGGGAATTTCACTGGTGCCAGAACCCGAGTTGAATGATCATGGTGCTGCCTGCCACAAGCTTAGGGCGAGGGAGTGGATTATCAGGAGATCATGAACTTCTTGGCTGTTTCTGCCGGTAATGGGTTATTTTGTTCCCCAGGAGGATCACTGAAGCTTGTCATTTATGGAACAGTTTTCATGGGCTCCACCAACCAAATCGTACTGTTCATCTCCTTTGCTCTTTATAGTTACCCTGTGAGTTGGGTAGTTCCATTCTTATTTTATAGAAGCAGCAATTGAGGTGCTAAACATTGCAACTGCTGGTCTAAAGTCAGGCAACTACAAGCGGCAAATTTATAAAGGCCTCAACCTCAGGCCTGTTGATGCTGAAACCATATTTGAATATTTGGGCGTCTGGCCTTTTTTCTTCTTCTACAAATTGACTTGATGGCAGTGAGTGTGGTGTTTTGTTTTGGTTTTTTTACATAAAACTTCTTTAAAAATAGTATGCTCCTTGTACACGGAATTCTGTTATCTCCATACTATCAGCTGTAGAATTTGTTAAGAGAAAAGAATGGGTGGTTTAACACACAGTTATTAGTGTGGGGAACAGAAGGCAGGCACTTTTCCTACTTTATCTGGGAGGTTAATGTGAACCTAGGCGCCCTGCTGTTGTAGTGGGTTACCTGTTGGGCTGCTAATCGCAAGGTCAGCAGTTCAAATCCAGTCACTCTAAGGGAGAAAGATGAGGCTTTCTACTCCTGTAAAGAGTTACAGGCTAAGAAGCTCCCTGGAGTGGTTCTACGCTGTCTTATGGGGTTGGAATTGACTTGATGTAGTGAGTTGGAATTCTGCGTTTGAGTAGGACCCCTTTACCTTGAGGATGCCCTGCGTGTTCCGGTAGTTTCTCAGGCTCTCTGCAGCCAATCGGTTGGCGTGGTTCAGCTGGATCTCCATCTCGTTGAGATCTCCCTCCATCTTCTTCTTGACCCTGAGGGCGTCGTTCCTGCTCCTGATCTCGGCGTCCAGCGTGCTCTGCATGGACTCCACCACGCGGACGTGGTTCCTCTTGAGCTGGTCGATTTCCTCATCCTTTTCTGCAATTTTCCTATCGATCTCCGACTTGACTTGGTTCAGCTCCAGCTGGATGCGCAGGATCTTCCCTTCTTCGTGTTCAAGAGAAGCCTGACCACAACAGCGAGCAACAATTAGTAAGGAAAAATAACTTGGAGCCTTGGCATACATTTTCTTGTGAGGCAAATTTTAATTGATATCAATTTGCCTAATTTTACCAGATCCATGACCCAGCTGGTAAACCAGTCTTCTACTTATTCAGCTGCAGATTACGCAGGGGGCGCTATAATAGAGTTGCTTTGTGAAAGATAAACATGCTGGAAACATATTCATTTAGTAGTAATCAAAGCTCTGTGATCAAACTTATGTGTAGGAAGCATGAACTCTCACTCTGTTTTATAAATTAAAAAGTCCGTATGTGGTATATTTATTCCTGATCTAGAAGCTCTCAGTGTAAAAACATCTATATGAGTTTTGCTGATTATAAGATAAATGTTCCTTATAGAATGTTGGGGCAATATTTAAAAACAAATGCAAAAAAGATAGCCATTGCTCTTCTCCCGAGAGATAACCATTTTAATGAAATCCATTTTTTCTAGATTTTTCCATGTATAGATATTTTTATATAACCAAAGTTGTATTATATATGCACATTTATATCTTGCCTAAAAATTTCTGTGTATCATCAATATTACCGTGTGTTAATTATGTTTAATAACCATATAAAATTTCCATGCTATGACTATTCCATAATTGACTGATTTTTTTTAATTAGACATTTTACTGCTTTGTTTCCAGTTAAGATTATTTTCTTGGGACAGGTTCTTTGAAATAGAATTCATTGGTCAGAATATTTATATTTTCAGTACTTTGGTAAACTATTATTAACTTCTCCTTCATAAAGGTTACTGAGTTTAAATTCTCACTAGTGTGCTAATGATATACCAGTCTCACAGGACCATTGTCCTCTGAGTAATTTCGCTGGTGAATTTTTGGCTTTACTGACAGCATGATTATATATACCTCTGCTTCTTCTAAGGCAGCCTGAATGTCACATTTTTCTTGTTCCACTTGCTTCTTTATTTTCTCCAATTCATGAATCTGCTTCCCTCCCTCAGCAATCTGCTCAGTGAGGTCTGAAATCTCATCTGTTGGTGAGCAGACCAGGGACATGTGGTCAGACACAGGGCACCATGGAACGGTTCTGCTAGGTCTCCATGGGGTAGTGAAGCGCAAGAGGACTCACGCTGCAGGTTCTTGTTCTCCCGCTTCAGGGTCTCCAGGTGGTCCAGGGACTCCTCGTAGGCGTTCTTCACCTTGAACAGCTCGGTGCTGAGGGAGCGGGCCTCCTTCTGAGAGGCTTCCAGTTCCGCCTGCGTCTCCTCGTACTTCTGTCTCCATTCTGCCAGGATCTGAAACGCAAGAAATCATCAGCATGCCTAAGGAGAGAGAGAGACCAGGTAAACCGTGTGAGCTAAGATAGGCCTCTTGGTCACCTTGTCAAAGTTCCTTTGCTTCTTGTCCAGCGCCGCGCAGGCCGCGTTGGTTCTCTCCACGTCCAGCATGAGGTCCTCCACCTCGTTCTGGAGCCGCTGCTTCGTCTTCTCGAGGGAAGCGCATTTGGCGTTCACCGCCTCCACGTGCTCTTCGGCATCCTGGAGACGCTGGGCCAGCTTCTTCCTGAAGAGTTAGCCAGATAGTCAAGGAGATTGGCCAAGAACAGGAGCAATGCGATCCTGCCCCTTTCTCCATTCCTGACCCTATAATGGCAGGCACCAGGTTGTGTTCAAAAGTGTGGCAGCTAGAACACCCTTCGAAATTGATGAACTTGTTCCCAGTTGGTCAACAGTAGTGTTCTAGTGCTTGGCATGCTATTGAATTCTTAGAAGAAATGTTGCTACAATTCGGATTCTCGCCACATTAAATAATTCTGGATTTTCAGGAGTGCCGACGGAGTGTGGTTTTGGAGAATGATGAATTCAGACAATCTTATTGATTACTTTGTATCTCCTATCTCATTCCAAAGAGGATTTGAGGATCACGAGATCTGGCATCGTGGTTTACTGTTGGGCTTCTGACCACAAGGTCAGCAGTTCGAAACTACCAGCTGCTCTCTGGGAGTGAGATGAGGCTTTCTATTTCTATTTCTGTGACGAGTGAGTCTCCGAAACCTGCAGGGACAGTTTTACCCCGTCCTACAGTGTCACTATGCGTCAGAATAGACTCGAAGGCAGGGCGTTTGACTTTTGAGATAGTCCTCGGCTGGCTCAGCCTTTCCACTTGACTTGATGTGGCTTCCCCTAGAAAATCACCAATTTCTCCTAGTCTTAGGAATCTGTGTCATCTCTAGAGAAAGCAATTGATGGATAAGCCAAGGCAATTCAAGCAGGTTAATCCAGGGCAGGTTCCCTCCACCCCTTTTCTGGATTCTCGATTCCTTCCAAATTATGCGTCAAGTATATATTCTGAGGGCACACAAAAACCTTTAAGCCTGATGCCCCCAACCACGTTTTATTTTCATACAGAGACAAAAGGCTTGTTTTATTTGTACCAACCCTCGGCCTTAGGTACAATTTGAAGGCCTCTAATATCAATGATAAGAGCTGTGCTATCTACTGTACAGCTTAAGAAGGTGAACCCTGGAATCAGAATGCTCCGTTTCCATCCAAGCTATATGATTTATTAGCCAGGCAACATTAGGGTTGCCTCTTGAAGCCTCAGTTTCCTTATCTATAAAGCAATACCAACAGGAAATTGTTTTTGGAAACTAAATGAGCTAAGTGTTAGCATAGTATTTGACATGTATTATGCACTTTGTAAATATTAGCTTCTATTATTATTAAGGAGCCTTAGTGGTGCTGTGGGTTAAGCATTGGGCTGTTCAACTCAAGATTGGTGGTCCAGACCCATCAGTGACTCCTTAGGTGAAAGATGAATCTGTCTGCTCCTCTAAAGATTTACAGTTTCAGAAACCCTGTCAAAGTCACTAAGAGAATCAGCTTGGTTTTGATTATTGTTATTATAATTGCTATTCTGTTCATCATCCTCATCAATGTCGTTACAGCAGCTTCTGGGAGTTGCTAAGTCAGGAGGCTAAGACATCATATTTATTTATGTTTCCCCTTCTGAGTTCACAGCGCATACTTGGCCTCCTCCAGCTCCTCTGTGCGCTGGATGGCGTCCGTCTCGTATTTGGTCCTCCACTGGGCCACCTCACTGTTGGCCTTGGACAGGGCCCGCTGCAGCTCGGCCTTGGACTCCTGCTCCTCCTCATACTGTTCCCGCAGCAGGTCACCGTCATGGCGCGAGGACTGCAGGGCGTGGGCCAGGGCGTTCTTGGCCTGTGAAAGTACCAGTTCAGTGACTTAACTTCTTTTATGCAGTGATATTTCATTTGCACACCTCAGTGGACAACTTTCGATTTGATCAACCAAGAAGAAGCTTTGATAAGACTTCCAGATCCTTTGTTGTCCTTGGGATTGTGGTCAGCTAAAAAACACACTACACCTGCTGAGACCCACAAAAATCATGGGACCATTTGGAGGAGCTCATCCAAGATCTCTGTCTGAAGTGGTTGGCAGAGGCTGCCGGGACCTGATGCACCAGAGCCTGTGGCATGGGGATTCAAAGAAGCAGCATGGAGACCATGAGACACCTGCTCTTCAGCTGCCCAAATACTACGGGACTGTGAGAGTGACAGGTGGGCTGCCTTCCTGGCCGAGGGAGGCAAAGACCAAGGGCCCTGTGATGGATGGAAAGACCGAGGACAGGAGAGACGTAACTGCTGGCTGAGGAGAGATGTTGCTCTGGACCAGTGGCCACAGCCTTACTGTTTGCTAACGGCAGAGATTAAAAACAACAAAGCAAAAACAACCAAACTCACCTTTGTTTCTTCCTCTAGCTGACGTTTCAGCTCCTCAATCTGCTGAGAGGATGCTTGTTTGCTCCTTGAAAGCTGAGATACTAGCGCATCTTTCTCATCTAATTGTCGGGAATATTCGCCTGGGAGGAATGGAAGCCGAGGAATCTATTAATGGTGCACACACGGACACACAACCCTGAAGCCTATGTGCGTATGTGCATGTTTTTCTCTGTAGACGCACACGCTAATCATATACCTTGTGTGTTTCCAAATAATGTTCTAGGACTGATTAGAACTGGACATTCAAAAGCTCAGTTGCTTTCGGAGTGCGACAAGTAAAGTTATCCGCTCAGTTATTTTAACTGTATCTTTAAAAAATAGTTTTATTAGCATATACTTCATATATCATACACTTTAATCATTCAATCATATTGAGAAGATTTTTGAAATCCTTACTACAAGCAATCTCAGAACATTTTCTTCTTAGACTTACTGTTGTTAGCTCCCCATCCCCTTGTCCATCCTCCCCTGCCATGCCCATGGGCCATTATCAACTCATTTACTGTCTCTGTATAGATCCACCTGTCCTGAATTTCATATACAAAAAAAATCATGCAAAACATATACAGGAAGCAACAATCAAGCAAAATTCAATAAAACAATAAAGACTAGACAACACATAGATATGCCTGCTCCTCCTTGCTTTTGCCCCCCATCTTTTTGACCTGTTTAGGAAATGTTGATAGTTCGTCCCTCACCCTCTACAGTGGAAATGCTGGTATCTACCCAGCAGCCCTGGCCTCACTTTTCCCTAGTACACTTTTATCTAGCACAGGGCCCAGGGAAGAGGTCCTTACCTGCTTCTGCCTGCAAGCGTGCCCTCTGTGTGGACAGGTCATTGATGCACCGCTGCTGCTCTTCCTCTTTCCCCTTGAGTTCACTCACTTGATCTTCCAGTGTCCGGCACATCTTTTCCAGGTTTCCCTAGGAGGTGCAATAAGGATGGAACCCTGGGTGCCCTTCAAGACAAATTAAAACTTGACTCCTAACATATTTTTAGAGTGAATAAATGCATGTTATGTGTGAGTATAAAGTTATGCCATCTATTCCGTGGAACAGGCCAGAACTCAAGCAGGTTGGATGCACAGCGTCCCCAGATTGCTCAGGGTTGGCAACTGCTCACTTCCTTTCGTCATCAAGCTACCAGCCTTGGTGGCAGAGCGGCTGCAGGCTGAGCTGCTAACCACCAGGCCAGTAGTTTGAAATCCCCAGCTGCTCCCTGGGAGAAAGATGAGAGTTTTCTACTCCCATAAAGCATTGCAATCTTGAAAACCCACAGGAGCCGTTCTGCCCTGTCCTCTGGGTAGCCATGAGTCAGAATTGACTCGATGGCAATGCGTTTGGTTTCCGAGTGTGGGTTTGAAGTCATCCAAGTCATCATAACCTATTGAAAACAACAACAAAAAAAGATACCATCCCCAAACCAAGCCCACTGCCAGCCAGTCTGTTTTCACTCACAGTGACCCAATAGGAGCTGAACTGTCTTTTGGGGTTTCTGAGTCTTAAATTCTTTATAAGACAGATTCGTCTTTCTCCAATGGAGCTGCTAGTGATTTGAACAGCTGGCCTTGCAGTGAGTGGCCCAGCTCATAACCGATTGTCCCAAGAAAAAACTCATTTCCATCACGTCTCTCCTGACTCATTGCAACCCTATAGGATGGAGCATACCTGCCTCTATAGACTGCAACTCTTTAGGGGAGAAGAAAGCCCCATCTTTTCCCTTTGAGCGATTGGTAGTTTTGACCCGCTAACTTCCTGGCTCGCAGCCCAATGCATAACCACTACACCCCCAGTGCCTGAACTATGCCACCAGGAGTCCTGAAAAAATGTATAGAATGAAGTATCTTAGAATAGAAAATATTAGCGTAGTGGTACCAGTGACCACCAACAATGCTTAATGACAGTGATTGAGAGGTGTTGTCGATTACTCCTCCTCCTGACGTGGACACAGTGGGGTTACCTTGGCTTTGGAGATGGCCTCTGAGTTGCTGCTCAGGTCGTCCAGCTCCATCTTCAGCTCGCTCTTCTCCTTCTCCAGCTTCTGCTTGACCCGCTGCAGGTTGTCGATCTGCTCCCCGAGCTCGGCCACGCTGTCCGCGTGCTTCTTCCTCAGGGTGGCCGCGGTGGCCTCGTGCTGCAGGGTGGCCTCTTCCAGGTCCCTGCGCATTTTCTGGAACTCCGCCTCCCGCTTCTTGTTCATCTCAATCTGGGCGGACGTTGCCCCTCCGGCTTCTTCCAGCCGCTCGCTGATCTCCTCCAGCTCCCTGGCCAGGTCAGAGCGCTGCTTCTCGGCTTTGGCCCTGGAGGCCCGCTCTGCCTCGATTTCCTCCTCCAGCTCTTCCATGCGGGCCTGGGAGTGGCACAAGCACATTAATATGAACTCTCAATTTCCTTTTTTCTTTTGGTTTGTGGAAAAGATGGGAGGTGAGATGACTGACCTGCAATTCTTTGATCTTCTTTTGTAGTTGAACTTCTACCACTTGTTCATCTTCAATTTTGCTGATCAGATTGCTGATTTCAAATTCTTTCCTTTAGGCAGAAGAACAAGACATATCAATACCCGTGCAAATGGAAAGACGATGTCACCTAGAATCATTTTTAAATGCCTACTTTTTAAGCTTTTCATCCAGTTGCTGTTTGTCGTTTTC
>NW_022105908.1:5708335-5722084 GCF_000313985.2 Echinops telfairi | reverse complement strand
GTCACATGCACGCGGCTCCCACCTTGTTCTCCGTGGCATGTTTCTCCTTCTCCACCTTGGCCAGTGTCAGCTCCAGGTCGTCTATGTCTTTCTTGAGCTCGGAGCATTCATCCTCCAGCTTCCTCTTCTTGGCCGTCAGCTCGGCGTTGATCTCCTCCTCGTCCTCAGCCCTCTCTGTCACCTCTTTGATCTTGGCCTCCAGCTGGATCTTATTTTTAATCAGTTGCTCACATCTTTCTTCTGCGTCAGCCAAGGCATCGGCTTCCTGTGGAGAGGGAGATTAAGAGCTGTAGGGAGATGGTGCCTTATCTTGAACTTTGTCTTTGCACAACATAGACGTGTTTATCAAATACTGATAACTTTTTCAGTATGGGCTATAACATTGAATTTAACTGAACATTACCTGGCTTGAGGAAATGCAGCTAATTGGAAGTGACGTGTGACTATAGATTTAGAAGCAGACTAGTGTGAAAAATGATCGAATTACAGCCATCAGTAATTTTAAAATATAGGATGTAGAAGAGTGGGAACACTTCTAGAGAAAGAGGAAGCCGGGGTTCTTGTCCCAATATTGCCTGTAGATGTAAGACCCTGGGCAAAATCCTGTCCTATTGTGAGTCTCAGTGTCCTCATAAGGGGGTTGAAATTGAATTGTTGCTAAAAGGTTTCCAACTGTAAATATCCCCAAATCTTAATTCACTCAGTTGGTTAGTTTTGGTTTGGGCCATTTTTAACCACCCTCAACTAACTAGTTCCTAGATTGACTTAGAAAAGATAAGCACGAGAGAGCATACTTAAACACTTTTATGCCCCTGGCTGTATGCCCTGGTAGCAATTTTATGTAGCCGAACCCTTCTGGCGAAGCAGTGTTTTCATTGACCAGCCTTCCACTGCAGTACTGTCCTTCCCTCAAAGCATGATCTGTTCGCCTCTAAATAAAACTTCAGAATCTGTAAGACCATGTGGTTCTGAGAAATTGCCTACCTCCAAGACGTTTTCACGAGGAGCCAAATGCAAATCTGTTGGATCACTAATTTACTAGATTACTCTGGACTGAAGAGGTTCTTTAATTTCCCAGTGCCCGTTTGGTTAATAGCTTTAACGTTTCAATGTGTAATTGGTGTAAATGGATGATAAGAGGTGTTTCCCGGGGTCCCCTTTCTTTTCTTTTTGCTGGTGATGCGTTCAATAAATACGTATGGCTGATATGAAGCGTCTGTGCTTGCTTATGGAAAGATGTAACTCGCATATAAGTAAAGCTACCAGAGGGAAACGTTTGAATAGCTTAAGACTTCAGGGATACTTTCCCTCGTGAGTTTATTGACATCGTTAGGCTTGTTGAATGGGGGCTTTGGGGGTTTTTTTTTGTTGGGGTTTTGGGGCCGGCCTTCCCGGCCCCCTTCTTGCCGGTTCCTTCTTGGGCGGGGCCCGTTTTCGTTTGCCTTTTTGGGTTCGGGCGTTGGGTTTGTTTTTTTGTTTTTTGACCCGTTCTTCGGGGGGTTCGGGATTCCGGGTTTTTTTTCAAGGGAGGATTCCCGGGGTTGGCCTTTTTTGTTGTTTCGTTTCAATTAACCTTGGGGCCTTTTTCGTGTTCCTTTTTTGGGTTTTTGGAAGGGGGTTGGCAGTTGTTAAAGGATGCCCCCTCTGTTGAGTTTCAACAAAATCTAATAGACTTGCATCAGGAAAATGATGCTTAAAAGGATGGGCTGAGGCAGCGGCAAATTGTTAAACTATGGCTAAGATACGGCAGCTTTGATCTTAAACTTCCCGAATGGCTAGCACATATTGTGGCACTGTTGAATACATCCTTCACTATTGCCTTCTTCCCTGGGAACTTGAAAATAACTGTTCCTTACATTCTTTATCCTAGCAACCTTATCGGGCCTGCCCTTGGGGTTTTTGAGACTGTAACTCCTTATGGATATAAAAGCCTCCGTGTTCTTTTGTGGCGTGGCTAGTGGTTTTGAACTGCTGACCTCGTGATTTGTGGCCCAATGTGTAACCCACGATGCCACCAGGACTGATAGCGAGTTTTGCTTTCACTTTCTTTCTAGAACGTTTGAAAGAGCATTAAATACTAAAATAATAATAAGAATTTGAGATTGTTTTTGAAGGAAAGGACTTTGGTAAATTCAAAACAAGTTGGGCTTGTTCTAGAACGCCCTCAGTCACAGGAATCCTGCGCATAGCGTACTCACAGACTGAACCTGGAGTTGCAGGTCGTTTTTCTCTTTTAAGAGAGTGACCATCTTTTCCTCCAGCTCCTTCCGTTTGGCCTCTGACTTGGCGAGCTCTTCTTTGGTTTTGGCAAACTCCTCCTTCATCATGGCCATCTCCTTCTCGGTCTCTGCGCTCTTCAGCAGGGGCTTGATCTTGAAGAACAGCTTCATCCAGGGCCAGTGCTTGACGTTCATGAAGGCGCGGACGTTGTACTGGATGCAGAACAGGGCTTCCCTGAAAAGCCACAAAAATGTCAGTGTCGATTCTTCTGCGTAGACACCTTACACATAGAATTCCTTTTAATGACCACCTGCCACATACTAAAATAACTCTAATTCCGTATCTGTTGTTGTTGTTAGCTACCACAACGTTGGTTCCGACTCAGTGGCCCTAGGTACAAATGGTCCCGCACCATCCTTGCAATTGTTATTTGCAAATCCTTGCAAATGTTATTTGACATTGTTTTGCTGCGAGGCCTGATGTGTTCAGTGTCTGAACGTGTTCCATTGCTATGCATAAGCTTTTCAGCGGCCAATCCCTCAGAAGTAGACAGTCTACTCCATCTTCATAGTCGGTGCCTAGTTTGGAAGCTCTGCTACAACCGGTTCACTTTGTGTGACTCTGTTGGTGTTTGAAATACCAGTGACCCAGCGACCAGTATCACAGCAACGCACAAGCTATTGTAATACAACAAAACTGACAGACAAGTGGTGGGTGTCTGCGATAGGCATGCATTTATACACATACACACAAACATACGTAGTATGATCACATTCACACTCATAGTCAGCGGCCTGTAGTAAAGCCGCTTTGCTGATATGTGCTACTCATGTTGAATAGTGCTGTGTCCTCACGTCCCTGTCAAATGATATCAGGGGGTGGATAATTTGACCGTAAGAACAGCGTAGACCATTTGTAAGCTCTTTTGGTAGACATATTCCAATATTGGTGATTTGGGAGTGGAAGTGGCAGTGTATGTTGATTGTGCTGGTCGGCCATCCACATAACACGTGAACTGTGCAGTGGCTGTAGGTTGCCTTGCCTTGCTCTCGCTTATCAGCTCTTCCTTGAAGTCTCACCTCTTATTTTGTTCACCAGTATATTGGTGAACAATAAGTCTCACCTCTTATTTTGTTCATCAACTTTCTAAACTTCTGTGGTCAGTTCCTTCAGCCTATTATCAAAGTCTTTTTAAGTTTCTTGGTTTTACTTACACAGCTAGATTGTTAACACCCTCAGGGTATTCAGTGTGGTTTGTGTTTCTCTACTTTCAGAATTTGTTTTCGTAAACACAATTTTTAATTAGTAATAAAAGATACCCCTGACGCCGATGGTAACCAGAGCTAGTTAAGGTTTGATAATCTGATCCCAATGTGTATGTCTCATCAGGCTTGTTAAAATGGAAATTCTATTTCTGTAGGTCCAACTTGATAAGAGCTATAAGTCTCAGATGGTGGTTGGAAAGACACAAGCCATGCTGATAGGTAGCAAAGTCTTGGGACATTTATAATGCAGTACCCAAAAAGTACAGATGAGCAAACTAATTGAAAATTGTGTGTTGTCAGCCCAACTTGACCTTTGGTTACCATGTATGAAGGAGGAAGTTTCTACCTAGGGGGCATTGAGTTTATGTTAATGGTGGTGGAATAACGTGGAAAAGGATACCAATAATGGTGGTACAACATGAAGAGTATATAATCAATGACACTGAATTACACACGTAGAAGTTGTTGAGTTGGAGGATGTTTTGTTGTGTATATCTTTGCCACAATTAAAAAATAATTACACAAATAACAATGAGTACAAGAAAGAAGCAGACATTCTATAATTGACTGTACAACTCATCTTGATATTATTGACTTAGTGGATTGTATACTATGTGGGTGAAGTACCAATAAAACTGTTAAAAGGCAACACCACCAGAAAATGTGCTGATGGGAGGAGAATGCGGCAGTATTGGGCAGAGAGAGCTGGGTGAGGTTAATTAAGGAAAAGGGTACTGGAAGTTTTGAATGGAGAACCAGATAAATTAGAAGGAAGGGAGAGTGCTTGTGCACATATGAGGTTAGGAGAGAGCATATTGTTTAGCCTGGCTGGAAACGGCTATAAGGTTGGAAATGATGAAGGAGGAAGGGGATAGAAAGAGCCTTGACAATCAGGTAAAGAACCTCTGACAACCTTAACAATCAGGCAAGGCAACTTGGATGGGACCATGAAGACCACGGGGAGCCAAGAGCTGAGAGTGGCATAAAGAAAATAGTGTTTGCTGCAAATGATTCCTGCAGTTGTGTAGCATCTGGATGGAGAAGGGAGAAATTGGTGGTGGGAGAGAAGCTAGTTGTGTTGGGGCTAAGCTAAGACTGACATACAACTGCAAGGGAAATTTCTGAACTTTGTGAGCCTCGTATATTTAGCCCCAGATTCTAGGTTCATGAATGAGGAAGGCTGAGGGAGAGTCCCCAGGGGACCCCGCTAAGCCCGATCTTCCGTATGGTTGTTACCTTCTTTGTAACATCTTCTGGTATTCGACCCTCATTAGGAATCCCCGACAGACTGCTTGAGTTCTTGTTATAATCTGGGCCAATTTTTCATCTCTCATTTCTTCCAGGAGGCCCAGGAGGCCAGCTTTGAAGAACACCTGGACAAACGAAGAGTCGCCAAATCATCCCCATACTACAAGGGACCCTGAAATGGCCAAAGGTACTTAGATCAGGTGTAAATAAATAATTGCTATACCTTAGTGTGTCCAAATTTGTATTGGGTGTGATCTATATCAATAGAGGCAAGTAGCTTCTCCGATGCTTTCTTGCTGTCAATGAACTGTCCCTCCGGAATAGCGCTGGCGTTTAATACCTTGTATCTGTTTAGTTAAAGGAAGGAAGGAAGGAAGGAAGGAAGGACGGACGGAAGGAAGGAAGGAAGGAAGGAAGGAAGGAAGGAAGGAAGGAAGGAAGGGGAAGGATCAGGAAGGTATGATTACATATGGCAACCCAATGACATCAGAAGAAAGCATTGATGAAAACCTAAGGGACAAAGTAAAAGTGGAAAATTCGAGCATCCCTTCAGGTCAGATAGTAAAACAGTATGATTTACTGTGATTGAATGCATGCCTTCTTCTAGATTTAGGAAGTGACACCTCTGTTTTTGAACCTGTTACCCTATCCTGCTTCCAGAAGAATATAGTACTCGGCTTCATAAACTCAGATAAATAAATAAATGAATTCACTGCCATCGAGTCGATTCTGATTCACAGGGACCGAGAGGACAGGATAGAACTGCCCCTGTGGGTTTATGAGGATTTCAGGGGATCACCACTCAGCTGCCAGGGCTCCTGGAACAGAACAGACGGATGAACACAGGAAAAGCGATCAAACATGCATGGCATTTTGTGCAATACAAGGAGACACTGACCTTTGTTTAAAATCACCATACAGGATCCTGCTTGGGAAGCCTTTCCTGCAGATCCTGATGCCTTCAAGCACGCCATTACACCTCAGCTGATGCAGGACAAGTGCATGCTCCATGGCCCCTATAAACATACCAGAGTGCTTGCTGGTGGGCACGGAGTGTTAAAATGTGTACCTGCTGGACATTTGCATGCTCTTGTGTCTTACCGGGAGTCTTGGTCTCATTGGGGATGATGCACCGCACGAAGTGGGGGTGAGTGCTTCTCAAGTTGGTCATCAGCTTGTTCAAGTTCTCCTAGAAACCAAGCGGAAGGGATTTTATTATGGGAAAGTTCTATACTTGGCCAAAAAATTAGAGTTAGTGTGGAATTAACCTGGGTGCACGCTAAACAATTCGGCACAAGGCATTTTGTGTTTATTACTGTGTGCTGTCAAATCCATTCCAACGCATAACTAGAGTGTAGGGTTTCTTGGGCAGTGATCTTTACGGGAGCAGATTGGTGGGTTCGAACTGCAGACCTTTTGGCTTGCAGCTGAATACTTTAACCACAATGCCACCAAGGCTCCTGGGAGCAAACATGCAAGGCAATTCTGTCTTTTGTGGTCTTGAGAATTCTAGCCTGCCAAATAATCCAAGGGCCAAAGTTCTGGGAAGAAATGCTTGTCTCCAAGGTATTCCCTTTTAAAATCCAGGAGCCAGCGTATAAACACCTTCAGTAGGCTTGTACAGAGCCGTGTTCTGCACTAGGAATCACATGGTAAATCAAAAGCCTCGGCTCTGCCTCCAACAAGCTGCCCGACACTATAAAATCTCTTTCCTCTCTCTGGGCTTCGTCGGAAAATAGGTGAGATAATCTCTAAGGCCTTGTCCATCTCACTCAGAGCTAACAATGTTTACAGTGGTATTTTTACAGCAGTAACCCAGGGTAGCAAACTTCCAATTTACCATTCCTTTCTCGGGTTTATTATTCCCTGAGATCAATAACTTCTTGTTTATCCTTGTCTTTTTCTGCTTTGTTTTTCAAAGGCTAAAATAGTGAGATAACATAATCCATATGGACAGACGTCGTGTGTCTGAAAACCATCCACAATCTGAGGCTTATGGTGAGAGGAGGGAGTTATTCCAGAAAGAGTGTGATGGGTAGAGGGTGATATTTTCTTGAATTATAGAAAATTCACATATAAATATTTTTTCAGTATTTCTAAGGTTTATTCTTTGAGAAGGCAGATTTTTTTTTCCGTTAGCCATTAGGAAACAAATAGCATAAGCGGTGTGAATGTCTAATTTTGAAAACACACACAAGGGCAAACTGATGAAAGAATTCTATCTAGTGAGAATCCTGCAAATTGTCAGTGAAGAAGAAAATAGCATTTCATTTTTCACAGAACTGAGACTAAGCCATACAAATTCCGATAGAGCACATCAGCTACAGAAGAAAATCACATTCTTTTGTAATAAAATTATTGTTATGTTAATCCCAAGTGACATCTTCTAGTTTAATCACTCACCTAAACCACTAGGCTTGACTTCAGGCTATTGAAGAAACCTAAATCCACTCACAGAGAAGCAACCTGTGTTGTATGGCAGCAGGTCCAAAAAGTACATCTCAGGCTCACTCTTCAAAAAAACTCAAGATCATTTTTAAAGGACTTTAGTGCAATAAAGAGAGAGGGTAGGACCTTCTCTGGGGACAGCTTTGGCCTCCAGCTCTGTTTCTTTAAGATCCAGCCTAATTATGTTAACAGAAGAGCGGCTCAGGACATTTTGGCATTCTTGAATTGATTGTTCTATGTTGTTGTTCTTTGCTATTGAATTGATTCTGACGCATATGGACCCCATGCGTGCAGAGCAGAAGTGCTTCTTAGGATTTTTAAGCAGACTTCCAGCCTACCTTCCAAGACACCCCTGGGTGGGTTTGAACCCCCAACCTTTCTGTTAGTAGTCTCATGCTAAACTATATGTGCCACCTAGAGGCTCCTCATCAATATGAAGGGGCTTCAAAAAGTTTGTGGGAAAGTGGAATTAAAACGTCCTGGCATTTTATCCTACAAACTTTTTGATGTTTCCACATAGATTAGATCATCATAATAAAGAGTTCCCGAGGGGCCACAAATGGTTTGCACTGGACTGCTAACCCAAAGGTTGGCAGTTCAAACCCAGGCAGGGATGCCACAGAAAGCACCCCTGACTATCTGCTTCTGTTGTAGCAATAGCCAAGAAAACCTTAAAGAGAAGCTCTCCCCCATAACATGTGGGGTTGCCAAGAGTGAATCAACTTGTCAGCAACGAATAGGAACAACAGAATTGAAATCTACTCAGTCCAGGCAGGCATCGTGAACAGTAACTACAGCCACAACCACAATAATAGCAATGGATGTAGCAGCCTTCCCTATCGGAGTAGCACTCCTTTGGGTCAACTGTGATGAGAGGAGTGAACATTTAAAATGACCTCTGTTAACACTTCCTTCCCTCCTAACTTGGTCGACAGACAATCATTATGAAAACTCATAGAAGCAGACTCGGGTTTTCTAATTAAATGTGTACTTTACCCTGAAGAGAGCAGACACCGTCTGGAATGAAGAGCCCTTCTTCTTAGCGCCTTTCTTTGCACCACTGTCTGAGGTAAAAAGCAAGCCCATTAATCAGAGTGGACTTCTGAAGGCTGGCCTGCTGCGTGGTCATTCTCTAGGAATGGATTTAGCTTAGGTTAAGGATGTAGACAGTACCTGCTTCAGCACTGGCATACGTGGAGAAGAGACTGGCCAGAGTCTTCATTGCAGATTTCCGGTACAACCCGACCACCGTGTCATTCAGGGGGTCCTTGTTCTTGTCCAGCCAGCCGGTGATGTTGTAGTCCACTGTGCCGGCATAGTGGATCAGCGCAAAGTGGGCCTCGGCCCTGCCCTTCACCACCTTGGGCTTCTGGAAGTTGTTGGACTTGCCCAGGTGCTGGTCGTACAGCTTGTTCTTGAAGGAGGTGTCCGTGGCCTTGGGGAACATGCACTCCTCCTCCAGGATGGAGAAGATGCCCAGCGGCTGAATTTAGAAAAGTAGACAATGGGCTTCAGCCTAGCTTCTCACAAGATATTAGCTTCAGCCTAGCTAATATCTCACAAGATATTAGCACGTTGACTGGCATTTGATTAAAGGTTGAGGGCCCCCAATTCATGATGGTTACGACCCAACACAGAGTCACCGCTCAAAGAAATACTTTTGTTATTTCTAGAGTGACTTTTCCATCATTCCTTCCCATTCATCTCCTAGCATCATTTTTAATGAAAAGAATAATAGAATATAAATGCCAAATGTATTTATCTCAGATTTTTTCCTATTAAGTGAATTAATTTGTTGTCAAGATTTTATTTTGCTACAAAATGACTTACAGACTTAGAATGTTGATTCTATATGCAATAATTTAACAACCAAGAACAAACGACCTAAACCATTCAGGGTGTTGTGTGTATTTCGTCTCTTACAGATGGATTAGGAAGACGCACAAGCAATTTGATTACTGACTTCTGAACAGATTCACTATCCTATAAGGTCTGTGCATTAATTTTTATTTAGAAGAAAGTTTTATTTCTATTGCGGTCGTCTCGGATTATAATGGAGAGAAGCTTAGAACTAACCAGGCCATACGTCTAGTGAAGCAGAACATTCAGCAGAGTTTCCTGTGGATTTGAGTCAGTGTGGGGACAAAAGGGAGCAGAACTCAGCCCTCTGTGATCTCTCGTGTAAATATTGCAAAGTGGAGATCATTTCCAAATTGGAAAATGTAACTTTTCTAATATGTTCTGATTACAAAAGCTTTTTGAGATTGCAATAATACTTCCTTTCGTTGGAAGTCATGCGCACCTTCTCGATGAGCTCGATGCAGGCAGCCAGGTCCATCCCGAAGTCGATGAAGGTCCACTCGATGCCCTCCTTCTTGTACTCCTCCTGCTCCAGCACGAACATGTGGTGGTTGAAGAACTGCTGCAGCTTCTCGTTGGTGAAGTTGATGCACAGCTGCTCCAGGCTGTTGAACTGGTGTTTTAAACACCGAAGCGTTTGAGTGAACGGGGACAGTCCATCGGGAGGGTAGCAAAGAAGACACGAGGAGAGAATGCTCTGAGGGCCACTTGTTTCCCCAGACAACTCACATCAAAGATCTCGAAGCCAGCGATGTCCAGCACCCCGATGAAGTACTGCCTGGGCTGCTTGGTGTCCAGCTGCTGGTTGATGCGGGTGACCATCCACAGGAACATCTTCTCGTAGACGGCTTTGCCCAGAGCACCCACTGCGTTGTACACCTTCACACACAGAGTAGTGCTGGTTAGCGTTCTTCAAGACATGTCATGAAGAATTTGCATTGAGCATGGCTCAGTGAAGTTCTCCATGTACCTGCTGCACAGTCTGACCCTTGGTGACGTACTCGTTGCCGACCTTCACCCTGGGGTAGCAGAGGGCTTTGAGCAGGTCAGCAGAGTTCAGACTCTGGAGATAGGCTGCCTTGTCAGCAACTGCAGAGACACAATTCAAAACATGAAAGATAGTGATGGTCCGCCTCTCTAACCTTATCTTTTTGTGTCTTCTAATCCAACTTCTTTATTAATAAATAAGGGATCTCAAGTAATTCCATAGATCAAATGAGACTCTGTACACAATAGAACCTATAATTTCCACTAGACGGTTGCTTATATTGACTGGTTTTGGGGGGTATTATTACAAGTGGTTTTTGAGAAAGTCATCCACAAAAAGCATATGTACAGTACTTATTGCAAAAGTCCTTCCTCTTAAGACACATGAGACAGAGTTTGAGTGATAACACACACATATCTTAATATTCACTGCTCCTGAGGGATAAAAGAGTATTTGCATATCAATCTCAGTTTTTCCATTCATAACTTAATCTTACTGGATTAGTTTCCTTATTGGATTACGTGTCATTTTCGAAAAACGTGTCTTTTAGACTTTCTGGATTGGCCTTTGTTGTTGCTCCTTGCCCTCAAGTCTGTGTGACTCATAATGACCGTGTGTATAACAGGATGAGACATACATGGCCCCATGTTGGTACATCTTCATGATCATTGGTATGGATGAGTTCATTGTTGAGGCTATTGTATTAATCCCTGGCATCAAGAGCGATAACCCCCACAGAGCTTCTTTCAAAAATTCTGGCGGTGACTATGATGTACATGCTATGTGCCAGGTGTGCAAGGCACACTCAAAAGTTAAACCACAGAGGGAGAATAAAAAGCTGGCGCTGTCGCAAGTGACGTCAAGGAACAGATACATTTAGCTTTCCATGGTAGATCCTGTACATGGTATGCTCTTTTTGTGTGTAGAACATATGGTTTTCCTTCTGTGGTTAGGCACATAGCAACAGTTAAGTGTCCTGGAATTCCCATTCTTCTCAAGGCTATTATAGTTTGTTATGATCCACATAGTGGAATGTCTTTGCCTAGTCAATGAAACACAAGTAAACATCTTTCTGGTGTTCTCTGATTTCAGCCAAGATCCATCTGACATCAGCAGTGATAACACTTGTTTCACATGCTCATTTGGATCCAGCCTGAACCTTTGGCAGCTCCCTCAATGTACTGCTGCTACTCTTGTTGGATGGTATTCAGCAAAATTTTACATCAGTGATATTGCTCTATAGTTTGACCACTCTTTTGAGTCACCTCTCTTTGGAATGGGTACAAATACACATCTCTTCTAGTCTGTTGACTAAGTCGCTGTTTTCCAAATTTCCTAGTATAGATGGAAGAGGGCTTCCAGTGCTTCATCAGCTTGTTCATACATTTCAATCGACACGCCATCAGTTCCTGGAGTCTTGATTTTGGATAATGCTTTCAGTGCAGTTTGAATTTCTTCCTTCATTACCATTGGTTCTTGCTCATACGCTACTTCTTGAAATGGTTGAATGCCGACCTTCCCCCCAGCCCCCACAATGACTCTGTATTCTTTCCTTCTTTTTTGCATGCTTCCTGCATCATTCAATATTTTGCCCATAGAATCTTGCAATATGTCAACCCACGGCTTGAGTTTTTTCTCGAGTTCTTTCAGTCTAAGATCTGTTGAACATTGACTTCCCTTTTGGTTTTCTAACTCTAGATCTACTCACTTTTTGTTATACTCTTTTACTTTGTTTTCTTGAGCTATTTTTGAAACTTTCTGTTTAGCTCTTGGGCTTCATGATTTCTTCCACGTGCCTTAGTGATTCTACAATTAAGAGCAAACTTCAGTGTCTCTTCTAAGATCCACTTTGCTCTTTCTTTCCTGTTTTTAGTGACCTTTTGCTTTCTTCATGTATGATGTTCTTGATGTCATTCCACAGTTCATCAGGCCTTTCTTTCTTAGTTTCTTTTCTATCGTACTTGTTGCTATATTGTCTACAGGCTTATATTTGGCAACCCACACTGATTCGCAGATTTTTTAAGGACATCCTTTGGCCTTAGTTCTATGTTGATCAGCTCCTATATTGCTAGCTACTAGGTTTTTCTAATGTGTGAAAGCAGACAAAGTTATCCTAGAACCTATCTACCATTGCTAAATAAAAGCAGGGACACTCTTCCATTATTCTATTGCATGCTTTCTCCAATTATCTAGCCCTCGGCTGTGAGTCTTAGATATCTTCATATACTTTCCTATTTGGGTTCATTTTAACTTATTTGTACTGCATAACAATAATGAAGACAGGGAGATATGAGGAAGGAAAGGCATGGAGAAGGCACACAATGTGATTTTCCTTGGTTCACAAATCCTAGGGCTGTCGCTGGGCGTTCACAACTTCTTTGGGAGCAATGCACATGGATGGATGAGTGGACGGGTAGCTAAGTGAACGTAGGGGTAGATGGATAGATAGATGTGCAGATATTTCTGCATGAACATTTCTGTATAGAAGGAATATGGAGAGATAATGGTGGAGTAAACAAACTAATGAGAACGTTTTTATTTTGTAGATTGTCTTGTTGCATTTATTATATCGTTTGTGTGTGGTATATGTGTGTGTGTGTGTGCTCTTTAGGAGATGGTATTAAAAATGACTGTGTGTGTGTGGAAGAGAGATAGAGAGAGAGAGAGACAGATAGAGAGATTCTCTGATTCAAACTCAGATGGAGGTCGTTTGGTACCTTCGGTGCCATCTGGCTCAGCTTGCTCCTCGCGTTGCTTTTGTTTGAACTTCATGTTCCCGTAGTGCATCACGGCCCCCGTGAGCTTATAGATGGACACTTTCTCTTCAGGACTAAATCCCAAGATGTCAATGGCACTCTACCAACCAGGAGAAAGGATAGGACCAAAGTGAGAGTGGAAGAGACTAACTTTTAGAAGACTATCTAGTGTATCTTAATATAAACACATGTACAGCGGGACTGCTATTGTCATTCTCATCTGTAATGGGCTTTTGAAAATGTGCAGGGGTCTGACTTACATCGGTGGCCATCAGCTCCTCCTGGTCATCAATGCTGGGCACTGTGATCTCTCCCTGACTTATGAAGGCATAGTCATACGGGTTGGTGGTGATCAGGAGCATTTCTGGGAACATAGAATTCAGAAGGTTTTATGTCTTACTTTAGACATTGTTAATACCATATTAATTCTCGTCTGTGAAGTGAAGTTTGTTCTCACCAATTAAATCTGGCTTCTTATTGGACGTGATCTGATAAAAAATATGGTAGCTTCTTTCTGCCTTTAGCTGGAAAGTAACTCTAGACTTTTCTAGCAGATCTGAAAAGAGAGACAGCCAACCAGGAAATCTATCAATGCTACTAAGATAGTAAATGAACCTCGACATCTTTGGGGGTGTTGGGTGGGTTTCATTGAGTACCACTGAAATTTCATCTTGATGACTTCTTGGTGCCACAAATTAGAATTGCAAATACATATGGCAATTGCCCATGGCTCTCACCTTCCTTAAAGCATTCCTACTGTAGAGCCAATTAGCTTCAGATGGAGGATCCTTGGCCTTAGCTTAAGAATTGATTGCTAACAATCCCTTCTTGTTGGTTCATTTTAAGCTCATGCTATGATGGAGTGGCTACTTCGGTGACATCTACCAAGGCTCAAGGCAAGAGTAGTCACAGAGATGTTTTGTGAACCCATAGGTAACCCATGGAAACCTATAGGTAACCCCAA
>NW_022105908.1:5704961-5707120 GCF_000313985.2 Echinops telfairi | reverse complement strand
TGAAACGCATTAAGACCAGTCCAGATCAAATATGGTATGTTCTTGAAAACATCTGGAAGATCTCGCTCATGATTTCAGGCTTGTGTTGAGCCTCTGAAATGGCCCTCTTGGAGGGAAATTCGTGAAAGTGCCCTCTTGTGTCTTGAGGGTGCTTTGTTTTTGTATCCCTCAGTGTCTGTGCCTTGTTTGTTTGAAAAATGCCTTGCTAATACAAGGATAGAATACTAGACTAAGTTTCCACTTACCCATCACGTGATGTCATTGATAACATTGTGAACAATTTTATGTCATCAATTGTTGTATCTACTCTGAGAAGAGTTACAGGGTGGGCGACTAACTCACAGGGCCTCCGCCTTGCCCGATAGGGTCAGAATTGCCCTGAGGCAGTAAGATCTTCATATCCTCATTCCCCTGGATTATTTGAAAGGAAATCCTTTACATAGAACTTCATATGTAAACCATTCAATAAGAATCATAAAAATTGGAAATCATAAGGGATCTGCTGATTTATCACATCTCTATTTCGATACTGATAGATTTTAGAGAATTCTAAAATTCTTTTCTTGTAACTATAGCTACAATCTGGATTTTATTAGCTCTAGGTACAGATTGTGGAGCATTTAAAGAATTAGATACCATCTTGTATCAAATTCAGACTGATTCCCCACTCCCACAGCCAGTATAAGCAAAATAATGGAAGATCACATCGCATCGAGTGCGATAATAGATTTTTTAAAAGTGATGATCTCTTCAAACTTACTGCCATCGGGTTGGTTCCAACTCATAGTGACCGTATACGACAGAGCACAGACGCTTCTGTGGGTTTTGGGGGCTGTGGTTAGCAGCCCACTGTGTAATCCACTATCACAACAGAACTTCTTCAGGCAATACTAAAATAATATCACCATGTCAAACCGGAACATTTTATATGAAATGAATAGTGTTGCTGAAGAATATTGAATATACCATTGACTTCTTGAAGAATAAGCACGTCTGTATTGAAAGGGGTGCAGTCAGAATGCACCTTAGAGGTGAGGATGGTAACACTTTGTCTCGTGTACTTTGGGCATGTTATCAGAGGGACTAGGTTCTGTAAAAGGACATCATGCTGGGTAAAGTAGAAGGCCCGTGAAAAATAGGAAGACCCTCAGGGCATTGGCGGTCCCGATGGCTGCAACATTGTGCTCTGTGACAACTGTACAGATGGCACAGAACCAGGGACTGTTTAGTTTTATGATACACGAGCTGCTGTAAGTTGGCATCAGCTTGAAAACCTCAAACAACAACAACAGTGTTATTATGGAAAGCCTCTAACAACAATAACAACAAACTCATAACCTTGAGTTTGGATCAGCTCCCACTCTGGAGGGTAGGGATCTTGGTTAGAGGGGTATGTGTGTGTGTGTGTGTGTGTGTGTGTGTGTGTGTGTGCATAATAGCGTAAGTGCAGCTGTCAAATATTTGAACCTCTTAAATAAGCCAGCTTTAGGATCATTTCTGGGCAGTAGCTAGCTTCTGTTGACCAGCCAAAGCACAATCATTGGCATGGGATCCTTGTAGTAATGCTGGCCAGTGCCTAATACGGGATTGCTATTTTGCCACTTTCTCCTTCCCTTCTTTAAAAGACAAACTAAAATCTAGTACAAAAAGAAAAAGAAGACAAATTAAAAACAGACAAACAAAAAAGTCCCCATTCTGCTTCCAGAACCTCATGAAACAAAAAGAAACTTGGGAATTTGGAACATTTCTCAAAGCAATGCTTTTGCTGAGAGAAAAATCTTCAGTGCTGTATGTGGGGATTATAATGCTTATCGAAGCTATTTGCTTATACTTTGAGAAGACCCAGAAAATCTGACTTTGATAACATTTTAAAATATTTCAAAGAAAAATATCATTTAAAAAATTCTGTTCTATTAGGCAAATACTTCAAAAGCTTGGGGAGGAAAATAAAAAATCATTCTTTACTTACTTCTCTCCCCAATGACTGGCACTATTAGCTGTGTCATTTGAAGATAAGGGTACGTTTTCTAGTTATGCTCGATAATGATCTTTGGTGGCTCTTTCAGCGACTAGGTTAAAAGGCTATTTCAACTTTTTTTTCTATTCAAATTGGAAAATAAAAAGTATGGGAGAACAATACATATGTGAGGGCTTCAAAA
>NW_022105908.1:5695809-5702816 GCF_000313985.2 Echinops telfairi | reverse complement strand
CATCATTCACTATGGTAAGATTTTTTGTTCTGATGATGCCTTACACCTGATCTGAAAGGGAAATTATTTAACTCAGTACATAACTCCAGGTTTCTTCTGATAGAAAAATCTAGTTGGTACATCTCTGAGGTTTGGGATATGGGGGATGAAGAGAAATGGTGAAAGGTGGGTGTCACGGAAGTCCTGGAGGAGGCTGGGAAGGGGAGAAACAAGGTGACTGCTGAGAATTTGGGGGGCTGGCCAAATTGGAAGTCTCTAACTTGATCTGAAAGGGCAATAGACTTCGAGATTCCCCACAACTAAGGTTCTATTATTAAACGGAGGCAATGGGGCAGCAAAAGGGAGCATTGGCTCCTCATTTTTACTTACGGCTCCACCTTCAGTCTTGACCATGACTCTGCCTCCTTCCTTGCTTTGCACAGTACTCTTCACATAGGACTCCTTGGGTTCCGCGACGAAGACGGATGTCTTAGCATCGAAAGGCTTGTTCTGGGCCTCGATCCGCTCCTTCTCCGACTTTCGGAGGTAAGGAGCAGCCTCCCCAAAAACCGCCATCTCCGCGTCGGAACCCCCACTCATGGCTGAGATGAACTTAGCCAACGATTCTGCTTGGAGGGAAAAGGGGGAAGGGGGTGTGAGAGAAACTTGAAGGCATACATGCACCTCATAAAAAATGACCGAAAAGAAAAGTAGCTGCAGCCTAGAACCTAATTATGTTTCCAGTCTGTCCTTCACGAAGACGCTGGGGTGTTCTAAAGGGCTGAGTTTGGAATGAGACTATAATTTGAACCTTTGCTTTTAGAACCTTGCTGATTTCCTTCCTATATATCTTGATTCTCAGGCTGGGTACCTATAAGTGAGTTAGAATGGAATGTTTGCTAGCCTTTAATCTCTAAAATGTGCCTATCTGTTGTTACGACTATGGATAGATTTTTCTAGGAATTATCATCATTTAATCCCCATTTCTTCTGCGTAGCATTTACATCGTCCGTAGGCTGGGTTAAAAGAGCAAGTCTGTTTGTTCAAATAAAAGTTGAGATTTGCAAAGCTCTCAGAATAAGCTCTTTCTCTTTGATCCTCATCCCTGCTTATAAGCCAATTATCTTACACTTATTTTAATCGCTCCTTTATATTGATATTTGGTATAATATTTCTTCGTGAGTCATTAAGAAAATGATAGACTGAGTTTTTGTCCATTGACTTGCTTCCAAGAGACTTAGCATTGTCTTAATTCTAAAATCTCTGTGACACACCCTCTTCTTTTGACACAGGACACTTCAGCTAGCAGATCTAACTATATAGGCACAGCAGCTTCAGCAAGAATAATGTCCTTCTCGCCACACAACTTCCAAGGGCTTCTTTTCTTTCCATACAGAAAAAGAAGGGGGGGGAATGAGGGGTTTATCACATGCATGTAAACCTTTGTCATCTGAGTCATGGATGTATAATGTCATCATGTTAGATTGGCTGATTTTCTAAATGACCTGGGATGGGACCAGGATCTTCCCTAAATTAAGCACAGTCCTTAGCACATTGTCTGTACAATATTTGAGACTTCTAAAGCAATCCATAGTAAATCTTTCTCACAACAAATAACTGTAAGTAGTGTAAAATTAGCTAAACTATATGATTTTAACAAGACATGTGTTTATATCTACTTTTTTTAGATTAAAAAAATTCCAAGACATTTGAAAGACATTTGTAAAATATCTCAGCATTCTTCAATAGTGAGAAGTTAGTATGGAATAGTTTATTGTCCCCGGACAGTTTTCTAACAATAACGTTCATTTTATCTTGAATGGCCTTTTAATCTTCTAACTCAATTGATGCAGCCTCTGAGAATAAGACATTCTGCAAAAGAAAATGGTGTTTTAGCATTCGTGAGCAGTCATTCAGAGACACGGTCTGCTTATATAATTATAAATACATGGAAGTGGTTTCTAATTAAGAATTTCTCACAGCCTTCTTACACTAACTCTCCTCTACCATCAATACATTCATAGAGTACAGTCTTGCCTCGGGTGTTGTCGATGAAAATGCAGATCCAGAAATGTCCAGCGCTGTAAAAACAATAAGTTTTTCTTTAAGTAATGAAGCTCTAAAACTGCAGAGTTACGGAATGGAATCTCCTTGGCTTAGAGCTTGACCGGAGGACAATCAAGTCCAGGCACGAGCAACAACTTCTGTTTGCAGAGACCGGTTTGGGTCAAGGCTTTGTAGCCCTTCCATCTTCCAAGTCCCCAAGCCCCCATCACTTACCTCTTGGTTCTTGGTGGAGATGAGGCACTACGAGTCGGTCATACTTATATAGGAACAAATGTGCTGATGCGGCAGCTATCTCCTCTTTGTTAGGGCAAGACATTTGGCAACCTGAACCCTCCGCATAATGTGCACTGACATTTGGCATGTTTGGATATAATTAGAAGTATTCATGTCATTTTGAGTATGTGAACTAAACTCCTATAAATAATTCGACAAGGGTCAGAGAATGCTTTCTAGAATGCTGGGAAGGTAATCTTTGATGGTGGCTGGTGGGGCCCCACAGTACGTTAAGAAGAGCTATATTCGATTTGGCAAACTCTTTCAGGCATGGCTGTGTAACCCAATGATCAGACACTCAGGGAGTGATGGCTGTCAGGGCCTTAAGCACTGTTCCTTTTTCGTTACAGCAGGAGCCCCCTCTCTGCATTCCCTGGGGTCACTGCCAAGGCTCATCCTTGGAGTCAGCTTGGGCAGCAGTCATTGTGAGAGCACTGTTTATACTGAGGCTCCAACATAGGGCCAGTGTCCACATGCCCTACATTGAACACTAGCTATAATTTGATCACACACTAATTTATATTCATTGTAGAAAAATTTAAAATACTGATAAGCAATGAGAAACAAATGATAATCTCAGGATCCAGCGATAAGATAGACAGGAGTGTCATCATACCCAGCCATATGTAATGCTTGTAATACTTTAAAAGTATTATATATGCCGTCTCTCACAGGCAATTGTCCATACCACGATCATAATGTGAACCCCTATTCTTAACTACATTGTATATATTTTGATCCTTCTTTCTAGATGAATATATGTCCTTTTAAAAGGAATTATAAACTCATAAATGAACTCACCATGTCACCAGAGCTCCTGAAGGAATTATATTGAGGCATAATGTGTATATATATATGTATATATATATATATATACACACATTATGCTATATATATATATAGCATCACTCACCCTTTTGAGGTGATAGTTGTGTGTTTTGAAACTTGTGAACTTTACACACAAAAAGCTTCCTTTCTTTGATGGACAGTCCTTTCTTTTATGCACACATCAAAAACATCAGTTTTTATAACGACCACTAACGTAGAACAACTCCAGTTGCATGCATTTGACACAAAGAGATGCAGTCATGTAACCTTGACATTTTAGAGAGATCCAGTGATATCAGTTGGATGTATAGTATTCAAAATAGTTTCTATGCACTCACACATACATGCATGAAACTGGCTTAGCCAAACTCACCCATAGGAAAGGTATACATGTTTAAAATATATTGTAAGTATAGTTACACATTTATCAACTTTAAAAAAAATTCTATACTGCTAGATCATTATTTCAGGGTAGTGCATAAATAATTAATATAGAAAAAACTTGAATAGACAGTAGTTTTCCCTTATCCATGGGGAATGTACTCCAAGACCCCAGAGGACCCTTGAAATCACACATAGTACCAACCCCTAGATATACTCTGCTTTCTCCTACCCATGAGTTATCAATTAGGTGCAGGAAGAGATTACCAACAATAGCTATTGATAAAATGGAACAATTATAACAACTTTCTGTAATAAGATTTATGTGAAATTAAATGAAGTGAGCACACAGGTAAGCCATCTTTTTTGGACCATGGTTGACTACTTATATACCAAAGTGAGTGGATAGTATAATCAGCCCATTGAACTCAGTATCCAGCATTAAAAATTATCACTACATGGTCAACTTTGTGTCATCTATTCATTCCTGTGTCCTTGGATTATTATGTTATTGCTTATTTAAAAATTGCCGTGTAGAAATTCCATAATTGTAATTTCCTTTAATAGAAGTTGTACAAAGTTTTTCCCAGTCTAATACTTACCTTAACTACTATGACATCTTAGTTTTATATTTTTATGTAGTCAAAGTTATGTCATTTTTTCCTTTATAATTTTGTTTTTTGTGTGTATTATAAAAGAAGGCTTACAGTCTTCTATATATGCTACCAAAATATTTATTTTTAATATCGAGGTTTATAATCCATCTGTACATGTTTTTGGATGTGAATGGTGTTAAGCAGGGATTGATTTTTACTTTATTCCAATAATGACAGATAATTTTCTCAGCACTGCTTAATAGACCAACATTTGACACCCCTCATTTGAAATGCCAGTTTATCCATATCATGAAATGTGTGTGTTGGGATGTAGTCTGTCTGTAGAGTCCACATTTTGTACAGTATTTTAGTGTCAATAGCACATATTGTCCAGTAGGGAAAAGTTTCCCTTATTCATTTTTGCCCAAAATTGTGATGACAGTTCTTTCATCATCAGTTTTTGAGATTACGGGAAAAGAGTGTTATGATTTTTATTTTGGTTAAACTGTATAATGAATTAATGATAAATACAATTTCAAGGCTATGCACCTCTCCGGCCTATGTGGGGACCCTGCAAAGAGATTTGGGGCTCTTAGCCCTCTTCAAACTAGGTGTCCAGAATTTAAGCTCTACTACCTTTCCGATTTACAGATTTGAATGTTATTACTTGAAATCCTTGGATCACAGTCTAGCGTGCTTCTTCCATGTGGACTTAGATGTCACCTCACTTAGATGACCTCTTGGTTTAAGACAAGTCTTCCTGACATGAACATTATTCTTTCTCATCATTAAGCACCATCTGACTGCTTCACCACACTTCTCTGTAGCACCCTTATCTTCAGCGATCTCTTCACGAGGGCCCGTGTTGAATAGAGCCAGGCCATAAGAAGAGTTGTTCATAGATTAGGGTTGACCATTACGTGCAAGCTCGACATCCACTCAGGTATCTATGGTTTGCATATGTCCCCGGCTCACTTTACAGATATCATTATCCTCTTATTGAAAACCTTTATAAATCATCCCCATGGGGCAAAAGGTAATTCTATTGATTTCTGCTTTGACTGAACCCTATAGTTTAAAATCTAGTCCTCTGTCCTTCCGTTTTAATTAGATGAGTGTTTTTATTTCTATTTCCATCCAAAATGTGTTTAAAGTGTGTCTGTTTTTAAACTTCCAGGTATACACATTTGGGGTTGAAGAGGTTCTCTTTTTAGCGGTTGATTCTTTTTATGTTGTGTCTGAATCTGTGTGCATGTGCAAGAAAGTGTGTGTACAGTTAATATTTTACTAAATCCGTTAAGGATGAAAGATGTGGTTTGTGTGTGTGTGTGTGTGTGCATGTATGTGTAAGGAACAAAACAATAGATAATCACTCTATCAGCACCCATAAACTTTCCATGCATTCTTCCCAGACTATCCCCCTTATTATTTTGACATTTATAATATTCAATTCCCTGCTTGTCTTTAAAATGTTGTTATTTGTATCTAGTCCCTAATCAATGTAGTTTACTTTAGCCTGGTTTTAAGCTTAATCTGGATGCAACTGTATTGATTTCTGGTATCTCAGATAAATATGGCAATAGGTAAATAGATGGATAGAGACACATAGATATTGATATTCTGTATATAATGTCTTCATCTGTTATACGTGTTGCAAATAGCTTCCCCCAGCCGGGTGCTTCCATTTCCGCTTTGTTTATGGAGCTTTTCTGCTTTAGTCATTGGCAAGCTTAAAATGTTTATTTTATTGAAGAGCTCCCCTAAGCCGGAGTATTAAAATATTCACCTATATTTTCTTCTATTCTAGAGTTTTGTTTTAATACATGACTTTTAATTTTAAATGTATTTTAATTATCAACGTATTTGATTAAATTCCATCAAGCGGGGAACTAATTGAATGTCTACCCCACAAAACATAAGTTAGCACCATGGTCATTGAAGAGCCATTCCTTTCCCCACTGATTTGAAACTCCACTTGCAACATATACTCAATAGCCACATATTCAATTTTGTTTATGGAAATTTTTTGTACAGCCCATGTTTTGAACCCTACCATGTTCTACTAACCACTTGTTTATGTCCACACTAATTTTACTTGGTGTAAATCACCATTTCTTAACAATGTACTTTGGAAAAGTGGCTTATTACTTCGCTGTCTCGTAAAACATTTGCAGGCCCGGAATATCAATATCTATGTGTCTCTATCCATCTATTTACCTATTGCCATATTTATCTGACTCACAGCGACCCTACAGGACGCACAACTGCCCCTGCGAGTTTCCGAGACGGCAGCAGAGAGCCCTATCTTTCTCCCGTGGAGCAGCTGGTGGTTTCGAACTGCTGACCTCATGGTTAGCAGTTCAGCAAGTAAGCACTACTCCACCAGGGCCTCGAGGGACTCTGTTACTGCAGTTCTTTATTCAGAAATTGTCTTGATCCATTGTTACTTTCAACCCTGCTCCCTTTCCATGAGAAACACTATCCCAATATCAGGAAAGCCCGTTGATCTTTCATGTCTTAGTGTAAAGCTAACTTAAATGTTCCCTGAACATCTAAACCCATTTCTATTTCACCAATAGCTACAGAAGTCCACTCATGCCACAACTCTTGATTTTATGTCTCCTCTATTTTTTTTACCAAAGGAGCCCGCTAAGTGGTCAGTGGTTGAAACTTGGCACTCCCTTTTAGTCTAATCTTGGATCAGCATGCTGCATTTATTTTCTTTGAGCTGGAACGTGGAATCCTGCAAACCTTACTTACAATTACAGTAAGTAGGGGAATCAGAGAGTGTTCATGGGCAATATATGTCAGAAAACTAAACTGTGAGATATATGTGGGTCAATTATTTCTTTTCACAGAAAGTAAAAGGCCTGCCAAGGTTTG
>NW_022105908.1:5693373-5695709 GCF_000313985.2 Echinops telfairi | reverse complement strand
CGCTGTCTCGTAAAACATTTGCAGGCCCGGAAACGGGCTTTCTTGTGCTCACTCACTGCTAACAAGTCAGTGCTGACTCACAGCGACCCTACAGGACGCACAACTGCCCCTGCGAGTTTCCGAGACGGCAGCAGAGAGCCCTATCTTTCTCCCGTGGAGCAGCTGGTGGTTTCGAACTGCTGACCTCATGGTTAGCAGTTCAGCAAGTAAGCACTACTCCACCAGGGCCTCGAGGGACTCTGTTACTGCAGTTCTTTATTCAGAAATTGTCTTGATCCATTGTTACTTTCAACCCTGCTCCCTTTCCATGAGAAACACTATCCCAATATCAGGAAAGCCCGTTGATCTTTCATGTCTTAGTGTAAAGCTAACTTAAATGTTCCCTGAACATCTAAACCCATTTCTATTTCACCAATAGCTACAGAAGTCCACTCATGCCACAACTCTTGATTTTATGTCTCCTCTATTTTTTTTACCAAAGGAGCCCGCTAAGTGGTCAGTGGTTGAAACTTGGCACTCCCTTTTAGTCTAATCTTGGATCAGCATGCTGCATTTATTTTCTTTGAGCTGGAACGTGGAATCCTGCAAACCTTACTTACAATTACAGTAAGTAGGGGAATCAGAGAGTGTTCATGGGCAATATATGTCAGAAAACTAAACTGTGAGATATATGTGGGTCAATTATTTCTTTTCACAGAAAGTAAAAGGCCTGCCAAGGTTTGGCTTATATCCTCTGTTCTGTTCGTCTCCGTGGTATTCATTTACACTTAAATCCGGTGCGAGCGTTGAGTTACTGTATCTTATGAGCCTTCTGCTTTGAGCGTCCTTGCCAGAAGTAAGCTTACCATTCCTAGCATTCCCACGGCCCTAATATTCTTGTTTTCTCTCTTCGGTGAGAAATATTCTTGGTTTCTCTCTTCAGTGAGCGAAAGTAGAGGAATTACGACCACTGAGAGTCATTGTTACCTCTTCTAACATGAAGCTCGGCAGTTCAACCTCTTCAACCATAGGAAGCCCCTTGCCTTTCACAAAGCAAACCTGGATGTCTCCATGCGCAAGAGGGGTGTTGTCTACAGTCGTCTGTGTTCTTCCAAGTAGTTCTTTCCATTGCTGGAAGAAATGGAATCCTCACAGTCCATTGAGAGAATACTCCGTAGTGTCCTCATCATCCTTCTTTGGTTGATGAGCATGTTTCTTATCTTTTTGTGGACAGAGACCGTAATGTTAAAAGTTAAATATTAAGGAGTAGATTTTGGTTTGCTAGATGAAAGCATGAGCACCATATATACTTGAGTATAAGCCGACCCGAATACCAGCCGAGGCTGATATTTTACCACCAAAACTGCATTAAAAATGTGCTGAAAAACTCGGCTTATACACAAGCCTATACGGTGTCTATTTAATTGATTCGAAATGGTCCATTTTTGACCTGCACAGTTAAAACGTTGTCAGCAGATGCTCTCTGGGATGCATGTTGGACCTGATCTGGTTTCTATGATTTTCTGTGTTTTGGGTTTGTATTGCTTTGTTTTTGTTTGTACATTTGATGGGGTATCTCAGAGGTCTCAGGTCATTGGGGGTCACCCTCTTGAAGCTGTGATACATGTTTTTTCGTCTTTCAGTAAATGAGACCTAGGATTGATGAACCTACACAGATAGTAAGTAGAATAAAGGATTTGTGGGGCGGGGAGCACAGAGGTGGTGACGGGGTGAAGGGGAGGTAATGTCAAGGAGGCCATGTAGAAAAGAAATGTTTGGAAACTGATTGTGGTAGCAAATGTACACTTCTGCCTGACGTGATTGAACTGTGGAATGATATATGTATGAAATCCCATTTAAAAAAAAGATTTGGCCAGTTATCAAAAAGTGGTTGGAAAACAAAGGTAACAGTAACCATTTTTACATCGCAACTAGCCAAGAAAAGAGCTCCGGTTCCTCACCCTCATCAGCACAGGGCAGTGGTAATCTTTAAAAGTCTAACCATCCTTGTGGGTGCATACTGGAACTTTCTTATGGTTTCAATGTGACTTTGCCTAAACCAAAAGTGCCTTCTTATGTACTTAGTAGACATTTACCTTTCTTCTTTTGTGACATATCCAAGTCTTTTGCCCCATTTCACTGCATTGGGTTTTGATTGGATTTGTTTCTTAGTGATGTGTATACCTATACCCATGCCTCATTTAGATCCTTGTAATCGGTTCCCCCTTTCCACTCCACCCTCCCGGTATCACCACTCTCAGCACTGGTCCTGAAGAGATCATCTGTCTTGGATTCTCTGTGTTTCCAGTTGCTATCTGTACCAGTGTACCTCCTCTGGTCTAGCCAGATTTGTAAGG
>NW_022105908.1:5672270-5690465 GCF_000313985.2 Echinops telfairi | reverse complement strand
TCAAGTAGAAAGAAAATGTTTTGAAAATGATGATGGCAACAAACGTAAAAATGTGCTCGACACAATGGATGGCTGGATCAATTGTGATAAGAGCTTTATGAGCCCCCAATAACATGATTAAAATTAAAAAAAATAAGGCTCAGTGGTTGTCCTGTTTCTTTCAAGAAACACTGTCAGCATCACTGCTTTAAATTTCCAGAAAATAGTTTCCACAATGTTCTGAACTGACCTGTGCCTTGAATCTACCCGACATAACCAGTTCTGTTGGAAGCCACTTTATAAAGTTGAACCTTGTTTTGGAAGGCACACTAATGTGTGTGCTAATGGCAGAATTTGTCTGCTGTCACCCACTGATTGCAGAAACACATTGAAACATGTTTGGTTTAGAATAAGCCCATGCGTGTATGAACTAGATCCCTGGTAGCCCTACTTTTTGATTTACCCATATGATGACTACTTCCTTGTGACCGCTGTGGTTTCTGGCAAGAAATTTGCTGTCATTTGAATTATTTTCCTTTTATAAGAAGAAAGAGGTCTTTGTTTGTTTTAGTGATGGGGGATGCTTCCAATATATTGTCTTTGGTTTAAAATTTCAGGAGTGTTAACTATGCGGTAGTGTGAAGAATTAACCAGTTGGATAAACTCCTTGAATTTGTATGCATTGTGGACTTTTGGGAGTTCTCAGCCATTATTTTTCAAGTACTTTTTTATTCCCTCATTCCTCCTTTCCTTCCAGGGTTCTGATACAGGAATATCAGATCCTTTGTTATAGAGCCACTGAGTCTGTAACTGTTTATTTTTCTCTCTTTTCTCAGAGTGGGTAATTTCCATTGCTTTATTTTCTGGTTCACTGATTCTTACCCCTGCCCCTGCTTTTCATTGCTTTTAATTTTCGTTATTGTATTTTTCCAAAATTGAATTATTCCAAAATTTCCACTTGGCTCTTTTTTGGATTATTCTCTTTTTCAAATGAGATTTTTTATTTCTTTGCTAAGATGAACTGGGTTTTTTCCCCCAAGCATATTTAAAATTTCTCTCTGAAGCATTTTATCAGAATTGCTTTAAACTCTTTGTCAGATACATTTAAGATTTCATTAACTTTGGCTTTTCAAAAATCCATTTGCCTTTTTTTCCATTTGGTGTGAGATCTTGATATGAAGAGTGATTAACAATGGAAGCATAAATGTTTTTTTATTATATTCTGAGAACACAGATATTATTTTAAATGTTTAGCTATTTTTTCCAGATGTTCCTCTGGATGGAAAGGGGAGCCACTACCTCATTACAGACAGGTCATGGTAGAAGTCCAGTTTTCCTGCTTGGCTTCAGTTGATGCCAAAGGACACTCCTTACCACCTCTGGGCAGAGGGAATTGTGGCTCTTTGCATGGTCTTCAGGGCCACTCTGGTGGCGTTTAGCTCATAACCACTGGGCATTAGTGTAAGTCCTAACTGCTATAAGAATAAATTGAAAATTAGACCTTCCTATACTGTGAATGGAAAAGGACAGATAAGTCAGACTCAAACTCTGATAACAACTCCCCATTTCTTTCCCCTCCCTCCCCCACCCTCCCTTCTTCATGAACCCTTGATAAGTTATAGATTACTATTTTCATATCTTACATCATCCTCCGCCGCCCCTCACCCACTTTTCTGTTGTTGGTCCCCCTGAGAGGGGGTTATAGGTTGATCTTGTGATGATTCCCCCTTTCTCCCCGCACCCTCCCCTAATCCTTCTGATATCTCTCCTTTGTTGGCCTTGGAGGGTTTGTCTGTCCTGGGTTCCCTGTGTTGCGGGCTCTTGTCTGTACCAGTGTACATGCTCTGGTCTAGCTGGATTTGTAAGGTAGAATTGGGGTCATGACAGTGGAAGGGGGGAGCATTAAAGAACTAGAGGAAAGTTGTATGTTTCATTGGTGCTATACTGCACCCTGATTGGCTCATTTCTTCCTTGTGACTCCTCTGTAGGGGGATGTCCATTGACTACAGATGGGCATTGGGTCTCCACTCCATGCCCCCCGCCCCATTCACATTGGGTATGATTTTGTTCTGAGTCTTAGATGCCTGGTACCTGATCCCATTGACACCTCATGATCACACAGGCTGGTGTGATTCTTCCATGTGGGCTTTGATGCTTCTCAGCTATGTGACTGCTTGTTTATCTTCAAGCCTTTAAGACCCCAGACGCTATATCATTTGATAGCCGGGCACCATCAGCTTTCTTCATCACATTTACTTATGCACCCATTTTGTCTTCAGCGATCTTGCCAGGTAGGTGAGCATCACAGAATATTGGATTGTTAGACCAAAGTATTCTTGTGTTGAGGGAGTACTTGAGTTGAGGCCCAATGTCCATCTGCTACCTTAATTCTTAACCTACAGATATGAGTACATAGTTCTATTCCCCTCTCGTTTTTTTATACATGCTTATATTAGACCTCTATAAATGTCCTTTGCCTCCTGGTTCTTTCCTCTATTTCCTTTTACTTTCCTCTTGTCCCACCATCATGTTTGGCCTTCATTCAGGTTTAGTAATTCCTCGCTGCTACATTGCCCTTGATTTTGATAGTTGGTAGCCAGGAAAAGCCTATTTTACACGGTGTAATTTAACCAGAATCCTGTGGATGTGAAGAAGCAAGCCAGGTGGATATGTGAGTGAAGAGCAGAACTCCCCCTGCCCACCTCCCAACTCCCATGAAATGACAGATTGTGGACTCTGTTGTCAGGGCAGAATGACATCACAACCTTTCATGGTCAGGTTTGCCTGGGAACCTTGGATAGTAAGTTACTTCCACTGTGTTGTTTCCAGAAAAGTTATTAGTCACACAATTTTTGACAAACCCTTTATGTATTTGGTACCTCAGTTTCCAAAAGGAATCTGTGTATCAGGTGTCTGACAAGCTGCCTGTGAAAATACTTTGCAAATAAAACGAAGATCCTGCACATAAGGTACTCATTGCTGACGATGCTGTCCAACTCGGAATTAGACATTTGGATAGGATTTTAGAGATACTTAGTTCAACCTCTTCATTTTTTGCATGAAGTAATCAAGGCCCAAGGAAATTTGGGTTGGATTTATAGGTGTAATTATTGATATAGAATGCCCTTTGTTTGTGGGTTACTCATTGGGCTGCTAAAAGCAAGGGCAGCAGTTTTTATCCACTACTTTCTCCCCAGGAGAACAATAAAGCTACCTGCTTTGGGAGATATTTACAGTCACAGAAACCCAAAGGGGCCGTTGTACTCTGTCCTATAGGGTTACTATGAGACAGGGGTGACTTGGTGGCAGTGGGCTGGGTTTGGTTGACTGTTGTGAAAGACTTAGTGGTAATGTAGAGTTGGGTTTCTCAGTGTGTAGTGCATGGACTAGCAGCCCCAGCACCACCATCACGTGGGGATTTAATAGACATGTACATTGGTGGCCCCCAACCCAAACTTGGACCTGGGTGGTGCAGTGGGTAAAGCATTGAGCTATGACCTGCAGCCATTCAAATGCACCAGTGATTCTGTGAGAGAATGATGAAGCTGTCAGCAATGATAAAGATTTACAGCCTTGGAAACCTTAAGGGACAGTTCTACTCTGTCCTGCAGGGTCTCTCATGGTTGGCATGGACTCCATGGCAGTGAGTTTTCGTTTAATCTAGACCTCCTGGATGAGAACATCTGGAGACGGAGCCCCAAACCGGTTTTAACAAGCCTTCCAGATGATTCTGGTTCATGCTAAAGTTTGAGAACCACTGATGTGGAAGTTTACATAAGCCTTTTACTTGTGAAGAATGATGCTAGAAGTCTTACTAGAGTCTTCCCTGAGAAAAATTGCGAGTCTGGGGCCATTGGACCATAAAAAAACAAACAACGTTCTCTCCTTTCCCGGCCTCAAGATTGCCTTCCTTTGAGGAATATTTCAAGGGATCTCTTCCTTGAATGCTTTATTAGTTGGTTAGCCAATAACGCTGTCTAGAATGTTAGTTAAAAATAAGGTGAACATCCTCTCCGTTCCCAAGGATTCGATCTCTCATAGAAGACTTATGTATAAGATAGCGAGGGAGGAAAAAAGGAAACCAGTTGCCATTGAGTGAATTCCACTCCTGTAAAGATTTATAGTCGTGGAATATAGTCAGAAGGAGAAACGGTATTTTAGAGAAGGAACATTGCAGGTCCTTCTGTTCTTGCTATCTGTTTGGTCATTGAATACTATGAAGAGACTTGAGAACAAAAATCATCAGGATATTTCCACGTATCAGGATGCTGTTGGTCTCAGCATCCTCTGTTCAATAGCCATGGTCCTTTAGTTCTTGGGGCACTGAGAAAAAAAACCATAGACCTATGACAGCTCGTTAGGAGGTTTTATTAATGTCACGATTCCTGACTGGATGCTCACAATTATCTCTGCATAGTTCCTCGTGAGTTATATATTGGAGAAAAAGACCCTTGACCCCTATCACCCATCACAATCTTCCAGTCACCCTACTTAAACTGCACCACTGCTCCTAATTCAAAGTCGTTTGCTCTGGAGGTTAGCCTTCTTGCACACGTCCTGCTTGGGCTTTCATATCTAGCACCAACAGGTTAGAAGCAATCCCAGATCTCAATAATCCCTCATATCAGTTGAGGAAATGGAGAAGAGTTATAAGCAGTCCTAATTATGACAGGGACTTTGTAACAAAAGATAAGAGTATCATGAATCCCTGAATCCCAGTGAGGAAGAAATATTAATTAGTTTTGATCTAAATTCTTGCTAACTTTAGTCAGAGACTCAAGTGCAATTGACTCATATATAATAGAATGTACTCTCAACTATATACATAACCAATGATTTAAATAGTTAAGAGGTAGACTAAGAAAGCAATTGCCCAATGCTTTTGAGGTCAATAGGTTAACCCTACAAAGTTTAATTAAAATTGGATAATAAATGCCTACTCTAGGCAGGGATGTTTTATTAGTCTTCATTATGACATAAGGGATATCTTTCTCATAATTATTTTCTACTCCTTAAAAATTCTGTTCTCATAAGTAAGTGTCTCATTCTTAATTAGAATTCTCACCCTGGGAATGGAGATTTCCAGAAGCAAACTCCTCTTAGAAATTCTACCACTGTCAAAGGATAAATTGGTATTCTACTATTATTTTAATTTTTTTGGTTTGGATTGTTTAGCAATGAAGCTAAATTGTAAATTGTAGGAAGATATCAGAAAGAAATTATGTTAAAATGTCAGTCTTATTCCCATTCCAGTTTTTTCCTTAAAACATACTAGGTACTGTTGAAAATAAGGCTCCTGCGTAAACAGGATTATATGTTAAAATTGGAAGGTCAACGGGAAGATTCATCTAAGAATTTCAGTTTTTTTTTCTTGAAGAGAGAAAAGATTCAGAAGGCCAGGATTTGCTCCAAAAGGAAATAAGATCCATAAAGTAACTGAGAGGTTTGACTGCGGTGAAGCTCTGGGATTTCCCCGCATTTCCCATGCTTTCCATACACCGGTGATAGACCTCTGATGCTTGCTTTCTTTTTCCTCATCATCGCCTCTAAGTGGTACCATTTCAGTGGCCTTCTAACCTGGTCTTATCCAGCCTGCCCCACCCTCCACACCGTGGCTGCCAGCATTGTGCCAACTCTCCTTGGACCAGATGTAGCTTGTCTGCTGCAGTCTAACTCCCAGCACTGCCTCTGGGCAGTGCCTTTCACAATCAGGCCTTACTTTCCCGCTGGTCTCATCTGCTGCTCTCTGCTCACAAAGCCTATGCCTCAACTACTCTGAAATCTCATGTGTGTGTTCTTGGCATGCCCAGCTACTCTTCTGTGGTCAGCTGACAATTGTCGTGTTGTCTTTAAAGAACTAGCTCAGTCTCTTTTGAGAAGCCCTCTCTCCTACTTTGATCCGTGTACCTATGTGGTACCTTAAGCTGTTTGAATTGCAGTTTCCTCCTTTGGATCACGCGTCTTGAAGGCAGGGATGGTGGTCTTATCCTTCGTGCCTACTGCTGTAGCAGACACATTCTTGGTGCTCATGAAAAATGGTTGGATGAAACGGAGGGTACATCCATCAGCTCGGCATCCCCTTAGAGAGCCTTTATTGTCATTCCCCTTCTCTTCAACTTGCTTTACTGCCCACATTTCTCCTGGCCATCATTTCTGATTGCACACAGGAGCTCAACAAGTATTGAATACCTGAACTGGTTTTAATAAAGTCCTGGCCGAACCTATTACCAAAGGGTCATTTTAGACTCATAGTGGCCCCCAAGGACGAGGTAGAACTGCCTCCTGGGGTTTCCCAAGCTGTGGACGTGGAAGCAGTGTGACAGAAGTAGACGGCTGCATCTTTCTCCCACAGCTCTGGATAGTTTGTAATTAGGAGACAGAGTCGTTTTTATTGCAAAATTATTCGCAGATTTTATTTCCTTGAGATTACAAGACAGTGACCAAGAGTTTCACATTCTGCGCATTTCTCTGGCCACCTGGAGGCAGTGGGGTCCATCACTCTTCACTGATGACCTTGGTGTGCACCTCCCGGCTCTTGACCCGCAGCTTGTTGACCTGGGACTCGGCAATGTCGGCCCGCTCCTCGGCCTCCTCCAGCTCGTGCTGGATCTTGCGGAACTTGGCCAGGTTGACGTTGGATTGCTCCTCCTGGGAACAGAAACACAGTTGAGACAGCAAGCCATTTGGGGAAGTTCTGACTCGTGCTGCCGTTGCTACTGAGTTAGTGTGGTATTTGCTTTCGGGATGAGCAAGCCAAGGCTCTGTCTTTCTTTGGGTGCCATCCTTTCTTAGAAGCAGGGCTTCCTGCCTGTGGGAGGGAGTGGGCAAGCTTGAAATGCTACCGTGGCAGCAGTGCATCAACATCCCAGAGAGCGGAGCCGATCTTAGTGCTCTAGAAGCTTTGAGAAGTAAATATTGTGGTGGTAGGGGGTACAGAGGACCTCATGGAAAGTTTTAGAATTGACAGTTGATGAGTGCTAACTCCTGTCAAATGTGAATAAAGAAAGCTTGCCTGTGATGGGGACCGTAGTGTGTCAAAGAGGTATAGACTGTTGAGCCCTCATTGGCCCTCGTTTATGCAGGCTGGGAGTCACTGGGTGTTACATTCTAGATAGGAAAGGAAAGGGGGTGGGAACTGAGGAGCACTTTGACCTTGATGCATCTGGAAAGTTGCCTCAAAAGGTCTCAGAGGTGAGCCGGGCGCTGGTGCTCCAGGAGTTTGCAATCGCCTTTTTCTCGTCCTAAAAAACTATTCATGTCATCCCTAATCTTGTACTTCAGAATGTGGTGTTCTTTGCCTTCCGGCAAACGCAAAGGCAAACTCACTGCCACCAGTCAGCTCCGACTCAAACCAAAGCTTAGAAATACCCGGGAACTCTTCCCCATCCCCACCCGTGAGAGAAAGCCCCTTCGAATTCTATAGCCTTCAGGTTCCAAATTCTGCAAGCTTTTCACTGTGCAGGTACTCACCGCCTCTTCGGCTTGTCTCTTGTAAGCTTTAACTTTGGTTTGTAGTTTGTCTACTAAGTCCTGCAACCTGAGAACATTCTTGCGGTCCTCCTCGGTCTGCAAGAGGTCGCACAAAGTGTTGTTATTTGAAAGCAAATCACGATTTTTATTTTATTAAAAGCAGAAGGCCCAGAGGATGTGAAAAGTCTGGGCACCTGGTAGGTGAGCTCCTTCACTCTTCTCTCATGTTTGCGAAGACCCTTGACAGTTTCAACATTGCGCTTCTGTTCATTGTCAACCTCATTTTCAAGCTCCCTCACCTGGAAGAGGGCAAGGGGGGTTTAGCAGTGAGGTTGCACTTGCCGCATTATTAAGAGTCTAGCAATCAAATGAATGGTGGAGACCCACCCTGGCCTCCAGCTTCTGGATCTGCTTCTTGCCCCCCTTGAGGGCCAGCTGCTCCGCCTCATCCAGCCGGTGCTGCAGGTCCTTCACCGTCTGCTCCAGGTTCTTCTTCATCCGCTCCAGGTGGGCACTCGTGTCCTGCTCCTTCTTCAGCTCCTCGGCCATCATGGCCGCCTGACCAGAACACAAAGGACCAGTTCAGAGAGCTGAGATGCCGCAGAGACATTCCAGCTTGGCCAGCGCTGCGTTGCCGTCCACTCACATCGGTGATGGCCTTCTTGGCCTTCTCTTCTGCGTTGCGGGCTTCCTGGACAATGTCCTCCATCTCTCCTTGCAGTTGGGAGATGTCCGTCTCGAGCTTCTTCTTGGTGTTGATCAGGCTGGTGTTCTGTTTAAAAATAACAGCAATGAAGAAAAGTGCATTTAATGAATGATAAGGTAGTGATGCTATAGAGGGTTTCCCAGGATTTGTAAATTGTTACGGGACTAGATATTCTCATCTTCCTCCTGAGGAGTGACTGGTGGGTTTGAACCATTGACCTTGTGATTAGCAGTCCAATGCTCACATGAAAGTGGACTATGCTTTCTACTCCATTTTATTGTCTGATTATTGGCAGCTTGGAGACACAAAAAATCAAGATGTCCGGTAATGTTTGTGTGTGATTACAAGAAGGTGGCCCCTTCTGGTTCTCTCTACTGTAGTTCTAACCATAAATGTACTTGTGAGTTAGATGGGCCACAGTATGTACTCATGCCAGTAGTGTATGCATGTTTCCAGACTCTAGGAAGGGATCAGAACCAAGATTTCTCGATTACTTTCTAAACAATCCTTCTCTCCCATGGTCTTCAACTGCAAGGAGCAGATCTACTGAACTCTGCCCCTGAAGTTCACCTGGGTGTGCAGGAGTTGCACGCGCTCACTGGCATCCAGCAGCTCTTGTTCTGCCACCTTCCTGCTCCTCTCCGTCTGTTCCAGGGATGCCCTTAGCTCTTCAATCTCAGCTTGCATCAGATTGGCTCTGCGCTCCACCATGGCCAGTTGCTCTTTAAGGTCATCTTGGCCTCTGAGGGCATCATCCAAATGTAGCTGAGTGTCCTATGCAGAAAGAGACGAGACTCTTACTCATACTTCAATGAAAGTGAACACAAACTTAGCGTCATGTACAAGCTCAAGCCTTAATAACTTAGAGTATGATTACATGGGAACCATCTGTAAGGAACGACACATTCTTTGAAACCCAGCACAGCTGCTCCACTCAAAAGAACTTAATGTGGCTTTACTTTCAATTCTGAATTGTAGGAAAAATCCATGTCCAAATATACAAGGTTTGTGGGAAAAGTCGATTACCTTTCAATCCCATTTTTTCCACAAGCTATTTGAAGCTCCCTCGTATAGAATTTTGTATCAGGAACACATCTTTAAAGATCATCTAGGGCAACCCGTGTTGGTTTACATATTGGATAGAACGAACTCCAGATAAGTGAAGCCAGTGAAGTGATGTCATGTGGCTAACATTTCTGATCACATCTTCTCCCCCCACCCCCACTGCTTTGTTCTCTCCAGATGGCAAAGTCAACGTTACGGTCTGGAACCTCCAGAATTAAGCTCTTTTTCAGTGGCGTACATTCGCTCAACCTGCGACGCTATCCATTTACAACTGAAGGTTGCCAAAGACACGAGGTCTGGTTGTGTTGATTCATAGTGGATTCATAGGGTATAGTCCTACACTAGTAAAATCTGAATGAGACTAAGGTATTTGGATGGTATGGCACCACGTGTGTTCGCCCAATGTACCTTCAGTATTCCTTGTGTGTTTCTGAAGTTCCTGATTGCCTCCGCAGCCTGGCGGTTGGCATGGTTCAGCTGGATCTCCATCTCGTTGAGATCTCCCTCCATCTTCTTCTTGACCCTGAGGGCGTCGTTCCTGCTCCTGATCTCGGCATCCAGCGTGCTCTGCATGGACTCCACCACGCGGATGTGGTTCCTCTTCAGCTGGTCAATTTCTTCATCTTTCTCAGCAATTTTCCGGTCAATCTCAGACTTTACCTGATTTAGCTCAAGCTGGATGCGAAGAATTTTGCCTTCCTCATGTTCCAGAGATGCCTTAATAAAAACAAACATGGATGTTACCTAAGCAACGTTTCTTTTTGCACAGCATGATCTCAAGGAGGCATTAAAAAATAACCACTTTCCGTATATCCTTATATAGTTTAGTAGTTTTATAGTTCCAAGGATCAATGTAGTATTTCTTAATGAATTACATCTGTCTTCCGTTAACGTTTGCAGCATAGCCCTCAGCTGCTATTCCTGTTTGCAGGTTACCTATGATACACAGGTGAGAATAGGAAGTAAGTACCTCTGCTTCCTCGAGGGCTGCCTGCAGTTCACTCTTCTCTTGATCAATCTGTTTCTTTACTTTCTCCAACTCATGAATATGCTTTCCTCCTTCTGCGATTTGCTCCGTCAGATCAGAAATCTCCTCTGTAATTTGAATGATCAAATACCAAAATTGAGGCTTTTGAAACATTTGAAATATAGTGTAACCTAAGTTATTTAACTTTCATGTAGTGAGCAAAATCCACTGTTAAAGGCAGTTACTTTAATTTATACCTTTACTTCCTTGACCCTCACCTAAATCCCTTTGGAATATTTTGCAGTTTGCTGCATTGCTCAGAGGCAAACAAGGCGGGTGTGGATGCCTCTTAGAAGGGCCAGGTAACGCCGAGGCTCTCCTTTTAGTTGCCTGACTGTTAGGGATCAAAACTGATTCCTGTTATCTGGCGAATCAACAAAGACATCTGCGACTAAGAAGAACCTTATTGTTCCGTTTACTTCTCCAGGGTCAGTCATTGTTTCTCTTGACTGACCTGCGACCGGAGTTCATGGAACCATAGTTCATGTAAAGCATGACTCCCCATAGAGTAAATGCCATGTAAAACATCCTTGCCAGGACTTCTGATTTCAAACAGGACTCCACCAAGAGAGTCTGCATTTGGGATTGGCCTCCCCCCTGGTGTCACCTTCTAATGAACTTGTTTCTTCATCTCTAACTGTCGTCAGTTAATTGACACGACGGCTCCTTATCCTTCTCTCCATCGGTTTGCAATGAAATGATTACAAAGACTCACGCTGCAGGTTCTTGTTCTCGCGCTTCAGGGTCTCCAGGTGGTCCAGGGACTCCTCGTAGGCGTTCTTCACCTTGAACAGCTCGGTGCTGAGGGAGCGGGCCTCCTTCTGAGAGGCTTCCAGTTCCGCCTGCGTCTCCTCGTACTTCTGTCTCCATTCTGCCAGGATCTGAAACGCAAGAAATTCAGCATACCTAAGGAGAGAGAGAGACCAGGTAAGCCGTGTGAGCTAAAATAGGCCTCTTGGTCACCTTGTCAAAGTTCCTTTGCTTCTTGTCCAGCGCCGCGCAGGCCGCGTTGGTTCTCTCCACGTCCAGCATGAGGTCCTCCACCTCGTTCTGGAGCCGCTGCTTCGTCTTCTCGAGGGAAGCGCATTTGGCGTTCACGGCCTCCACGTGCTCCTCGGCATCCTGGAGACGCTGGGCCAGCTTCTTCCTGAAGACATTTGCGTGAGCAAGGACACAAGCCAAGCTCTTACAGGGACTTACCAAAGCTACCGGCTAGGGAGTCACATGGTCCTCAAGATGGTTTTTCTTCTATGCACACAAGTTGTGAAAGTTTAGCGGTCCTGTACCTATTTTCTCTCTTCTGGCATTCCGTTTCCTCTAGTTCCTTTTTATCTTAATCACAGGGGTAATCCAAGAGATACTCGTGAGGCCATTGTGCTTGTGAGAGAGAGTGAGCGAGCATGCGTTAATGTGAGAGTGGAAAGAAGTGGTGACCGGGAACACGAGGCAGATCATCAAAGAAAGTTAATCTTGAATATGACCTTTAAGCATTGTCTGTGGTCCTCTCTACCTCGCAAATGAGATGATCGTGGCCCAGAGTGACGTGTTCAAGGTCAATCAGTAACTTTCTGGGTTGGGTGGCCCCAGGTAATAAACACGATGCCATGAATATACTTCCTAAATATTCTCCAAAGTTTTATTCACTGCATTCTTTACCAGTCCACGTTTTCATCTAGAATGTTTGTTCTACAAAGATGTGCTGATCCTTCTCAGATTAACTCTAGTAGGTACTGGGATAAATCACATTTAGGAAAATTTTCTTCACTGAGGATGATATATAGTTAGTTTCCTCTCGTTTATAGTTCCTATGAATTTTAGTCCCTAAACGATATGTGCAATTACACTTGGAATAAACCCATTCATACTGATTATTAATCAAATGATGACAGGGTATGAAAGTCCTATTTGGAACTTCCAATATTCCAAAAAGTAAAATAATGGCTATTTTAAGTTATAATATTAGAGTTTTTGAGAAGATTATTTCTTGCCTTTTCAAAAGTTTCTGGGCTTTCTTAGAAGTAGGATTTTCTGTTTTGGTTGTTTGAGTAATGCTGAGACAATCTTCTCAGTCTAAGGAGCTTAATTTTTCTCCCTAATTATCATGAGAATGTAGCAGGTAATCTCACTGTCTCTGTTTTTGTTACATTACAGGGAATTCATTCATTCATTCATTCATTCATTCATTCATAAAGGGTATGATGATACTTACAAATTCATTTTGGTAAAAAGAAATTTCAGATGCTGTGTTAATAGGCCAGAACAAGGAGAGGGCTCTCATCTCCCCCCATTTTCTACTTGAAATATAGTGGGCTGTAAGAAGAAGACTTTGGGACCTACTACCCTATAATCAAATAAGCTGAAATTATTCACCTAGTCTCACATTTAGTATATTCTCTTTGCTCTCTAACGTTAGCCTTTCTTCCCCCTCACTAGAAGTTCGTACTTGGCCTCCTCCAGCTCCTCTGTGCGCTGGATGGCATCCGTCTCGTATTTGGTCCTCCACTGGGCCACCTCACTGTTGGCCTTGGACAGGGCCCGCTGCAGCTCGGCCTTGGACTCCTGCTCCTCCTCAAACTGTTCCCGCAGCAGGTCACAGTCATGGCGCGAGGACTGCAGGGCGTGGGCCAGGGCGTTCTTGGCCTAGACCAATCAAAACGTATGTGCTATAAGTTTACCTTCCAGTCACGGATATTGTCCAGGTGCAGGTTAACGGTGGGTCATGTTGCTTAATTTAAGCAATTGAAAGTCTCAGCTGGAGAATTCTCACCTTAGATTCCTCTTCTAGCTGCCTCTTTAGTTCTTCGATTTGTTGTGTGAATGCTTGTTTACTCCGCGACAGTTGAGAAACTATAGCATCCTTCTCATCTAGCTGGCGTGAGAATTCACCTGTGGAAAACAAAATGCAAACCATTGTGTTTTGTCATCTGCATAAAGAAAAACTAAATTAAAAAAAGAGAGGAAAGAATAGTGGAACGTCCTTGTTTTGGAGAATAAAAAGAATAACTCGTGATATGGTATTGTTGAGATGATCGTTTCCTTCATCAAAAATGTCTGAATTCTCTTGGATATTTTAGGATCTGGGATTTTTTTTTTTTTTTTTAAGGATGCCGAGACAATAAAAATCGCCTGAGTTCAAGGAGCTAATCCCTCCCCCGGCTAAATTCTCACTTCCGACCGTTCCTTTTCACCATCACACTCACAGGAAGACTTATGTGAAGCCTCCCTGCCCCGCTGACTTCTGTTTGCTAGACCTGCGCAGGTGGGCTTCTCCTTCCCTTCGGCACCTTTGCCCAGTCGGACCGCACCGCTGACTCACCTGACTCTGTGTGTAACCGCGCCTTCTGGGTGGACAGCTCGTTGATTAAGCGTTGTTGCTCTTCTTCCTTGGTTTTCACTTCACTAAGCTGGTCCTCTAGGGTGCGGCACATTTTCTCAAAGTTTCCCTGTGGGAGACAGAAAAAAAAACACCCAGAGGGGTGGGGGGAGAGCCAGTCATTTCTACTTGGACATCTGGGATTTGGAGATCCGTAACTGCCTGTCTTGTGTATGGTTCAATCTAATTCAAAGCTCTGCCTGGTGCTTTGAAAGTATTAGAGACACCTAATTTGTGGCTAAATAATAGATTGAATTAATTTAGAATTTTAGATCATTTCCTTTGGTACAGCTGAACATTATTTAAATTCTGCCTTGTTAGCTAAGTCTGATTTTTTTGTAGATGCACCATGTCATGTTAACAGAGATAACGTTTAGAATGGTTTCCCAAAATATGGCATGAAGACGGAAATGTTTACATTCATTAAGAATCATTTTGAAACATTAAAATTTTGTGCAATTAGAGTAGCAACATACGTATAAAGACTTGGTCATTTTGAATTACTGCAAATAAAAAGGGAAAGGGGACAAGTTAATAATAACCTTGGCTTTGGAGACCGTCTCCATGTTGCTGGCAAGGTCATCGATCTCCATCTTCATCTCGCTCTTCTCCTTCTCCAGCTTCTGCTTGACCCGCTGCAGGTTGTCGATCTGCTCCCCGAGCTCGGCCACGCTGTCCGCGTGCTTCTTCCTCAGGGTGGCCGCGGTGGCCTCGTGCTGCAGGGTGGCCTCCTCCAGGTCCCTGCGCATTTTCTGGAACTCCGCCTCCCGCTTCTTGTTCATCTCAATCTGGGCGGACGTTGCCCCTCCGGCTTCTTCCAGCCGCTCGCTGATCTCCTCCAGCTCCCTGGCCAGGTCAGAGCGCTGCTTCTCGGCTTTGGCCCTGGAAGCCCGCTCTGCCTCGATTTCCTCCTCCAGTTCCTCAATGCGAGCCTGGGGTGGAATGATAGGTCAACATTAATGTAAATTCATGGCAGGTTTGATTCCCGTCATGATGCTTGGAAACGGTAGAGGTTGTGTCTTACCTGCAGCTCCTTGATCTTCTTCTGCAGCTGCATACCAAGGGCCTGTTCATCTTCAATCTTGCTTTGCAGATGGCTCATTTCAAACTCTTTCCTGTGAGAAGAGGAATGGGTCAGCCCACAGGAAATTCCCTTACCAGGCATCTTTCCCGGGCATGATGGAACTCCTTGATGCCATTAGTGTGGACCAGCAAGTAGGACATGCTTTTCTGAAACATCGTCTATCTGAATTTGTCAACAATAAGCACTCTGTAATGGAATTACACTTACTTTTTGAGTTTCTCGTCCAGTTGCTGTTTGTCATTTTCTATGTCCATTGTGGATTCTTGGGCCAATTTCAGGTCTCCCTCCAGCTTTCTCTTGGCTCTTTCTAAGTCCATGCGAAGTTTCTTTTCTTGTTCCAGAGAGCCTTCCAGCTACATTTATAATAGATTTTTATTTCTTTTACATTTTAAGGACTGAGCTCTTTGACATTAATCTTCAGTGATACACAAAAGAATTGTTAAATGCACAATAGATAACATGAAAACTTGAGTTCACATTTATAAGACCAGTAGGCAGTAGGTAAAGGTTCATAAACATCGGTGATGGCCCCATGCCATGGTTGTTCATTTCGTCTTAGGGGAAAATGTCTAATTGTTCAAACTTACATCATCCACTTGCTGCTCCAGCTTGCTCTTGGCCTTGGTCAGAGTGTTCACTTTGTCCTCCTCGGCCTGCAGGTCATCCAGGGTCTGCTGGTGGGCCTCCTGGAGGGCCTTCTTCTCCTTGGTCAGCTTGGCGATGGTCTCGTCCAGGCCTGCCATCTCCTCGGTGAGGTTTTTCACCTGAGGACGAGAGAACGCTTTGCATGCCACGTTGTCTTTTGGTGGGCTTCATTTCATGGGTGCCCCATGGTTTCACACACACACACACACACACCGTCACATGCACACGGCTCCCACCTTGTTCTCCGTGGCATGTTTCTCCTTCTCCACCTTGGCCAGTGTCAGCTCAAGGTCGTCTATGTCTTTCTTGAGCTCGGAGCATTCATCCTCCAGCTTCCTCTTCTTGGCCGTCAGCTCGGCGTTGATCTCTTCCTCGTCCTCAGCCCTCTCTGTCACCTCTTTGATCTTGGCCTCCAGCTGGATCTTGGTTTTGATCAGCTGGTCGCATCTCTCCTCTGCGTCAGCCAAGCCATCTGCTTCCTAAAGGGGGAAGTGACCGTTTTAATGTTTCTAATTTGTAAGTGCCAACAAAGATTGATTAAAAGAGAGAAACTCAGTGTAGGCCACATGTTTTCCAACTTTAAAAAAATCAGGTAGATAAAATGTTAGTAACTTCAATCTACGGATTAAATATAATAAAGAAAACATTTTCTCAAAGTATCCAATGTGAAAGGCCAAATCATGTAAACCAACCTTTTGGGTAGAAATCTGAAATTCATTAACATTTAACACCTTGGAAAAGTTATATATATATATATATATATATATATATATATATATATACACACACACCCATCATATTAACCCATTTTATTTCATGTAGGTAGATTAGTGGAGGATTGGTATAGCCTCTTTTCTGCCCTGATAATAAGAACATAACTTTTTTTTGATCTTCCAGGCAAAAATATTTACTAGAGACAATAATGTAACTTAACTTTAAAAAAAGAAAATATCTATCTATATCTATATCTATATCTATCTATCTATCTCTATATATACACACCCATCATAATAACCCATTTTCTTTCATGTAGGTAGAAGATTAGTGGAGGGTTGGTATAGCCTCTTTTCTGCCCTGATAATAAGAACATAACTTTTTAAATCTTCCAGGCAAAAATATTTACTACAGAGATAATAACATAACTTAACTTTAAAAAAAGCAAATGTCTGGCATATTGGTATGACTTTCTCACTAATGACAAAGCCGTCTGAATCTATACAGTCAGCATAATATGACTTTGCAACGATGGCTTCTTTACAGCCGAGGCTTAGTGTTTAGGAAAGGAAAATGCTTCAGTGGAAACCACCTCATTATAAACTTCAATCTAGCAAGAAATATTCTCAGATCCAGTCAGCCAGTGATTGGATAATAAGATGTGACTGAAACGTGAAGTGGGTCATACTCACAGATTGAACTTGGAGTTGCAAGTCATTTTTCTCTTGCATCAGCGCTACCATCTTTTCTTCGAGCTCTTTCCTTTTGGCCTCTGATTTAGCCAGGTCTTCCTTGGCCTTCTCAAATTCTTCCTTCATGTTGGCCATCTCCTTCTCCGTCTCTGCGCTCTTGAGCAGGGGCTTGATCTTGAAGTACAGCTTCATCCAGGGCCAGTGCTTCACATTCATGAAGGCGCGGACATTGTACTGGATGCAGAAGACGGACTCTCTGTAGCAAAACAAAAATAACGTAAAGGATAAAGAACTCAGGGTCACTGTGCGCACAACAAACGTACAGCTGACCTTAGACTCCTCCGAGTGACTATGAGGAGAACACATGCCTAGTCTCTCACCTCCTTTCCATCATTTTCTTGAACTCCACTCTCATCAGGTACCCTCTGCACATGGCTTGCGTGCGTGTGATGAGCTGAGCCAGCTTGTCATCTCGCATCTCCTCTAGAGTTCCCAGTAGGCCAGCTTTAAAGAAAACCTTGGCAATGAGAACATGAAAGGTTAGTTACACTCAAGAGAGATGATGTCATTGAGATAGGAACACTTTTGTTGGCGGTACCTTGGTGTGACCGAATTTGTACTGGGTGTGGTCAATGTCAATAGACCCCAGCAGCTTCTCTGAAGCCTTCTTGCTGTCGATGAACTGACCCTCCGGGATGGCACTTGCATTTAGAACCTTGTATCTGTTGGAATTAAAAGAGTACAAGGTGATCTTATTCCTTAAAAAAGACAGCTACAAATAAAAGGAGCATAGATTGATTTTTAAAGAACAAAGGGGTTATGACAACTTTAAAATCCAGTCTTCATTTTATGATCACCTGTACAATGAGCTGTATTTAATTTCTCTAGGAAAAGTTTCCAAATGTATGCACTAAGTGGTGATTTTGATATGGACTATGCCATTGAAAGGGAAAAATAACGTGTAAACATATGAGATGTCAACCTCTGTTTGAAGTCTGCATAAATGATTCTGCTGGGGAACCCCTTCCGACAGATCCGGATGCCTTCCAGCACACCATTACACCTCAGCTGGTGCAGCACAAGCTCGTGCTCCATGGCCCCTAAAGAAGAGAGATACGTATTTCATATAGGATAGTTGGATGAGAAGTCAGACTGGAGTGTATTTGGATGGCAGAGATAGCTTACCTGGGGTTTTAGTTTCATTGGGAATGAGACAGCGTACAAAGTGGGGGTGAGTGCTCTTCAAGTTGGTCATCAGCTTATTTAAATTCTCCTGTAAAACCATAGGAGATGTTTTAACATAATTTCTAGTTGCGTCCGGGTGAGAGTCCCTATCGATGATACGTAATTGATTATACTTGTCATTTGACATTATAGTGAGCAATCTCAATGAAGGACAGATCATGAGGCATCTTTCCCGGGCATGATGGAACTCCTTGA
>NW_022105908.1:5669309-5670858 GCF_000313985.2 Echinops telfairi | reverse complement strand
CCACCAGCCTCTGAAAAATCAAACAGGAAAAGGAAGATGAATGGCAACAGCTTTTTAAGCCCTACCCATACATGTGAGGATTGGCTGGATTCTCTTTGCAATTTAAGCTTGCACTAATCCGCGTACAGCACCTTTATCCTTCTTTATATGTCTTTCCTCTTCCGACTACAGATTATGAGTTCTCTGTTTTATTTCTCAATGCATTTCATTGTGCCTGGGGTCTTCACAGTGTGCAAATGGGGGTGTCAGGAACAAGGGGGGTGGGTCTGAAAGGTGTGACTCATTTCCTCCTTGACAACTGCCTGCTTTTTTCACAAGACCCATGATTGAGCACTACGTCCAAAGATTTTATAAAAGAATCCTAGTCAGACTGGGGGAAATGCAGAACACAATTTCACGTTACTATGGAGTCCGTGCTTTTAGGAGATGGTGGAGAAACCCCTAGGTCTACTGTCCTGAGATTATCTTTAACCTTAAGCCAAAACTATCTTCTGAAGTCTTCTTAAGACCAAGTAATAGTTCAGCATAACTGGTAACACATGCCTTGTTATGATGCTCTTTTAAGAGCCATCCATATGGGACTGCATTGATAACAGCAACTAATAATATTAGGGAGTATTTTACATAGATTACCGAGGGAGGAATAACTCAGAGAAGGAGGGGAGAATGGCTGCATAACTCAAAGAATACCATCAATGTCCCTAAATTGGACATGTAGAAACTGTTAAATTGCTGGATGCTTCGTTGTAGAATCTCAATTACAAGAAAATAAATACAAAGCAAAGTGGAAAATAAAATACAAGCTCCTGCATCCACTGCAGACACTTGGGGGAGTGGGCTGTGAGTGACCGAGGTGGATCTGTATGTGTAGAGCGTCAATGGGATTGTCCCACTCTACACTGGTGATATCTATTCCAATGCAGGACTGACCAGGGCCAGAACTACAATGCTTCCGTGGTGCGCGCACACACACACACACACACACACACACACACACACCATCCCAGAGAACAAGGCAGAGTTGGATGTTTGTGGGTCAGGTAGGTGAGAGTCTCGGGCAGGTCTCATTTCCTAGTCTGGTCTATTTAAGAAAACCGAGCTTCCGGTTCCTCAAGCACTACTGCCCTGACATAGAACTCCTTCCTTTCCTTGAAGAAGCAAGAACTATTAAAAAAAAAATACTAATGGATTCCACAATCCTGCATTTCTCCTTCTTGACTGGTGAAATAAGACAAATCAATCCATAGCATTAATTTTGTTCCAAAAGTTGATCATTTTAGGACTATGCCACACTTATTAAATAGACTTCCTTTCATTACTCCTATATAGGTCGGTATTCTTATTATTAGATTTTCTATACCTGTATTCTGTCTATGATAACCAGAAATTTATTTGTGTGTGTATGATTCTTGGAGGAGATGGATGCTAACATACCTGCTTCAGCAGTTTGTGCCCCCGAGAAGAGGTAAGCCAGGGTTTTTAGGCCAGACTTCTGGTACAGCCCGACCACCGTCTCATTCAGGGGGTCCTTGTTCTTGTCCAGCCAGCC
>NW_022105908.1:5666866-5668452 GCF_000313985.2 Echinops telfairi | reverse complement strand
AGAAATCTGTCTGCAGCCACACATTGTCTTCCATGAGCTATTTGGATGACTCAGTCACGCTATAGTAGAAGTGAATCTACATCTCTCTGTATTTACTCTTCATGAATAGTACTGTGATGCTCTCACTAAATGGAAATACCTCTTTCCCAAGTTGGGCAAACCTAGTCTGATTTCACACTTATATTTTACTTAGTTGCATGATTTTTCATCTGAACATGTTAAGTTTTCTTAGATGGCAACTGTATTTGTTTCTCCTGCCCACTGCTCACACATAGCCATGTGCTTTATGTGTGACATCAGGTTAAAGAGGAGCGCTCAATGTCCACCTTTGAAAATGCTTCATTGCCTCCTGGTGAGTTTGAACATATCCATATGTGATATATAATTATTGCTCCACCCCCTTGTACCTCTTTGGGGATGCCGGGGCTCATTATCTAGGGAAGGTTCTATAGGGGTTATATAACTAGAGAAAGAGGAGCGGATTTATGAACCTGTAAGTCACCTTCTAGGCCCTGACTTGATACACAGGATGGAGGCTTCGTGCAGGTGTATACACACCTTCTCGATGAGCTCGATGCAGGCAGCCAGGTCCATCCCGAAGTCAATGAACTCCCACTCGATGCCCTCCTTCTTGTACTCCTCCTGCTCCAGCACGAACATGTGGTGGTTGAAGAACTGCTGCAGCTTCTCGTTGGTGAAGTTGATGCACAGCTGCTCCAGGCTGTTGAACTGGTGTTTTAAACACCGAAGAGTTTGCGTGAACTGGGGCAATCCATCGGGAGGGTAGCAAAGAAGACACGAGGAGAGAATGCTCCGTGGGCCACTTGTTTCCCCAGACAACTCACATCAAAGATCTCGAAGCCAGCGATGTCCAGCACCCCGATGAAGTACTGCCTGGGCTGCTTGGTGTCCAGCTGCTGGTTGATGCGGGTGACCATCCACAGGAACATCTTCTCGTAGACGGCCTTGGCCAGGGCACCCACTGAGTTGTACACCTTCAAGAACAGCAGTGGTTTCATTTTTTGAATTGGGAACAATGATGAACTCAGGAGTCTCCCCTAATTTAAATTGATCAGAGAGCTGAAATCACGCCTACCTGCTGCACAGTCTGACCCTTGGTGACGTACTCGTTGCCGACCTTCACCCTGGGGTAGCAGAGGGCTTTGAGCAGGTCAGCAGAGTTGAGACTTGTCAGATAGGCGGCCTTGTCAGCAACTGCATGAACAAGACAGGAACAGTAGTTGACACAACTCAGTGTGTGAATGCTGATGATTCCAACAAAAAAGTTTGCTTGCAAAGAGTCATCTTTGCAAATGCGGCCAAACCTGTCCACGTGTTTATTATTTTTGCTATTATTGTTATGGCTTCAACAATTGAAGCAATCATTTATGTTTATTATTAATATTAATTATTGTTAATAATATGTCTATTATTGTTTCAACAATTGAAGCAGTATTATCACGGGTTCTATTAACTGTAGCTATTTTTTTGCACTGATAATTTGGAGTTTGGGGAATAGATTCTCTGTGCAACATCTAAAATACAGTTAAAGTCAACCACAGGTATAGACACATAGCTTGGAAAAC
>NW_022105908.1:5662518-5665819 GCF_000313985.2 Echinops telfairi | reverse complement strand
GCACTCTTGAGTAGCTCACGGTAACTGTCCTGTTGTTTGTACAGTTTCAACAAGGAGTGGTACCTTCCGTGCCATCGGGCTCAGCTTGCTCTTCCCGTTGCTTTTGCTTGAATTTCATGTTCCCATAATGCATTACAGCCCCTGTCAGTTTGTAAATGGCCACCTTTTCATCAGCGCTGAAACCCAGGATGTCCACAGCACTCTGTTGAAAGAATGTGCACCGTTATCATCACCGACAGATCCGTGCACCTAGCCTTACCGTGCCTTCCTCTTTTCCAAAGGCACTTGCATTCCTCCCTGTTGGACGTGCGCAGGCACAGCCAGAATTACGCACCAGTCCCCCATGAGGCTAAAGCTGCTATGTGACTGGTCTGTGCATATCAGTGAGCAGTCAAAGCCAGGACTTTCGATGCTCAGACCAAGGCTTTTTCCCTGTTCCTCCACATTGGTGTGGCCCATACTCCGCATTGTCGCTTGGCTTTCCTTACTTCTTTCTCCAGCTCAATTTGCTGCTTGTTCTTCCTTCTAATTTTCCTATCTAATCGGCATCAGCCTTCCCACCTCATGATCACGAAGGATGCAGTTGGAAAGAGGATCTGAGCAGGACAGGAAGGACCTTAACTATTGCCCAAATGCCTCTTTGAGATCAAGACACAGCTCAGGGGACTCTGAGATGCCCGGGCAGGATTTTCCCTGGTGAGTATTCATACAGGCTGTGGCAAAATATTCTTCTCCTTTTCATCCAGTAAGTGTAGGATGTTCATTGTTGTTCCCTTCCGATAGTGACTTGCTTCTGACCGCCCGTGCAAAGCTCTGAAAAGACTCCTACCCCAGGGACAGGCTTCAGAGAAGGAAACGATTTTATTTACCACTCTGGTCTCCTGCACCTTTCTCCACGTCATTGTCTTTCAGCTCCAGCTCTCTAAGCAAAGCGATTTACAGAACCTTGACAGTACCACAGTAGCTCAAGAACAAGGTTGCTACATTTTTTGTTTGTTTAATCTCTGAGACTGAAGAGTGTTTCACAGTTCCTTATCATTTTTGGACATGGAAATGTGATAATAAATTATGGGCAGCAAAAGCTGATATTTATAAATTAAAGACATACATCATTTTCGGTTTCATGAAAATAATACTTTAAAGGAAAATTTTAAAAAAAGAAAATTTGTGTGAGTGGTGATACTGGGAGCGTAGAGGGAGAGTGGGTTGGAAAGGGGGAACCGATTACAAGGATCTACATGTGACCTCTTCCTTGGTGGACGGACAACAGAAAAGTGGGTGAAGGGAGATGTCAGACAGGGCAAGATATGACAAAATAATAATTTATAAAATATCATGAGGGAGGGGGAGGCTTAAGTGGAGAGCAAATGTTTTGAGAATGATGAGGGCAATGAATGTACAAATATGCTTTACACAATTGATGTATGTATGGGTTGTAATAAGAGTTGTATGAGCCCTTAATAAAACTATTAAAAAATAAATAAATAAAATAAACTAAAAAAATTAATAAATAAATTTCATTATCAAAAAAAAGAAAAGAAAAATATTTTGTAAGCAACTTTCAACTCTATCTTGGGAGTGTGAGTAAAATAAAAAATGTATCAAAAGATTAAAGAACATTGATTATTCAGAAGTTAAAAATAAAACAGTATGTATAAAGTATCTGTATAAAGAAAATAAGCTAAAAGGTAACCATCCTTATTTTTAAAAGGAGGGTCACTTTAGTTCCAAAAGCAGAATAGGGTTATGGAGTTCCCAGAAAGGTATTTTTGAGGGAGAAGGAGTACTTCTCTTAGCTGTCTAGAAGGAGAGAGCCATTCAGAAGATGTTGGGGGTATTTGAAATATAATTCATGTTAACATCTGACAATAAAGGAACTGGGAGACTTTCATCATCCTGTTGTATTTTTTAATGGAAAAATATTGTAGCTTTTATCATGCAGAATGCATTGAAAAATGAATTGGTTCAGATGCAGTTTGGCTAAAATGTAGTACCCTCTCATTTGCTCTCCCGTATGATCCATTTAAATTTGTTGTAGATTTAATATTTTTCTGCTTTCTTTGCTATTGGGCTTTTAACTGTTTTACTTTGTTATTGTTCTTTGTTTGTGTTTTTTGAGAACCGATTTTCTATCTGTGAAATCCAGGATAGGTAAATCTATAGAGACAGTAACTGGAGTAATGGTTCCTTGGGGGTACGGCAAGGGAGTTTGGGGGTCAATGGGGAGCTAATTATGACAAATGAAGAAAATGTTCGTTCATTCTGGAATGAACACAGGAATGAAGAAAATGTTCTAAAACTGCCGTGATGATTGCACTGCCTTTCTTGGTGTGATTGACGTATTGAAGTATACTATGCGAAGCATATGCTAATAAAAACGTTGAAAAAAATGGTAGCTTTCCCCCAGGTTTTTTGTGACTGGAGTCTGGCATAAATTCAAGAGAAACATCAAGATAGCCGACAAAAATGAATCCAGAAGGATAAGAAAAAAAATTGGAAATAGCTAAGGAATGCCAAAGACCTACGGTTTATTATAGGCACCTAAAGGTCTCTAGCACGTGTGAAAACATAAGAAATCCTTTGGGGGTTTTCTGGGTTGGTAGTTGTGTGTGTGTGTGTGTGTGTGTGTGTGAATTCTGCCCTCTCTAACAGGAGAGTCTTGTGTACTAGCAAACCAATTGTACATGTGACTTACGTCTGTGGCCATCAACTCTTCCTGGTCATCAATGCTGGGCACTGTGATCTCTCCCTGACTGACGAAGGCGAAGTCATACGGGTTGGTGGTGGTCAGGAGCATCTCTGAACGCATGGAAACAAACATCTATCAGCAGGCTCACCTTGATCATCAGCCACATTTGGGATGGATTTATAGGGAAGGCTGTTAGTAGAAATCAAAGACGCTTCTTACCAATAAGCTCTGGTTTCTTGTTGGACATGATCTGATAAAATATGTGGTAGCTTCTTTCAGCCTTTAGCTGGAAAGTAACTCGGGACTTCTCTAGCAGATCTGGAAAGTCAGGTTAGGCACGTAAAATTTGCAAAAAGAAAAGGCCGATGGGAAGTTACATGCTTGAAAAGTTAACACAACACAGATAGCAAAAACAAGATGTGCCCATTTGCACCCCAAAGAAAAGGATTCTCGACCACGAATCCTGCGTTGACTTACACGTTTCAATATCTGCAGAAGCCAGTTTGCCTGTGGCACCAAAATGGATCCTGATGAATTTACCCTTAAAAAGGCAAAGGAGGACTATGAGAAAGCAAACGATTCTGCTCAGACCGTGGACCCAAGAGACGGAAG
>NW_022105908.1:5647728-5662418 GCF_000313985.2 Echinops telfairi | reverse complement strand
AAGCGGGAGGAGTTGTCGTTCCTCACGGTCTTGGCGTTGCCAAAGGCCTCCAGCAGCGGGTTGGCACTGATGATCTGATCTTCCAGTGTCCCCTGCAGAGAAGTGACAAGATACAGAAATGCGAGAAAGGATGGCTTGCGACCTAACTCCATTTGCACCTCCATTACCCTTCCCCCTTGTTAGTTTTCTTTAACTTTGGGGTACGGCCTTCTAAGTAAGAAGAAAGGAAACGCAGGGGTCAGTGACATGGTCTCGATTTCTATATTATCAAGCTCTCATTTTGTCTTAATAAATGGTTGTGAGAACTATTGCCCGTGGAGCCTGACACTACATTGCCTCCTTATCAGAAGCCCTGACCAGTTCGGTTCTGAATTCTAGCATCATATACAATGGGCTTCTACGGTTCTGAAGTGTTATGGTCCATTTTTTTTAAAAAAGGATGCTTTCCTCTGCCCTCCACTGAATGCCAGCCCCACCTGCATTTTGCCGGAAGTAGCTTCCTCCTTCTTCTTCTCCCCAGTGACTGCAATTGTTGCGAAGTACTGGATGACCCGCTTGGTGTTCACCGTCTTCCCTGCCCCGGATTCTCCGCTGCCCAGACAGGAGGGAAGACAAGGATCTAAAGCAGTGATAACTATCAGGGGTCAAAACCCAACAGAAAACAAGACACGAAGTCTACATACGTGATCAAGATGGACTGGTTTTCACGATCTGTGAACGAGAAACCAAATATCATGGTTGATCAGATAGACGTAACCCATTGCTCAAAACCGTTTGTGTGAAGCATGGAATTGAAAGATACTTTTTCGCCAAACATTTGAAAGCTTCCGATCCATTTGTGCTCTCCTTTTCACAACTTTCTTTTTACAGTAAGCCGCCCACTGAATCCTGGGGGTATCCTCCTGTTATCTGGTATAGGATGTGATGCAGTATTTAACCATACGATCCTTGAGAAGAGTCTGTCAGTGTCAGACGAATGGCAGTTTCATGTTCGTTCATTTACCTACTTGATACTTCAAAATCCTGTCAAGCTCTAATTTCCAATTCCATACTTCTTAGAGCTGTCAAAGCTTGTTTTAGGTATATCAGATGTTGATATTGTAGGTATGATTAACATGCATAATCAATGCATAGATTTGGAGTTGAAATAATTATGAATTGATTTGGATGCTTGCAGCAATGTAAGTAATCATCTCTATATTTCTGGAGGTGGTGGCTTTTATTCTGAATATACATATTTCTCTCATTCTGATACTACTATATTGTCCTGGTTGGGCTGAACATTTTATTCTAAAAATGCTTACAGTCTCTTTTCTTTGTAATCAGGATGCATTTTACAAATGATTATAAGAATGGTAATGATGGAGTCCCTCACCGGTCAGCATGAACTGATAGGCGTTGTCGGAGATGGAGAAGATGTGGGGCGGGGCCTCCTGGCGCTTTTTGCCTCGGTAGGCGGCCACCACCTCGGGGTTATACACCGGCAGCCACTTGTAGGGGTTGACGGTGACACAGAAGAGGCCCGAGTAGGTCTGGGGAGAAGAAGACAAGATCACTCAATAAGCAGTGGAGTCATGAAGTCGTCTTGGAAACACTGCTCTAGGAGAAGAGAGGGAACTGAGACCCCTGACATCTTTCACGGACTTAAGAAAGCTGTTTGAATGTCTTGTTTAAACAGTGACCAATGTTTAAGGCTATCAACATAAGCCAACTTTTATGAATTCATGGGGAAGTTCTCTAAAGGACCGATTACATTTTTAAAATTAACTTTAAAAAATAAAAACAAATGGCTTCAATGATTTCTTCCTTCCTTCAACACCCCTCACTGCACGAAATGCTTCTGTCTCCCCACTCCTGGAGTACTCAGTACTTGGCTTCTCACATGGACCTCTTCAAGTACATTAGAACTGACACTGCTAAGCTAAGGATTGGCTTTAAGATAAGATCGCAATAGAAGAAAAAGCTGAAAAAATTGTCCTGAATCTGTTTACTAACATAGCTCATGGTGTTAGTAAAAACTAATAAAATTAATATTGGGAAGGTGGGGTGTGTGTGGGGGGAGTGGGGTCCCTCACGTAGATCATCCAGGCTGCGTAGCGCTCTTTGAGGTTGTACAGCACGGCGGGCTCATGCAGGTGGGTCATCATGGCCATGTCCTCGATCTTGTCGTACTTGGGGGGGTTCATGGAGAAGACTTGGTCGTCCTTAACTGTGACGCTCTAATAAGAATGGAAGGTGACAGTAGGTTTCTACTAAATAGCAGTAAAGGACCAATTATGCCCCCCTCCTTTTTTTTTTTTTTAACTTACAGTACCACCTTCAGTCTTGGCTGTCACCTTCCCGCCTTCCCTGCTTTGCACCACGGCTTTCACATAGGACTCCTTAGCATCCACCACAAAGACAGAGGACTTGGCGTCGAAAGGCTTATTCTGGGCCTCGATCCGCTCTTTCTCCGACTTCCGGAGGAAAGGGGCAGCCTCCCCAAAAACCGCCATCTCCGCGTCGGAGCTCATGGCTGCGGGTTACTGATGGCCACACTGCACCAGGTGTACCTAGGGGCATGGAACAGAGTCCAGAGATGCTCATTCTGCCGTGTTTATTTCCTCACCAACGCTTGTAGGGCTTTTGCCTGGGACCCCATCGAGGGGCCAAGAGAGCAGAACCTTGATTTGAAAGACCCCGGTTTAGTAACCAATATTTTGGTAAGATTCTAAGTCTTTATCTCGTCGATATTATAGGCCTTAGTTGAGGAATGTGGAGGCTATATTTCAATCAGCAACATTTGGAATGCCCCAAATGTTTTCAGAATCTTTACTTCTTCTACTTGTTTTTGTTTTCTCCCTTGATGCCACCTTATTCATTCATTTGTTTTTATTTATTCATTGTATGCAAATTGCTTCAATTACTTTGCCATCTAAATTCATCTATTTTTTCAAAATGCAAAATTCATAGACAACTTTCCTCCCACCCTCCATTATGTATGTCTATTTATTAATAGTGGATTCACAGAGACGCACATCAGTTCAAAAGACCTAACAAGCATGATTGAACTTCTGATTCACGCGTATGAAGTATCTACTGCCATCAGTTTGATTCGTGCTCATCCTGACCCAGTACGATCGGGTTTTCAAGGTTGTGGATCCTTACAGAAGCAGACAGCCTCAGGAGGAGCCGGGGGCCTGGGTTGCTGACTCTCCCATTAGCAGCCCAATTTGTCACCAACTACAACAAGAGATGATTTTGTCCACGTAAAAACTAAATCTCTCTCCTCTGAAGTGGTGTGAAAGTCAGACATTTATCCAAACCAACTCCTCCAAAAAAAACTTTCCCCAAGTTTTTAGAGAAAAACAATCTCAGCTGTTAATAAAATTTCATAGCACTTACATACTTTTTGTCAAATTTCTTCCTGTTCTTAACTGGATTTCAGTTGTTTCATCTGATTCTTATTGATTGAGGTTTCTATTTATACCTCTCTCCATCTCTCACTCTCTTTCCTTTCCTGTCTTAAAAAATACCAGCCTTAGAAATATCTCCTCTGAAATGGATTACGAGTATAAAGTTTCACAGCAAAATGAACTTAAATTTTTCTTCCACTGAAAGATTCATTTTAAGAAGATAAGTCCGGTTGCCTGATGGCCAGGAGTAGATGAGTGGCCAATGTAACCCACAGGGATCTCTGTGGGGCAGAAAAGGGATGGCTTCCAGACAGCAGCATCTTGGTGCAAACTTTTGTAGGTTTTCTCGAAAAAGTCTTGGTATTTGGCTGTCTGTGTTAAACTTTCTCTTGATTTAGAATGTTTGATGTGGGCTTTGATACACACGACACACACGATGGCTCTGTGTAGCCCTGGTGGCTCGGTGGTTAAGCAGCTCGACTTCTAAGAGAAATGTCAGTGAGTCAAACCCACTGACATAAAGAGCTGAGCCCTGGAAACACTGCAGGGCCCTTCTACCCTAGGATGGGGTCACAATGACCTGGAATTCATGCGATGACAATGGGTTTATACTACCTTCAGTTTGCCTATAGAAAAATGTCATTATGATGAAAGTGGACGTTGGGACTTTTTAGGCAACAGAGACTGGAACATCTTGATTTTTGAAAGGAAAAATGCTCCTCTTGTTGTAGTTCTGTTGGGTTTTTACTAAACCATTTCAAATGAGCACTGACACACTACATGTAGAGATTACTGGAAGACAGTGTATTCATGACAAACAAAAAGGGTACAACTCCTCTTATTTCTTGGTCCAATAGTTCCTAATTTTTGGATTATAGCGCCCGCAAGGAGTCCGAGTGACGTCATAAGGGTCCTTGGATCCACATGTAAAGTTATAACTGCCTCAACTTCGAACCCACAACGTTCTCCCCGAAACAATAGGTTTTCTGCTCTCTTCCAAACGACTAAAGACGCTATGGAAACCCCTCTGGAGCACAATTCTGCTGTAACACAGAAGGCTCACTATGAGTCAGATTCAACTTGATGGCCACTGGCTCTGGTTTATCAGTTAAGTTATCCACGGTAAATGATGGCTATGTTTATAGTAGAGTTTCCTTATTGTGGATGGAAGTGCAGGTCCTCAGACGAGGAATTGGAGAGAGGGCCTTTAAAAATTGGAAACCACCGACTTAGACCATAGATGGCAAGAGCTAGAAAGACTTTTGCAATTACCCAGAGAACAGCCTCCTCTCTGCTGATGAGAAAACGAAGCCCCAGAAAGAGGAAGGGTTAGTCAGTGTCACAGAAATGGCTAAGCGGCACTGCTGGGACAGGAGCCCACCCAGGTCCAGTGCTAATTCCACTGCAGCACACTGTGTTTCAAGATACGTAAAAGCAGACGGGGTTGACCCAGGTAACTAGAGGCAGTGAAAAAGCCCGATTGGCACCTGGATATTTTGACTGCCAGATCAACATAGCATTGATTTTATCAGGCGGCCTCTCTGACGCTGATTGACTGGTTAAGGTGGAATAGTAGTTCACCTTGGGTTATATAGGATGGTTGCATTACTTCAGAAGTGCAATTCGATAACCCGAAAAGTCAACATTCTATGAAAAGTCATTTTTACAGAACAACTACCCCTTGGATCCTATCCCTCATGCTGAGCTAGGAAATAAAATGAGAGTTCATGAAGACGTAGCAATAGAAAGACCCCTTGGTCGTTCCTAGTGTAACAATAAACGAACTCTTACCTCTGTGTTCCCAGATGAGGAAGGTGGCAGGCACAAAGCAGAGAGAGGCTGTTGATAGAAAAAAAGAGAAGGTGGGATTCTTTGCTTTCCTCCCTGTAATCACACAAATTATAAGAGCTGTATCATGTACAATGTCAACAGAATGGATGTGTTGGGTAGGAAAATTAGAACTTGGGAAACAACAGCCATCTCGCTCCCTTAGCTGGAAAGCCCCTCTCACCCGGACTGTCCAATGGGTCAAGATGAGTCCAGTGCCCCATCACTTACACAGACCTCTAAGACTTTTCCGGAAGCACAGGACTGAGGTACCTCGGCTCCACTTTTATAAGAGACTATTCTGCAAACACAGCAAGCACCTCAGCTGTCCTAGCTGGGAACCTACTTGGCAAAACCTTTTTTGGCAATCTCTTTGCACAATTTCACTGACTGTGGCTGTGAATGGATATAATTAGAAATATTTTTTGACACCTATAAATAATTTGACGGAGGATGATCTAGGCTTCTTGATAGGCATTTGATAGGGGATGGGGATTCAGGGCTTCTGCGGCTGCTTCTCCAGCTTAGCTGTTGCATCTTTCATCACAGAATTCAAGCCAGGTTCCCACTTACTCTCTTGCCTATAAAATTGGTCACCCTGGCCCGAGGCATTTGGGACTAATTGATTTGTTAGCTCTTGGAGCCTTTAAGGAGTCTGTTTGGGATGACTTTTAGATCTTGGAATACTACGGTAGGAAGCGGTGAATGGGCCAGAGTCTGGAAGAAAATTCCTAGCTGGGATCGTGCTTTTTAAAAGACTGACGAGCGATCATCCCCCCACCTCCCCAATCTGAAAATCTGAACATGAACGGGAACATGAACTCCCGGATTAACAGTGGCGATAGACTAGTGGAGGTAGTCAGAGGGATTTTGAATAGATATAAACATCTCTGTTCCATTTCTGGAGAACTTGCCATGGACATGTCTGGCTTGTATGTTTCACATACAAGGGGCCATCGGAGCGGAGTGAATCTCACTGCATACTGGAAGGAGACACAATCGTGCATTCCTAGTGCGGGGGGCAGATCTGTATGGCCAGCAGTAGCTCTAATGAGGTGGGTACTGCATATTTCTACGTAAGGTGGAAGAAACACAGGGTATCCCAATGTTCCCTCTGGGTTGGGTGCCCATCGCATACCTGGGATGCTCATAATTTGGATTTGAGTGTTTTTGCCACACACACAGCTGTTTCTGAGTCGGACAGGAAATCTACCTACGCTCATGTGCATCTCTAAGACCTGCTGGGATATTTTCAGCCATCATCTGCTCGTTTAAATGACCGGTTAATGAGGTCACTGCTTTTACGCATGCTACTGACTTAGAGTTTCTCTTTGACACACGAACAGATTGAATCTTTTATCACTTGTTTATTTCTTTTGGTGTAATACTATGGCATCAACTGTCTTTTTTGTTCTTTTATTTTCGGTGGATGTTACTCACAGAAGTATAGGTCCGCATCCAACAGGTTGGGCTCTCAGCCAGAGTGATGAAACATCTCCTGGTTTTTCTCTTTGAAGGGTTGTTTTTTTTAAAATAACTCATTTACTTTTTCACTTCGTCGTGTCTGTGCTTTAGAGAGAATCGACATTGTTAGACACGTGCACTCCTTTTGGAGCTGAAGGATGAAAGGCGGACTGGAAAAAGAAGACTATACGGATGAGCCCACGATACGGACACTAAGTCACGGAGCGGTAGTGACCTCTAGCTCATGAGGACTAGAAGTGGGCACCTTGACTCATGACGCATAGACTGACTGGAAAGCCCTGAGGTCCCAGCGGAGATCGGCCTCACGTGTCAGGAGTGAGTAAGAACATCTTGCCGAGTGTGAACAGGAGAAGTCCTGCTGAATGAAAGACGAGAGGCTTCCCATGGGCTTGCTGGTCTAAGAGCTGTCTAATTAAGAAAGAGTGGGAAGTGACTAACAAGTCTTCTTTATTGATGCGGTTCTCGGTAATGAGATATGGGTTGGAGCAGTTGCTTGCCTTCAGAATGTGAAGAGTTATTTTGGATGCTGTATTTCAACAGGGTGGAGAACACCTTCTCTCTTTAGTATTACCCGTCCTTCCCCCAACCGTTCTCCCCAAGCTAAAGGCATCTGTGATTTTGAGCGTCTTCATCCATCACAAGAATAAAGCCGATGGAAGCTTCACGTTCCCTTCACCTTAAGGATCTGTCCTCATTGAGATGATATATAATTATTACACATTATTATGTGCAATATAGTGTCATGTGTATGAGATTGCATTAGATTTATATAAAAACAAATCAAAACCAAGTTCGCTACCATTGAGTTAATGCTGAGTCATCACAGCCCTGTAGAACTTCACCGTTCCCTCAGAGTGTCTGGTAGCTTCGAACTGCACCCCAAAGCTTAACCACTGCCCCACAATGACGACTTTATGATTTACGGACTGTCTTTTCATTCATATAGGTATAATATGTATAATGTTAGATCGGTGTCCAGCACATAGTAAGTGATTGTTGCTATTATTCTTATGGTCTGTCATTTCAATATTTAGTTGATCTGTTGACTAAGGATTTCCTATATAGGGATCAATATAGACCCTTAGGGCACACGTTTTAATTCTTTGGAGTTTTCAAGTGCAATGTCATGGGGCTGGGGCCAGGGGAGCCACTGAGATTAAGGTTACAATGGCATGCTGACCCTTTCCCCAAATGTACCCTGGAAATCAAAGTGGTGCTAAAGTACTAAAGATTGAACATGTCCAATGAACAATATTATGGTCATCGTTTTTATTTTTCCCTCTATAAACTTTGTGTGAAAGATGAAATTGGGAACTAGAGCGATGATGAACATTGTTCGAGTTGCCCTGGTGTCCAGCATGGTCTAGCAGGACATCAGTTTAAAAATCCCTCGAGATTCATCCGGTCAGATTGGTGCTGGTCTTCTTTTGTACTTCTCTGGGACTCCAAAGGGTGATCCCTGCTGCAAAGAGGTTACGTACGTCTGTGTGAATCCACTATTTGCTACACTCTTCATAGCTCTCATGCCAAAGTGTGGACACGGCCATTCCCTCCTTCATTCCTTCCCTGGATTTTTATTACAGGTCCACCATGTGTCAGCCACTGTTCTAGCACAGGGGATACACCCAAAACTGTCAACACCCATACCCTCATTGTAAGTTTCACCAACGGTGAACAGGCACACACAAACTAGTTAATATCCATTGTGATAGATGGGGAAGCTTCCATCCAGCTGAGCAGTCTGGGCGACGTGAAGGAGCAAGCCATAGGGTTTATCTGCAAGAGAATATCTTAGGCAGAGGGAATCGAATGCACAAGACCCCGTGGTCGGCAAAGAACAGTGCTTAAGAAATAGTGAGACGGGCTGTGACAGTAGAATGGTAGGGGGGCGGGGCGGGGGAGATGAGTCCTAGGACATGAGATCAGAGAGGTAGGAAGGGTCGGAAAACAAAGGACTTGGTAGGGTAATAAAGGATCTTGACTTTTCATCTCAGTAGGTTGTGGAGCTGCTTTGAGAAAATGAGTGATATAATCCGACTGAAGATATATAAGATATTATTATGGTTTTTGAGCTGAGGGTAGATTGCAGTCGGCAAAGGTAGAAGCAGTCCAATGTAGGAATGTAGAAGATAATGGTAGCAGGGCCCATCTTCTGGTTACTATAGTTACATTGCAAATTACACCAAAGCATAGTTGCTTAAGACATTCAAGTTTATTGTGCTAATGAATTGTATTTCTGGAGTTTGGGAAAGACACAACAATTTTTTAAAAATCATTTTATTTTGGGCTCGTACAACTCATCGCAATCCATCCATCCATCCATTGTGTCAAGCACATCTGTACATTTGTTGCCATCATCATTCTCAAAACATTTGCTTTCTACTTGAGCTCTTGGTACCAGCTCCTCATTCTTCCCCTCCCTCCCTGCCACCCCCTCCCTCATGAACTGTTGATAATTTATAAATTATTATTATGTTGTTATGTCTCACACTTTCCGAGGTCTCCCTTCACCCACTTTTCTGTTGTCTGTCCCCCAGGGAGGAGGATATCTGTAGGTCATTGTAATCACTTCCCCCTTTCCACCCAACCCTCCCAGTATCGCCACTCTCACCACTGGTCCTGAGGGGATCATCTGTCCTGGATCCCCTATGTTTCCGGTTCCACACACACAACAATTTCTGTTACACACTCTCTGTCGCCTTAGCTCAGAACACTCAAAGTCTGGTGGTGACTCAATAGCTGGAGTCAGCAATTATCTGCAGTGATGCCCAACCTTCCGAATGGTGCGACCCTTTCATACAGTTCCTCGTGTTTCGGTGAACCCATTACCATAAAATTATGTTCATTGATACTTCATACCTGTGATTTTGCTACTGTTATGAATCGAGCAACCCCTGTGAAAGGGTCGTTTGACCCCCAAAGGGATTGCGACCCACAGGTTGAGAGCCGCTGATCTACAGACAATATTTACTCACCTGGCTGGTGGTTGATCGTGCCTTTCGTGCATGGCATGAGCTTTCTCACAGCCTTCAACGTCTTGCATGGCGACTTAGTGTTCTAAAAGTGAGGACCATAAGAGAATGAGGCAGAAGGTGCATCATCTTTTATGACGCAGTTTTGGATTTCCGTAACATCACTTTCACTATGTCTGTTGGTTAACCAACATTAAAGTCAGTCCGAATTTCAAGAGATGGGACATAGATCATGCCTCTCAATGTGAGGAGTGCCACAGTGGTTTGAAATCACCACAGACCGGGTTGGATTGCACTACTACATTGCCTCACTTCTTCAATCTCTCCAATGGCTTCCTGCTTCAACAGTTGAAAAGATGACAATAATACGTTTTTACATCACATGCATGTCTATCTTTAACTTTTTATGGCTATTCGGTTGGAGGCTTTCAGAGCTAGTTGGTTTTCCATACAACCATTCATACACAGCTGTGTGACATTGATTCCAGTCCCTGTAACGAAACAGCACTTTTCCCACTTCTTCCTTGCGTCTCCCATTCCTGTTCCATTTTCTCTCCCCTCCTTCCCCGTTTCTGCGCTTTCTCCCTGGGCAAATGCCGCCCTTCGGATCTCACGTGGTTGAGAGTTCTAAGGTGTTATTGTTCGCCTTATAGGTCCATCTATTGCTTGACTGAAAGTCGAGCCATGCGGGTGATTTCCATTCCAGGCTTGAAGGGAGATTAGAGAATAGAGCCTCAGAGATCCAGACCAGTCTGATTTAAACCAGTAAGCATAGGTTTTATGATTTTGAGTTTTGTTTAAGATTGTTCTCCTACTCCCACTAGGATCACCTACTGTGTTTCCTCCATAGTGGTCCATTGTGATAGCCGAGCACTATCTAGTTTTTCTGATCTCAGAGTTTTGGAGGCTCAGGTTAGCATGGTCCATTTGTATTTTGGACTCTGGTTCCGTGTGTCTTTGACTTCTGCTCTCTTCTTTGCTCCTCATGGGGACAGACCAACAGATGCACCTTAGATGGGGAGGACCACTCAGAAGGTTCCAAGATCTCAGACATAAACAAAGTAGGGTGTAAAACATTGTCTTTGTAGGCTATGCTATGCCCATTGACCTTGATGTCCCCTGTGTTGATTATATTTTGAAGGTGAACAGATATTTGGTAAAAATATACCAAAGTTTAAATATACCAAATTTAAATATACCAAAAATATACCAAAGTTTAAATATACCAAAAATACAAAAATTTACCCAAAAAATTTTTGGTAAAAAGTATGAGTATTTGACGTGGGTTGTGAAAATTGGAGGCTATAATTAAAGTCCTAAGGTTTAGGATCTGAATGACTGGAAAATTGATATCACCATTTACTATGGGAAGTATGCTTCAGGAAAGAAAATCAGAATGTTGTTTTCATATGCTAAGTTTAATGGACTTTGTGCTTTGAAGGAAGTAAATAAACAAGGCCTTTATGGAAACTGAACTTGTGTATTTTTTCCCTCCATACAAGGAGTTAGCAAGTGAGTCACCCTAGGTACCTCTCCTCAAAGAATTAGGGTAGACTTCCTTAGAGCAAATGGTACATTGCCACAGGAATTGAGTGCAATGACTTTTTTTGAGGGTCTTAAAAAAGTGATGAGGCAGTTGGGACAAATTGGAAGCAGACAATACAGTTGGGACTCTGGGTTTGTGAAGCAGTGGGGACCCAGGGACTGGAGGACATAGTTTAACTTCTCTGGAGTTACAGCCACAGGGACAGTTCTACTCTGTTCTACAAAGTTGCTATGAGCTGGAATCAACCCAATGGCAGTGAGAATGAGATTACTTCAGTTCACCATCCCAATGACCTTGATAAAACCACTTGCCTGAGCATTCATTTTCTTATCTGGAAAGTGCAACGACTAATAATAACAACACCTATCTCAAAGGGATTCTGGGATTACAGGATTTGTTTAATAGCTATAGGCCCCTCCAAGTCACTGATTTCTCCCGTGTAAGTTTTAGACGTTTGGAAATTATATTTAGAAGCACTTCCAGTGATACAGTGGTTCAACCCTCAAGGCCAGTTGTTAGAATCTACCAGCTGCTCCAAGGAGAAACTCTCACTGCCATTGAGTCAAGGATGGCTTGTAACAACCCCGTGTGGGTTTCCGAGACTGTAACTGTTTACGGGAGTAGAAAGCCCAGTCTTTCTCCCTCGGAGCTACCAGTGGTTTCGAACTGCCAACTATGCACATTGCAGCCCAATGCATAACCACTGTACCAAGGGAGAAAAGACTTGACAAAGTGCTTCCATAAGGAATATGGGAACTATCAAGGCAGTTTTAATCTATCATATCAGATTGATATGAGTCAGAATTGACTCAACAGTGCATATTAACAACAGCAAAGTACTTAGAACAACCGTTGAGCTCATATAAGTGCCTCCAAATATTAACTATTATTAGGAGATCATTGGCTTAGCTCTCAAGTCCCTTTTCTGTTTCTTTTATTACTTGGCTACTGGTGAGTTTCCAGCGTCAAAGTTCTTTGGAACTCGATCTTGCATTTGCCTAGATAAAAAAAGTGAGCATTTATTCATTCATTCATTCATTTAACCTCTTTTTAAAGAACAGCAACCATGAGTCAGGCATGACTCCAGAATTTAGAGATCTACAAGTAAACATGGCCCACAGTGTTAATGTCATGATAGTGATATTTTTATGTTTGAGGAGAAGATAATAAACAAACCCGTAAATAAGAAAAATAGCAGCTAGTGAGACGTCATTGTTGTGGGGAATAAAAATGGTTGGATTGGGAATGGTCAGGTAAGGTCGCTTTGAGGAGGTAGCATTTGTGCTGAAATCTGAGTAAGTGAAAATTGGGTGAAGAACATCTTTGGGAGGCTATACTAGTCCAAACATCCTCGGATGAGGACTAACTTGACATATTTAAGGACTAGAGAAAAGACCGGGGTCTCTGGAGTACTGTGCAAAAGGGCATCAGTCGTATCCCTCAGAGCCACACACATAAATGAACTATAGCTATATGGCAGAACGTAGATGAATTTCATCAATATACAATAAACAAAACAAGGCAAAGCTACAAAAGAATACCTGTTGTATGATTTTATATATACAAAGTTTAAAAAAAACAGACAAAGTACATTGTAGTCTTTAGTGATGCGTGCTTAAATGTTATAAAGAAGGGCCAGTGTAGACATGAAAATATAATAATAATCTATACATTATCAAGGGTTCATGAGGGAGGGAGGGAGGGTGAGGGAGGAAGGGGGAAAATCAGGAGCTGATTCCAGGGCTCAAGTAGAAAGAAACTGTTTTTAAAATGATGATGGCAACAAACGTACAAAGGTGCTTGACAATGGATGTATGGATTGTGATAAGAGCGGTGCGAGCCCCCAATTGATGGGGGCGGTTTCTCGAGCAGGAAGAAAGAACATGGAACCAAACGGACATACATACACAGAGACAGACACTACAGGGCTGCAGCACAAATTAGACACAGACAGAGACGGTACAAAACTGCAGCAGCCTTGACAGCCCGCAGGGCTTTATTATTTATCTCCTAAATACTGGCAGTGTTCCCAGACAAGTTTGCTATTCTCACACTTGAATTTCTCCTGGCCTTGAGAGTGAGTTCCGTATCTCGGCCCATAGTGATGTTTTCATTTCTACCAGGGAAATACTGTATGCAGCTGTTTCCACAAATCATCCTACTGTTTGTAGTACGGATGCTGTTTATGAGAACCAACTAGGACAGACGTTTGCGTACTGTCCTAGACAGATACAAGACTCGAGACACAGTGCTCCTCTCATGGCTCATTCACCCAATAAGATGATTTTTTTAAAGGGGCGGCCAGTGGTTCTAATAAAGTGAGGACGATGATTATCATCGAAGAATAACGCAAGGCGTATGGGTATGAGGGAGGCCACAAGGAGATCTCGTTAGCAATGTTCTTTCTTGTCCTGGTTGTGGTTGCATAAATATTCACTGGGTGTTACACCACCACCCTGTACTTGTTTGTACTTGTTCGTCATGAAGGTTAGAGTGAAAAGAGAATTGTGACAAAGGGGGTCGGATACCTGAAGGGGTAGCTGGAAGAAGACGTGGGGTCAAAGGAAGGTAGGAGAGACAGCGTATTTGTGTTACTAGGAAGGATCATGTAAAGCTAGGCAAATTGATGCTGGAAGGGTATGTGTGTGTGGCAATTATGGAGGAGAAAGCAAGAGGCTAGAACCCATAGCCCAGGCAAAAGAGTTAGACCTTGATGAGTGTAGGAATGCTTTGTGTTTAAGGAAAGAAGATAGCGTGAAGGCAAACTTCCTAACATTTTCACTCAAAGTGTCATGAGAAATCATGTATTGCCCTCACAGCTCAGACAGCATCCGGTAATTTGCATTTGAGTATTTCATTGCCCATGCATCAAGGAATTGTAATAAAAACATCCATTTAGACAAAGGTAATTATAACTTGAATTTCCTTAAGTTCTCTTTTCCTTCTCAGCTCCTTTAGATAGCAAGAACTCCTTTAGATAGAAAGAACCTGTATGTGAAATGACTTGCTTACCTTTAAGGGTTTTTTTTTCCTGTTCAGTTTTGGATATGGCACTCAAATGCCTTTTATCCAGAAAAGAAGCAAGTTGCTGCCATCTCTGTTGACAGTTGGCATCTTCCAGAGAGTTGGAAATGAGGGGACAGAGATCATCTCGAGTGGTAGGATTTTAAGAAGAGAGAATCCCAATATGCAGGAAGAGACAGTTGTTCACAGAAAAGGTAGTTCAGTTGCCTACAGATGGGTATTGGGTCTCCACCCCGCACTCCCCCTCATTCACAATGGTTTCATTTTTTGTTCTTTGATGCCTGATACCTGATCCCATCAACACCTCATGATCACACAGGCCAGTGTGCTTCTTCCATGAGGGCTTTGTTGCTTCTGAGGCAGATGGCCGCTTGTTTACCTTCAAGCCTTTAAGAGCCCAGGCGCTATATCTTTTGATAGAAAGCACCATCAGCTTTCTTC
>NW_022105908.1:5625120-5646772 GCF_000313985.2 Echinops telfairi | reverse complement strand
TAGCTCTTGTTCAATTGTTCCAACTCATAGCGACCCCATGTGGGATAGAACAAAAGTACCCCCTAGTCCTATGCCATTGCCATGATTGGTTACTGTTAGGACAGTTGTGACCTGTGGGGTCTTTGTTGTTGGTCTTCGTAAGTAGGTCACCTGGCCTTTCTTCCTAGGCCACCTTAATCTAGATGCAGTGGTTCTCAACCTTCCTAATGCCTGACCCTTGAGTACATATAGTTCCTCGTGTGGTGGTGACCCCCCAACCATAAATTTATTTTTGTTGTTTCTTCATAACTATAATTGTGCCACTGTTCTGAATTGGGTGACCCCTGTGAAAGGATCATCCGACACCCAAAGGGGTTGTGACCCACAGGTTGAGAACCCCTGATCTAGAGGCTCTATTGAAACCTATTTAGCATCATAGCAACACACAAGCCTTCACTAACAGACAGGTGGTTCTCGTGCACAAGGTAGATTTGCCAGGAGTCAGACCTGAGACTCTTGCACTGCTTGCACAAGTGAACCAACGCTGCCTCCTTGAAATGTCAGTGACAGCAATATGGAATTGCTGAATAGTATGAACCTCAAAGAAGGAGCCCAGGTGGCAAAGTGGTTATGTCTTGGGCTGTGATCTGCAAGGTCAGCAGTTCAAAACCACCAGCCTCTCCTCGGGAGGACAGGGCTTTCTACTCTGATAAACAGTTACAGTCTTGAGAGTTCACAGGGGCAGTTCTACCTTGTCCTATAAGGTTGCTGTGATTCAGCATCCAGTCTATGGCAGTGAGGTTTTCAGTCAAAGAAGGACTGATCATTTTATAAGAGGACAGAGAGTACTAATTATACATTAGTAGAAATTGAAAGCAAGGGAGCTCAGGACTATGGAACATTTGATGCAATGAGAGAAGAAAGGTCACCTTTTCTGGGGGAAAAAACCACCTCATTTTATTGGGGGCTCTAACAGCTCTTATATCATTCCATACATCAATTGTATCAAGCATATTTGTACATATGCTGCCATCATCATTTCCAAAACCTTTTCTACTTGAGTTCTTGACATAAGCTCCTCTTTCCCCCCTCCCTCCCCCCTCCCAACCTCCCACCCTTTTGTATCCTTGATCAATCATGTATTGGTATTTCATATCTTACACTGTCCATTTTCTCCCTTCACCCACATTTCTGTTATTCCTCCTCCTTGGGGGGTCCTATATATTCAACTTGTGATGGGTTTACCCTTTCTCACCGTTCCCCCTCCCTGACCATCCCCCCATCCTTATGATATCGATACTGCCATTACTGTTCTTGAAGGATTTATCTTTCCTGAATTCCATGTGTCAAGAGCTCTTATCTGTACCAATGTGTGTTCTCTGGTCTAGCCAGATTTGTAAATTAGAACTGGGTTATGGTAGTGGGGGGGGCGGGGAAAGAAGTATTCAGGAACTAGAGGAATGATGTGTGATTCATCGGTACTATACTACACCTTGGTTGAATCATCCCTTCCTTATATCACTTCTGTGGGGGGATATCCAGTTGTCTAAAGATGCGCTTTGGGTGTCCACTCCAACCCCCCTCTTTTGCATTGATATAGTTATTTGCTTTGGGTCTTTTGACAGCTGATACCTGATTCCATTGACACCTCATGTTCACACAGGATGGTGTGCTTCTTTCATGTGGGCTTATTTGCTTCCCTGCTAGATGTCTGTGTGTTTGACTTCAAGCCTTTAAGACCTCAGATGCTATATCTTTTGATAGCACATTTGCTTATGCACCCCTTTTGTCTTCCGTAATCACGTCGGGAAGGTAGCAAAGAGTGCCAGGTTATCAGAACAAAGTGTTCTTGTGTTAAGGGAGGCCAGTGTCCATCCGCTATATAATACTTATCTAATAAATATATGTACATTGGCCTCTATCCCTTTCGTTATAATTAATATATTTACATATATACATGGAAAGGTCACCTCTTAAAAGAACTTCATGGAAAGCATCTTTAAATAGATTTTGGTTTAAGCCACACAGTGAGGGAAATGCTCCCAAGGAGAGAGCTTGTGTTCTCCAGGAGGCTCACTATTAAATGAAGGCCCATCTCACATTGGCTACCACAACTAGATCCCACCTTTCTTCTCTACCTCTCTGCTTACTTCTGCCCCCGAGACTCTTTTTTCTCATTAAGTCAGCAGTCAAATGAAATGTCAATGTGGACTTGGCATATTAGGCTGTTCCTATTGGCAGATAATTGGGAAATATAAGATTATTCAAAACTGCCTTATGAATTGTTTCAACGTCCAGCTCAAGATGCTGCATGAAGCAGTTGTGTCCAATGACCTAAAGAAAATAAGAAAAGGTGCATCACAACCCAGAGAGAACCATCCCTAGGAGCTGAGGGCCACAGGTGTGTGACTGGACGATTTAAAGTACTATGCAAAAATTAAACATGTGATGTCATATCATTCCTTTCAAATAGCAGTGTTCTCTCTAGGCCTTGATTATATTTCTAATGGGCAAGACGTTTGCTATCTTCACTATCTCCCTGTTTCATTAAAAAAAGATAAATAGAAGGTCTATCTATGTAACTCAGTACATACCACCTATGGTAGTAATACTAATTATAATAATGGTAACTGTAGTTTTCATGGCACTATAGAAAGGCACAATGTAGAAATCCAAACGTGTGATCATGAGAGTAGGGAATTGGCTCTTATGTTAATGATCCTCTATTGCCAGCAGATTGGAATCTTGGTTGTGTAGTGATTCTCTATAAGGCTGCTAATTACAAGGTCAGGAGTTCAAAACCACCAGCTGCTCTAACGGAAAAAGATGAGTTTGTTTTTTTTTCACTCTCGTAAAGAGTCTTAGAAACCTTGTGCTGTCTGGTTGTTCTGAGTTGACATCGACCCAGTGACGGTTAGTTTGGTTTTTAGTATTCTCAACAGAAGTCCTGGGAGAAAGCCTTGTAACAGACACGGAAATTTTCGATGAGATCAGAGGAGCAGATACTAAAAAGATGCCCTTTTTTTATGTTAACTTGTGTTTTCTTGACTATACAAAAGCATTTGCATGTATGGGTCATAGCAAAATATGCTCAGTTTTTAATCCTCTTTTCTATTCGAAGGTGATCACCAGGGAGGAGGCTCCCTGTTCAAACCATTAAATTGCAGCAGGTGGCAAAGAGTTACACATGCCATACTTTAACAGAAAACGTATAGAGCATAATTCTTTCTCAAGGCAACTTAATCCCCATTGCATATCGTTGTAGTCTGAGTCAGTGTGAGATGCAGAGGCTTAGCACAGTCCCCTAATTAATGGAAAGCTCGAAGATTGAGCCCATTGAGAAGCACCCGGTGAAGAACATTGAAATTACCATGAATTGCCAGAGAACAAGCCCATTTTCTTTGGAAGTATAGCCAGTGTGTTCCTTAGAGGCAAGGGTGACGAGGCGGCCTTGCATACTTGGGCATGTTCTTGGAAGAGGCCAGTCCCCGGAGAAGGACATTGTGCTTGGTAAAGTGGAGGGGCAGTGACAAGAGGAACACTCTCTACAAGATGGATGGACACAGTGGCTGCAACAATGGGCTCGACATGATGGCAGTGTTTTCTTCCGCGGAACAGAGGGCTGCTATGGATCGGAATAAACTTGAAGACACTTCTCCACAGAAGTACCTTGGGAGAAAAGCCTGGCAATCTACTTCTAACCAAGCGGCCATTAAAGGCTCTATGAAGCACAGGTGTTCTCTGAGTCAGAACTGGCCAGTTGGCCACCGGTTTAGGCTAAGGTTAGTGTATTCAGAGTGAAGAGTTCCATTTTAAATATTAACGAGAGTGAATTCCTTCTTTCTCTTTTTCTTTCCTATCAGTTAACTTGTGTTCTTCATTGACTTTTACGTACTGTCAGGCTCAAGGATTTTCTGTCATGTGATGCAGAAAAATCAATCATTTCATTAGTGAGACTGCATGTTCTGGTCGATATCTGATGCTTTGCCAAGTGAGTTAAACATGTCATACTTAACACTCTATGCTCTGTATGCCTAAGACAGGTACACCTTTGGGCTTCACCTGCTTCCCGCAGGGCCATGAGGGCTTGCTGGATTGGCCCGATCACTCTCTAGCACATTCTCATCTTGATAAGTAGGCACTTTTCCATGACATGTAAGCCAACAGTTTTGGTTTTCTTTCCTGGGGGTATAAAAGACACATGGACAACTCTGGGGTTGACGAAGAGGGAAAGAAAAGACCAGTCGTTGCAGGTAAATTTTTTATCTGCAAAAATTCGTTAAGTACAAAACAGAGTGACCAAGAGTTTCACATTCTGCGCATTTCTCTGGCCACCTGGCGGCATTTGGGTCAATCACTCTTCGCTGATGATCTTGGTGTGCACCTCCCGGCTCTTGACCCGCAGCTTGTTGACCTGGGACTCGGCAATGTCGGCCCGCTCCTCGGCCTCCTCCAGCTCGTGCTGGATCTTGCGGAACTTGGCCAGGTTGACATTGGATTGCTCCTCCTGGGAACAGAAGTGCAGACATGAGGAGCAAAGTTCAGAATTTATAGATCCTTGGGCTCAATAACCCTTCAGTACTTTGTAACTTCAAAAGGATGCCCTCTCGGAAATCTTTTAAGAAACTAAGATCCTTGCTCTTGAATATATTTTTAAAACATGATCTCCTGTCATGATCACTGAACATGAGTTAACAAGGAGGGACAGGTGACATTTGTCTCCAAGATGTTCCGAAAAGAAAGCATGACATTGGAGCTGTGGTGATTAAATACTGCCAAGTTTCCAGCTTGTCTTTTTCCAAGATACTAGGAACCAAGCCAGACCTTTTAAAAATGCAAGTAAACAATTTCTGTTGTACCAAAGTCTAAAAGTTTTGAATATAAATCAGTGCCCTTTGAGTAGAAATTATTGCTATTTAATGCAGGTTTTTAAAAGCATTTATTGTTTCCAAAAATAGTCTGAATGGTGTCTGACTAGCCTTGAGTTTATAATAGTGAGCTTGAGAAGGGTGGTCCTATTTAGGTCCCTGTCTCACGTTTTTAAAAATGCTTCTCCTTTTAAAACAGGTTTTATTAGCATATAATGCACATATCATGCAATTCCATAGTTCAACCATCTCAATAAGGGTTGTGCAATCATTACCACACTCACATTTAGAGCATCTATCTCTGTTTTGTACTCACTGTTATTAATTCTCCGTCCCCCTCTACTGCCAAGCCCCCCCTGTAATCCCCCCAAGAAACCACCTTTCCAGTTACTTTCTCTGTAGATTGAACTATCCTGAGTTTCATATACAGCAAAACATACCCCCAAACCCAACTACAATAACAAAGCAAAACAGGGGAAAGCCTCAGTCAAAAAGAAAGAGAATATTAAAAACTAGAACAAATTTTAAATGGGGCAAATTTAGAATGGGCATAAAGATTAGCATCTACATATGATCTAGCCTGCAGAAGGCCTCCTATTTCCCTCTTACATAAGAAAGTAGGACCTAGAAGAAGATTCAATTACTTGTCCAGGGGTGTGTGTGTGTGTGTGTGTGTGTGTGTGTGTACACAAGTGTATGCGTTTGCCCTCATTCTCTCTCTTAGCTCAGACTTTAGAAGCCAGGGAAAAAGGGAAAACCCATAAGTGAACAGAGGCACCAATTGGTGATCTACAACTATGCATATTCCCACTTAGGAAATGTATATTGTTTATTATTTTGGATGAACCGCAGGATAGAGAATAAAGCAAACTGCCACGAAGTTAGTGGTTTGACCATAAACACTGGACCTTCTGAGCTACAGTCTCTCAAATTCAACCACCTACTCGACACCTTCATTTGTGTATATAATGGTATTTCCAACTCATTGTACCCAAAACAGAATCCGGCCTCCTCCTTTCTTGGCAAACCTGTTCTTCTCTTAATTCCATATTTTAGTAACTGGTACACCATGCCCCTGAGGACCTAAGCCATAAACTCAGTAGGCTTCCTTTGATCTCCTTTCTTTCATCTCCCAAGTGTGGCATATTAATCTATCTTCAAGTTTCTACATCCAAAGAATATTCTCTACCTTCTCGCTACCTGTTCCTACGGTTTCAACCCAAACCACAGAACTACTTGGAAAGCTTCCTAATGAATCTCTGTGCATCCACTTGTGCTCCTAACAGTCCCTGCTCCACATAGTAGCCAGAATTCTATTTTTCACATGTAAATCAGATCACAATGGACTCAACCTAAACCTCTCTCCTGGCTTTGTAGTGCCCGTTACACTCACAATAACAACCAGACTCCTTCTCGTTTCCTAGAAGCCCTGAAATCTTCGTCCTTCGTAGCTCTCCATCTATTCCACTTTTCCCCTTGTCCCAATACAAGACCTCTTTAAAATATTGAAAACCAAAGATGATCCTTTGGGGACTAAGGCACCCTTGATTCAAGCCATACATTTTCAATTGCCTCATATGCCTGCAAAAATTTGGTCAATGAGTAAGGAACACAAAAGAAGAATCGATGCATTTGAATTACGGTGGTGTCAAAGAATACTGAAAGTACCACGGACTGCCAACCCCTCCCCACCAAAAAACACCCCAAAACCAACCAACAAATCTATATTGTAAGAAGTACATCCTGACTGCTCCTTAGAGCACGTACTTCGGACACGTTATCACGAGAGGTCAGTCTCTGTAGGAGGGCATCGTGCTTGGTAAAGCACAGGGGTAGTGAGAGAGGAAGACCCTCAACTAGATGGATTGACACAATGGCTGTCACGGTTGACCCGAACATAAGAACAGTTGTGAGGATGGTGCAGAACCAGATGTTTCTTTCTGTTGTATGCCATGAGACGGATCTGACACGACGGCACGTAACAATACAAACCTCCTGCCCTCCTTTCTTTTCATTCGATTCAATCATCCTATTGCACTTGCTCTTTCCCCTCCCTAAACTCTTTCCTACCTCATCAAGTGGTTGATGTCTTCTCATTCTTTAAGCCCTTCCATCAATCATTTTCCTTTTCTTTTTCCTTTTTTTAATCACCCTTTCAACTAAGTTGGCCTGAACACGTTGAAGCAGCTGTGAACTTACCGCTTCCTCAGCTTGTCTCTTGTAAGCTTTCACCTTCGCTTGCAGTTTGTCCACCAGGTCCTGGAGCCTGAGGACATTCTTGCGGTCTTCCTCGGTCTGAAACAACGTTAGAAAGAGTGAGCTCCTTGAAACCACAAATGCCATTCCACTTAGCTGTCCATTGATTTGTAAACTTCTCGCCAAGGAAAGCCATACCCGGTGCTCTGGAGTCAATTTTGACTCCAAGCCAAAGAGGAAGGGCGTACCAAGCTGTGGGTCTTTCTGGGAGCGGATGGCCGTATCGATCTCCAACAAAGTGGCTGGGGAATTTGAGCTGCCAAGTTTTCCATCAGTGGCTGAGTGAATTAACTATAGCACCACCCTGGCTCCTTGTCCCTCGCAGCCTGGGATCAAAGTTCCGAAAGGCCATTTTCCATACCTGGTAGGTGAGCTCCTTCACTCTTCTCTCGTGTTTACGAAGACCCTTCACAGTCTCAACATTGCGCTTCTGTTCATTCTCAACTTCTCCTTCAAGCTCTCGTACCTGGAAGAAGATAGGCATTTTGCAAACATTGAGTACGATTCATTCATTCCACTAGATCGACACTTCTTCAAATGACGCAGTGCTTCATTTACTCTGGTCTACATGTAGTGTTAGGCACTTCCAACTAATCGCCCTCATTACAACCTCTTGAGGAAGAAGGATTAGTTCTTGTTCATCGCTGTGTGTCCTACGTCATCTACCAGCATTAAGTATTCAAAATCATTGGTTGTATTGGAAATATATCCAGATTGGGAGACCCACCCTGGCCTCCAGCTTCTGGATCTGCTTCTTGCCTCCCTTGAGGGCCAGCTGCTCTGCCTCATCCAGCCGGTGCTGCAGGTCCTTCACCGTCTGCTCCAGGTTCTTCTTCATCCGCTCCAGGTGGGCACTCGTGTCCTGCTCCTTCTTCAGCTCCTCGGCCATCATGGCCGCCTGACCAGAACACAAAGGGCCAGTTCAGAGAGCTGAGATGCCGCAGAGACATTCCAGCATGACCAGCGCTGCGTTGCCGTCCACTCACATCGGTGATGGCCTTCTTGGCCTTCTCTTCTGCGTTGCGGGCTTCCTGGACAATGTCCTCCATCTCTCCTTGCAGCTGGGAGATGTCCGTCTCGAGCTTCTTCTTGGTGTTGATCAGGCTGGTGTTCTGGTAAATACATCGTTTTTATGTATGAAGTACACAAAGCAAAATTAGAGTGCTCAATGTTCGTGGGAACTCAGAAACAAATTATATTAACTAATTAGAATACCTCCTTGTGCTATAAATGGTCTGAGTAGACAGTATATATATATACACACACACTAAATATATAATATATGTATTAAAAAAAACATCAGCTCTGGTGTCACCATTCAGATAAATAAAAATGTAAATCTAAAATTTAAACAGTTTAAAGGTTTCCCTACATGAACCATGATAAGAGCCCTAAGATTAGAGAAGGAATCCCTAGGCTGTGCAATGGGCTAAGTGCTTAACCATAAACCAAAAGGTGGATGGTCTCCATCCACTCAGAAGCACCTCAGAAAATGGATCAAGAATCTCATGGAGTGCAATTTCACTCTGCACACCTGGGGGTGGGGATCACATGCAACTGGATGACAGCTATCACTTTTGTGTGTGTTGCTGTTTGTCATTGTGTTTAAGAGTCCAGCAAATACTTCATGTTCATTCCACTGTATTTTTATTATTATACCCACCTGGGTGTGCAGGAGCTGGACGCGCTCACTGGCATCCAGCAGCTCCTGCTCGGCGATCTTCCTGCTCCGCTCCGTTTGCTCCAGAGTGGCCCGCAGCTCCTCGATCTCGGCCTGAAGCAGGTTGGATCGACGCTCCACCATGGCCAACTGCTCCCTCAGGTCCTCCTGGCCCCGCAGAGCATCGTCCAGGTGGATCTGGGTATCCTGCGCCATGAACACCGTCATTGAGACACCATGTCCGCAGAGTTCCACTCACCTCAATTTCCCGGGGACGTGCCTGGACCCCTTTACCTTGAGGATGCCCTGCGTGTTCCGGTAGTTCCTCAGGGCCTCGGCAGCCATGCGGTTGGCGTGGTTCAGCTGGATCTCCATCTCGTTGAGGTCTCCCTCCATCTTCTTCTTGACCCTGATGGCGTCGTTCCTGCTCCTGATCTCAGCGTCCAGCGTGCTCTGCATGGACTCCACCACTCGGATGTGGTTCCTCTTCAGCTGGTCGATTTCCTCATCCTTTTCCGCAATTTTCCTATCGATCTCCGACTTGACTTGGTTCAGCTCCAGCTGGATGCGCAGGATCTTGCCTTCTTCGTGTTCAAGAGATGCCTTCGTGAGAGGAAGACGTGATATTAGCAGGGGGATGAAAACGGTGGTATCTTAGAAACAAACATTCCTTCCTAGCTTATTGCTGCCATACACATTTATTCTATTGTTATAAAAAAACATTTGCATTGACCTGTGGTTAATTTTACTTCTGCCTCCTTAAATAGTTTGTTCCCTTGAAGGAAAGTCTTTAACTTACTCATACTTCAGTGTGACCTCGTTTCTGACACATGGCCATATGGGTTGTCTTCATGGTTAATTCTCCATGCGCAGTACGCAGGGTTGAAAATATTTTTCTTTTGATTCACTAATCCTTTCATGCAGTCAAACCGACTTCCTCTTGGGCTCAGTTTTGAACACATTGTAAAAGGCCTACCTCTGCCTCCTCTAAAGCAGCCTGGAGTTCCGACTTTTCTTGCTCGATTTGCTTCTTGATTTTCTCCAATTCATGGATCCGCTTTCCTCCCTCCGCGATCTGTTCCGTGAGGTCAGAAATCTCTTCTGTTGGTGAGCAAAAACAGACCGATGTATTTAGGGAAGGGGACCATGCTCAGAAGTCCTTGGCTATGGAACAGCTGAGGTCAACTCACGTTGCAGATTCTTGTTTTCGCGCTTCAAGGTTTCAAGGTGGTCTAAAGATTCCTCATAAGCATTCTTGATTTTGAATAGCTCCGTGCTGAGTGAGCGGGATTCCTTTTGGGAAGCTTCAAGTTCAGCATGAGTTTCTTCGTACTTCTGTTTCCATTCGGCAAGGACCTGAAGGACAAGGGATTGTCAAGAAATGCACTGGAGCCAATTTGGTGGCCAAGAAGCCACCTAAGTAGACAGCACTCAAGCCGAGTTGAGGTGACCGATGACTGCAGAATAATTTTTAATGAGGAAAATAGGAAACCACAGCCACCCCCTACCTTCCCATGGAGCCGGAGGCTCTCAGAACATCTCTCAGGTGAATTGAATACAGCCCACTGAAGACATCATGCTACATACAGTCCATCCCTTGTTGAGTGCTGAGTCAGAAACTGGTGCCAAATACCTTGTCAAAGTTCCGTTGCTTCTTGTCCAGCGCCGCGCAGGCCGCGTTGGTTCTCTCCACATCAATCATGAGGTCCTCCACCTCGTTCTGGAGCCGCTGCTTCGTCTTCTCGAGGGAAGCGCATTTGGCGTTCACCGCCTCCACGTGCTCCTCAGCATCCTGGAGACGCTGGGCCAGCTTCTTCCTGAAGAGTGAAGTGTGGAGTGTAGATGGTGGGAGGCCATCAGCGGGATTGGGTGTATCAAAATGGGGACAAGAGATTAAGACTTTGCCTTCAAGCTTGACTTTTACTGAAAGTCTGGTTCTATATTAGTGCATTTCTCTACTTGAAGAACACTGAGAACAACCTGCATTTTATCATTACCATTCTTCATAATCTGACTTTCAGGACACGTATGACCATACAAAGTCAACATTTTGTATGCATTGGGCTGCTAACCAGAAGGTCAGCAGTTTGAATCCACTCCGAGGGAGAAAGATGAGACTTTTTATTCCCCTAAAGAGTTGCAGTCTCAGAAACCTACAAGGGACCATTCCACCCTGTCTATCGAGTCACTCTGAGTGGGAATTGACTCAATGGCAAGAAGTGAGCGAATGTTACAGAACAGAAACATTTACCCCAATTCACTCTTATTTATGTTGCATTTCCATGAAATTTTCATACCAGAGGGTAGTCTATCTCTTACTGATCTTTGTATTCTTTATGCTGTCATATACGGGAAGAACTCAAGTGTGTGACCAATTAGATGCCGATGAAACAGAAATGGCTGTATATGCTTTCCTTGTATCCCTGGAATAGGAAGCACGTTTAGTGGAATAGAGGGTCAACAAAGAAGAGGAAGACCCCCAATGAAATGGGATGGAAACAGTGGCTGCAACAAGGGCCTCTCTGCCATAGCAAGGACCAGCCAGTGTTTCCTCGTTGTACTTGGGGTCGCTGTGAGTTGGCACCAATTGGATGGCACCTAAACAACAATGGTTACCGCTATTTCCCCCCAGCTTTTCAGTAATACATTAATAAAATTACGCCTTGCCAAATCCATGTACATTTTGCTTTAAGAGCTCTTTTCAGAATCTCTTCCAAGGTGTGCTCCCAAACCTTACATCCCCAACTGTCCACTGTGCACATCACACACAGAATGAATGACAGGCCCCGACTGTCCACTGTGCACATCACACACAGAATGAATGACAGGCCCCAACTGTCTACTGTGCACATCACACACAGAATGAATGACAGGCCCCGCCTCCAGTATTCTCTTAAATACGTGGATCGCTTCCTGCCCAGATTCTCTTTCTTACTGCGTTCAGTCTTGAACTTATGAACCGCATCAATTATTTAATCCTCTATTGAACTTGAGTTTTTTCTTTCTCATTATAGAACTTCCTACCTACTTTGTGGTCTTTAGTAGTCTAGTCCTTTTTCCTCCCTTCAAATAGTCATGTTTTGACGCCTCACAGGTAGAGATGGGCTTTAAAGTCTAATTATTTCTCTCCCACGTGCCAGTCTCAGGGGCTCTAGGGTGGCAGTGATTGAGCATTTGGCTGTTAATTAAAAGGCTGACAGTTTGAGCCCACAAGTTGCTCTGAGGGAGAGAGAAGTGTCAGTCTGCTTCTTTGAGTATTCCAGCCCTGGAAATACTACAGAGAAGCTCTACTTTGTTCTGTAGGATTACGGTGACACTGGAGTCTACTAAAGGGCAGCAGCCTTGGTTCTTGGTGTAAACCTACCAACTGGGACCATTTCTTCTATTAGAGGCTAAGAGGAATGAGAGGCCCAGGAGCGTGCCAGCAACTCTTATTGCATCTGCACTTGTATAGTAATGGAAGGAGGTCAACAGCTGTCTTTTCACCATCCATCAGCTACCTCCGTCTTTACGTCCTTTCTCTTCCTAGCTTCCAGACAACTCAATTTATTTTTCTTGTTTACCTTTATGTTCATGTGTGTTTTTCCCAGTTTTTAATATATGCTTTTGTAACAATGGTCCTATTTAACCATAGTACTTACAGCAGATATACTGTGGCTGTTGACAGAGAGATTAGTGTAATCAAGATTTACAGCCTCGGGGAGTTCTGCTCTGTCCTATAGGGGTCGCTACGAGTCAGAATGGACTCGGTGGCAGGGAGTTTGTGAGGGAGGGCATACTTGGCCTCCTCCAGCTCCTCTGTGCGCTGGATGGCGTCCGTCTCGTATTTGGTCCTCCACTGGGCCACCTCACTGTTGGCTTTGGACATGGCCCTCTGCAGCTCGGCCTTGGCTTCCTGCTCCTCCTCATACTGTTCCCGCAGCAAGTCACAGTCATGGCGCGAGGACTGCAGGGCGTGGGCCAGAGCACTCTTGGCCTGGAAACATAGAGATTGATGATTGACTTTTGAACTGTTAACGTGGTGTATCGTTCCAAACTCCCTATAAACTACTAGAAGGAAATCTGTGAAAGCAAGCAGAAACAGATGACCATAAACCAATGGGGCCTGCCCCCCACCCCAGTAGGGTTTACCTTTATCTCCTCTTCAAGCTGCCGTTTTAACTCCTCAATCTGTTGTGTGAAAGCCTGCTTGCCTCTGGAGAGCTGAGAAACTAGTGAATCTTTTTCATCTAACTGGCGTGAATATTCACCTGTAAAGAACAAGATCCAGCAAACAATCTCACTCGGGAAATTGAAGCTGTACATGGAAAACTGGAGCAGAAAAAGGGAGAGGATCCGAAATATCATGAAGACTGTGGATTTCCAGTAAACCACCAACACTCACTTCAACTCAGAGAAGCAAGTCTATGCCATGGCCAGGTGCAACCCAGGAAATCAAGGGAGGTGTGTGGAGTTTGGATTACCCGAAGCAGAGAGTCTCTGCTGTTACTCCTGCGGGTTACACGTTGGGCTGCTAACTGCAGGGTCGGCAGTTTCAAACCACCAACCAGTGCACAAGAGGAAGACGAGGCTTTCAACTCCCCTGAAGAGGTACAGACTCCAAAACTCTGAAGGACAGTTCTCATGTGTCCTGCAGGGTTGCCGTGAGTCAGAATGGCCTTGATAGCCATGAGATTTTGAGTCGGCAGATCAAACCAACACAATATTTCAGTGCATTTTGTCAAGTACATTTCCCCTTCAAGGTCAATGCCAGCAAACGGCTTACCTGACTCAGTCTGCAGGCGCCCCCTCTGAGCCGTCAGGTCGTTGATCAGCCGCTGCTGCTCTTCCTCCTTCGTCTTCAGTTCGCTCACTTGATCTTCCAGGGTGCGACACATCTTTTCCAGGTTGCCCTACATGCAGAAAGTGGTAGAAAGCCCTTGAAGCAGGTATTGGGGGCGTAGGATGTGTCAACAATCGGAGCATCTCATGGAAGCTCCAGTACCCACTTCTTTTGAGAATCAGCTATCGTAGCCGACAAAATAGCAGCGACCACAGGACGTGGGAGTCACACACTAATCACAAGGTCGCCGGAGTGCTGGGGGAATTTCATGCCTTTGTTAAATTGCCTTGTCTGTTGTAGGAGCATCCTGATACCTGATAATACTCGTGAGACGTTTTGTTTTGGTTTTTTTGAGAAGCAAATTAGTTTAGTGAACTTAAGAGAAAAAAGTCTAATCCAAGTGAGGTGTTTTACAAGACTGAAAAGGCAGCTCAACATCTATAGTTGAGTTGCATTCGTTATGTGGAAGAGCTTAAGTGTTCCCTGGAAGTCCCTGGATGGTTGAATAGTTAAGCGTCTGATGATTAACAGAAAGGTTGGGTGTTCAAGTCCACCCAGAAGCAATTTGGTGGAAAGCTTTGGCGTTATACTTTTGACGAAGCAGACATTGAAAGCTGTATGGACCACAGCTCTGTTCTGACACCCATAGAGTCCCCATAAGGCAGAATCAGCTCAGCAGCAACTGGTTAATATTAAATACAGAGTGTAGACGGTGCCTCTGCTGTGTCCGAGTTGCCCCACCTCCCCCAGCTCTCTGCCCTGCACTGCTACAGTCTCCTACTGCCAGTTCATAGTCTTCGAAAGCTTAATTCACAGCTATCTTGCAGAAATCCCTTTCTGACCTAAGACACCATACCTTGGCTTTGGAGACCGTCTCCATGTTGCTGGCCAGGTCATCGATCTCCATCTTCATCTCGCTCTTCTCCTTCTCCAGCTTCTGCTTGACCCGCTGCAGGTTGTCGATCTGCTCCCCGAGCTCGGCCACGCTGTCCGCGTGCTTCTTCCTCAGGGTGGCCGCGGTGGCCTCGTGCTGCAGGGTGGCCTCTTCCAGGTCCCTGCGCATTTTCTGGAACTCCGCCTCCCGCTTCTTGTTCATCTCAATCTGGGCGGACGTTGCCCCTCCGGCTTCTTCCAGCCGCTCGCTGATCTCCTCCAGCTCCCTGGCCAGGTCAGAGCGCTGCTTCTCGGCTTTGGCCCTGGAGGCCCGCTCTGCCTCGATTTCCTCCTCCAGCTCTTCCATGCGGGCCTGGGAGTGGTGAATGGCGTAAACTCAGCTTTTTTATAACTGTGCCTCTTTGGGCCGGACTAGTAGAATTCTTATACTTACTTGTAACTCCTTGATCTTCTTCTGCAGCTGCATACCAAGAGCCTGTTCATCTTCAATCTTGCTTTGCAGATGGCTCATTTCAAACTCTTTCCTGTGAGAGAAGCACTTCATGTCAGTGACAGAAATATGAAGAGCCCATGTCCCCCCTGAACCCCGTTGGGCCCATCGTGCTTACTTTTTGAGTTTCTCATCCAGTTGCTGTTTGTCGTTTTCCACGTCCATTGTGGATTCTTGGGCCAATTTTAGGTCTCCCTCCAGTTTCCTCTTGACCCTCTCTAGATCCATTCGGATTTTCTTCTCTTGTTCCAAAGACCCTTCCAGCTAAAAGTGAATCGTCCATGAATACAATTCCTGCGAATGCCACCACCTTCCATCCCAAGTGGACATTTCAAGCATCGTCTCCTTTGTCAGGCATCTTCTAATCACCAAATTAGCTTAATAGTTGACTAGAATGAGAAGACTTGTCTCATCTAGTCCATTCTCATCACTGTCTGCTCGCTCTTTAAAGCCAAATTGATCTTCCCTGTTCCTTATGGATAATCCCGTTTGCTCTTGGGACAGACAATTCATTGACCACCACTACTCCTTCTTACTCTTGCTGTGTTCCCTGCTCAGAATAGCCTCTCTCCTCCACAGGTTTGCATAGTGTACTCGTCTTCTAAGCTCAATGGAAGACCCGTCTTGTCGCTTAAGCTTTCCTAGCCTTTCTTTCCTTTAATTCTTTTTGCTCATCTTGTCCATTTCTCAATAGACTTGCTTGGTCTCTCATATCAGGGATCATCTATATTCCTTAAGCATAAAAGGCGCTTGATACAGACTCATTTTGTTATAAAAATTTATGCTTATTTTGTTACCAAATAGAACATTTGCATGATACTAGACTTACATCATCCACTTGCTGCTCCAGCTTGATCTTGGCCTTGGTCAGAGTGTTCACTTTGTCCTCCTCGGCCTGCAGGTCATCCAGGGTCTGCTGGTGGGCCTCCTGGAGGGCCTTCTTCTCCTTGGTCAGCTTGGCGATGGTCTCGTCCAGGCCTGCCATCTCCTCGGTGAGGTTTTTCACCTGAGGACGAGAAAACGCTTTGCATGCCACGTTGTCTTTTGGTGGGCTTCATTTCATGGGTGCCCCATGGTTTCACACACACACACACACACACACACACTGTCACATGCACATGGCTCCCACCTTGTTCTCCATGGCATGTTAAACACTTTGCATTCCACGTTGTCTTTTGGTGGGCTTCATTTCATGGGTGCCCCATGGTTTAACACACACACACACACACCGTCACATGCACATGGCTCCCACCTTGTTCTCCGTGGCATGTTAAACACTTTGCATTCCACGTTGTCTTTTGGTGGGCTTCATTTCATGGGTGCCCCATGGTTACACACACACACACACACACACACACACCGTCACATGCATGCGGCTCCCACCTTGTTCTCCGTGGCATGTTTCTCCTTCTCCACCTTGGCCAGTGTCAGCTCAAGGTCGTCTATGTCTTTCTTGAGCTCGGAGCATTCATCCTCCAGCTTCCTCTTCTTGGCCGTCAGCTCGGCGTTGATCTCTTCCTCGTCCTCAGCCCTCTCTGTCACCTCTTTGATCTTGGCCTCCAGCTGGATCTTGGTTTTGATCAGCTGGTCGCATCTCTCCTCTGCATCAGCCAGGTTGTCTGCTTCCTGAGAAGGGAGGATACATTTAGATTTTAATTCCTGTAATATTTTTAGATCTTATTAATATTTGAAGTCAAACAAGTAAACACTGTTTTGAAGCCACACGTTAATTTATAGACTTTCTATTACTCAGTTTACATTCACTGGGCAATTGTTATGATACTAGAAAAACAAAAAAGTAATTTAAGTCATGGCATATGGTGAAATTATGATACAAATAAACATGCTGTGCTTAATGTGTTGGTATATCATTTCAGATCAGTCATTTTTTTCTTTAATGTTTAGGTTTTGAAAATTTTAGTATATGAGAAAACGAAACATTGGGTGTCTTCCTCAGGGGTGAGGGACCTGTTCAAAAGCAGCGCTTGGGTGATGAAAGTAGTGCTTGGGTGATGGAAAAGTTTAGGAAGAAATAGTGATGAGGACTGCACATCATTGAGGATATAAGTAGTGCCAAACTTAAAATGTTAGAAATGACTCCTTTTGTGTTATATGTACTCTACCACTGTGAAAAAACAAAAACCGGACAGTGTTTAGAGAAGTAGCAAGTATGTATGTTACAGAAGAAAGGGGCGTTGGAATGTAAAGTCTGTGAGGGCAAGGCCACGACTCTTGCTCAAAATGTTATCCCTAGTGCCTTCTTAATTGGAAATCCATTCAATGGATAGTTGATGGGTTAATGTTGAACCGAGCTCATATTACACTCTAAGGAGAGTAGTATGCTTGGGCCAAGTTCAGATTTCCCCTTCACTTATCCCTTGATTCTTGATGAACCTCTCCTCAACTTGGGGAAACCTAATGTGCATGATGTACAGGGGAAGTCACAAGGTGACCTAGACAAGTGTCCAGAAGCCATAGACCCAACTGGAATCAATCTCGACCCCTTATCTGAATTCAGAGAAATCAGGTGTACCCATACTGTTTCTCTGAATTATTTTTATGGCAGGTAGCCACTGGATGCTCTTGTCATTAGGGTTACCCAAAATGGATTTAGACAGTTGCCCTAGATCAATTCTCGCCAAGCTTCTGAGTATTTGCTGGGACATCCAAAAGAGACCTATTATCGTAATTATTCACATTTATTTCAAGCTTTGCATGAAAATTGGCATTGTCTGTAGAAAGTATTGCCAATTATCTCTTGCAATGACCATTTTCTTTCAGGTGTTGGAGGGTTTCTAAAAATAGAGTTGAGAGGGCAGTTTCTAGGCAGCTGTAGATTAAAGACAGAATTGGTTGCAAGTTGATATGTTTGCATCAAAACATTTCTTCCCCTGTCCCTGTTAATCACTGTTAATATTGGTCTTTTTCCTTGTCTTTATTTGTATTTTTCAGTAGGGAAAATCTTAGAGAGCAGAGATCATCTATTTCCTGTCCAATATTTTGCTAGAAAAAACTACAGAGGGAAGGGAAATTTATTCGTCGTCTTTCCTTCTCAACAACACAGGGTCCTCAGTTTTGGAGAACATTCTAAGGAATTGTGAATTAGAAAATACGAATAACCAGCTGCTTTGTAAAGTGATGTGTAGCTTTTTTCCCTAGTCAATACGGAGTTGAAAAGTTAGCATCAGATTGCCAAAATTGGGTTTATAATTAAGCTTGATGTTTAACTCACAGATTGAACTTGAAGTTGCAAGTCATTTTTCTCTTGCATCAGAGCTACCATTTTTTCTTCCAGTTCTTTCCTTTTGGCCTCAGCCTTTGCAAGGCTTTCTTTGGTTTTCTCAAATTCTTCCTTCATGTTGGCCATCTCCTTCTCAGTCTCTGCACTCTTGAGCAGGGGCTTGATCTTAAAGTACAGCTTCATCCAGGGCCAGTGCTTCACATTCATGAAGGCACGGATATTGTACTGGATGCAGAAGATGGATTCTCTGTGATGTGATTAGAAATGTTCAAAGTCAGCTCATAACAGAAAGGAGAGCTACAAGACTTAGTCTGATGGGATTCAGTAACATATCCCGGTTCATACCTTCTCTCCACCATCTTCTGGTACTCCACCCTGGCCAAGAACCCGCGGCACATAGCCTGGGTCCGGGTAATCAGCTGGGCCAGCTTGTCATCTCGCATCTCCTCCAGGAGCCCCAGAAGACCCGCTTTGAAAAAGACCTGCAGGTGGACAACGTTCGGATCAGTCATTACTTGACGCTACATCACCTACTTCACGTTCAAAAAGGGCAGGGTTTGTCTTAGCTGAAATCTGACATACTATTGTGTGACCAAATTTACACATACCTTGGTATGACCAAATTTATACTGGGTGTGGTCAATATCAATGGACCCCAGCAGCTTCTCCGAAGCTTTCTTGCTGTCGATAAATTGTCCTTCAGGAATAGCACTGGCATTTAGCACCTTGTATCTGGTTAAGTCAAACAAATACATGCTATGACATGAGCTAATGTCACCAACAAGAATTCATCTTGACTTGCTATAGAGAGATCTTAGCCACTGGCGAGTCTAACAAGCACAATAAGAAGCCCTATCAGCACTTCTCTCTATTCTTTGTATTTTCAAAGGACTTCAGACTTTTGGTCTGTTACGATGGAGCCTGTTAATTTAGGTTCTCTTCCATTTGGGGAAAACAGTAAAGAATTCTTTCGTTGATAAATTAAAGTAACAAGAGCCTATTGAAATAAGTCACCTCTGTTTGAAGTCTGCATAAATGATCCTGCTTGGAAAGCCTTTCCTGCAGATCCTGATGCCTTCAAGCACGCCGTTACACCTCAGCTGATGCAGGACAAGTTCGTGCTCCATGGCCCCTAGAAGGAAGAATGCACACACCTTATTGATGGCTGAAGCAAACCCGCCAGAGCTTATCTGGGCATCGGAAGTGTCTTACCGGGAGTCTTGGTCTCATTGGGGATGATGCACCGCACGAAGTGGGGGTGAGTGCTTCTCAAGTTGGTCATCAGCTTGTTCAAGTTCTCCTGTAGAACCATAGATAGGCTTCATTTGAAAATGCCCTGCTTTTGTACTACATGCCTACTTACAGACATGATGATGTTGCTCTATGGCACTGGCAAAATTACAATGAGTGATTTCCAGATTGGAATTGGCAGCATTCTCTCTGGAATCCACATTCTGAACATATCCTCCTGTATCGCATATGTGTGCAATGCAGATACATTTTTCTACTTGCTGTAGGAAGTTGCGAAGGGTATTTGGTTCGCTGCTTTCCGAACAGACATCTTAAATTTAGTACCATCTTTTAGAAGGAGCCTTGGTGCCACAATGGTTAAGGAGTCAGTTGCTAACTGGAAGAGCAGCACTTCAACCCCACCAGCCACGATGACAATCAGGATACAGGCAAATACTCCTGCCATGCTCTTTTGCCTAGTAATATGGCCTGGTTCTAGTACTAATTCAATGCTGTCCTCCAAATCCCCCATTTCATTCCTTTCCCAATGTTCACGCTCTATCCGTCTTTATTACGTATCTGCCCCTCTGCCACAGGTTTAGTCCTTATTTCAGGCACAGAACTGTGGCCTGAAGATTCCGTAGAAAGTGCCCTTTAAATAGCTCCTGCTTAGAATGGGCAGAAAAATAAGTCACTTTCTGAAAAGCTAAAGTTTCCAAACCTACAGAAATCTGTTGGGATGTTTTTCTTTTTGATTTTCTGAAGCTCAATTCAGAGCAGTAAAGATGGGATTGCCAAGAGAAAGATGATTTTACCCTACAGAGTTAGTTGTGCCCACATCTGATTTCTAAGATCCTTCTTTTAATTCTGCTTCCGATTCTCCCCATAATTCTTATACCTGAAATTTTCAAAATTGTCAACTTCAGGTCTAGTCCAATGTAAATGCAAGCACCTACATTAGCTGGATGCTTCCAAAGTCTCGATAAAAATCGTACACTATTCAACCCAACCCCAGTGAAAAATTTAAGTATCAAGTGATTGCATTTCTCCTGTTCCAGAATTGAATTCTCCCATTTGCTACTGACTTCTACCAGTTACTCTCCGCCCTCCTGATTCCCATTTCTCTTATATTTATATATGTAGCTCTCTCCTGTAGACTATGCCAAACCGCCCTAATACTCAGTTCTCCCACTATCAGCGGATCTATGTCAGTGAGTCACGGGTACTTCTAGAACCTTTGCAATATTGCTTTCCCTCCCCTACAAAATAAAGTCAAGTTCAGTGCCCTGAATCGAATTAGAGAAATTGAAATTTGTACCCTGAAGAGAGCAGACACCGTCTGGAATGAAGAGCCCTTCTTCTTACCCCCTTTCTTTCCACCACCAGCCTCTGCAGGGCAAAGAAAGCACAACAATCACAGTTTTGCTCCATTTATGTTTATACGTTAAGTAAAAGATCTGTGTTATTGGAAATTACCTGCTTCAGCAGCAGCTGCTGCCCCTGAGAAGAGGTAAGCCAGCGTTTTTAGGCCAGACTTCTGGTACAGCCCGACCACCGTCTCATTCAGGGGGTCCTTGTTCTTGTCCAGCCAGCCAGTAATGTTGTAGTCCACTGTGCCGGCGTAGTGGATCAGCGCGAAGTGGGCCTCAGGCTTGCCTTTAACAACCTTGGGCTTCTGGAAGTTGTTGGACTTGCCCAGGTGCTGTTCGTACAGCTTGTTCTTGAAGGAGGTGTCTGTAGCCTTGGGGAACATGCACTCCTCCTCCAGGATGGAGAAGATGCCCATGGGCTAGGCGTGAAGACACACGGGGTCAGTAGGCAGACGGTAAGGAGCAGCAGAGGCTACGAAGGGGCTGGGTAGAGAGGAGAGGCTACCTTCTCGATGAGCTCGATGCAGGCAGCCAGGTCCATCCCGAAGTCAATGAACTCCCACTCGATGCCCTCCTTCTTGTACTCCTCCTGCTCCAGCACGAACATGTGGTGGTTGAAGAACTGCTGCAGCTTCTCGTTGGTGAAGTTGATGCACAGCTGCTCCAGGCTGTTGAACTGTGGGGGTAGAAAATAGCCATTAACGCGCAATGTGGAGCTACAGGTTCTCGTGAAAAAGTGCTCAGTTTCGCTTGGTTTATTGGTTAGCCCACTTACTCATCTACTAAGGACCCTCTGAAGATGGTATAACTTGCTCGTTGGAGGAATAAACGTCCCCCCCCCT
>NW_022105908.1:5623647-5624607 GCF_000313985.2 Echinops telfairi | reverse complement strand
TATTTCCTTGTGTTTTATCTACTATGCAAAAACATTGACTTGTGTGGCTCATAATAAATTATGGGTCGCATTGAAAAGACTGAGAATTCTAGAAATATATTTGTGCTGCCTGTGTACATAGAACAAGAGGTAGTTGAACAAAACAAAGGGATACTGTCTGGTTGAAATTTCAGGAAGGTGTGCATCAGCATCTTATCCTTTCACCATACACGCTCAGCCTGTATGGTGAGTAAAATAACCTGAGAATCAGGACTATATGAAGAAGAATATGCCATCAGGGTGGGAGGGAGGAGATGCACCTTGTATTTACTCTTCAGGATATCTAGCTATCAACCTAATTGCTGATAATCTGTTCAACGAGTGCTAGCACCCAACCAAAGGTCCGTGAAAAGACTTGGTCACAAAGCAGCCTAACTGGTTCTCTGGGTATGAACGTTCCAGACTAGATAAATGCAGAGAGACAGAGAGTTGACTGGTAGTTGGCAGGGGCTGGGGAAGGAAGGAATGAGGAGTGACCCCTTCGTGGGTATGTGGTTTCTTGAGATGATGCGAAGGTTCTAAAATCAATGTGTGGGGAGAGTTGTGCATACCAGTGAGCACACTAAACACCATTGGGTTTTATTCTTTGATTGGCACACTATATGGGATGTGACTCATATTTCAATAAACTGTTGAGAAAAAATAAATTTCAGAGATTATAAGTTTATATACTGTCATGTTTGTTTATTTGTTATTAATATTTTTTGAAAGAGAAATGGAGTTGCTGTTCTCATCCTTGCTTGGAGAAAGATTGTTCACTTCTTTACATCTGCTTGGAAATTGCTGGAACTGCTCTTGTCTTTTAATCTCTGAAATTTCCATGCAATTTCTCTCAGTTCACTCATAAAATTTATAAGATGCAGAAATGTGACCTCTGAGTCAGACACATCTGATGGGCTGCCATCAGTTGGGTCTTATTTC
>NW_022105908.1:5605939-5622236 GCF_000313985.2 Echinops telfairi | reverse complement strand
AAAAATTGTCCATGTGTGTGACTTACATCGGTGGCCATCAGCTCCTCCTGGTCATCAATGCTGGGCACCGTGATCTCTCCCTGACTGACGAAGGCGAAGTCATATGGGTTGGTGGTGATCAGGAGCATTTCTGGGTACATAGAATTCAGAAGGTATGTTTTACATTATATATAATGTTTATGTTCCATTAACTTCTAGCCCGTGAATTGAAGGTTTTTTCTTACCAATTAGATCTGGCTTCTTGTTAGACATGATCTGATAAAAAATATGGTAGCTCCTTTCTGCTTTTAGCTGGAAAGTAACTCTAGATTTCTCCAGAAGATCTGCAATGGGAAGAGGGCATTGGATGTAAAATGGTGACATTATGAAGTGACTCTGGATTGATTTTGGAATTTCGGATTATTAGCTAAATGTCACCAACACGTTGAGATGTCAGGAGCATCACCTGTTACAGCTCTACAAACATGATTGTGGCTATTTTCCTCATGTCAGGAAAGAAACGAAAGCATTTCTAACCCAGGACATGTTCATTTCTCAGGCAGAAGATCCTTGACATTTGAACATGTTGAAGTACATCTTCAGATAATCTCTGCAATTCCTTGGCAGTTGCCACAGAATGATTAGCTCCTGCCTGAAGCAGGTAAAGCACACAGTAGACGATGGCTAAGATTGGCATCAACCACTGGCATGTTTGGCAGCTGACGGGTGTTCTACAGGCTGCAAGCTCATCAGGAGCTTTGTGGTGTTTCAACAAGCCATCGTTTGTCGTTCTTGGATTCTGTTTAAGAGGTCCTGTTACTCACATGTTTCAATATCAGCAGAAGCCAGCTTTCCTGTGGTACCAAAGTGGATCCTGATGAATTTACCCTTGCAAGTGAAAAAGATGATATCGTATTCAAAGGTTGAAGTTCCCCAAAGCGATGCCGTTGATACAAGTCATGTGCTCTCTGATTTTTAAGGCAAGACCCGCTGTGACCAAGGCACTTACAAAGCGAGAAGAGTTGTCGTTCCTCACGGTCTTGGCGTTGCCAAAGGCCTCTAAGAGGGGGTTGGCACTGATGATTTGATCTTCCAGTGTCCCCTACAAAGGAAATACCCATTGGGGAGTTGACCTGAGAACCCAGGCAGGCGCCTAAGTGCAAACCATGGCTCCCAGACTCACCTGCATTTTGCCGGAAGTAGCTTCCTCCTTCTTCTTCTCCCCAGTGACTGCAATTGTTGCGAAGTACTGGATGACCCGCTTGGTGTTCACAGTCTTCCCTGCCCCGGATTCTCCGCTGCCCAGCAAAGACCAAGCAAAGGGGAACAATTAAGTTCAGTGACAAGTGAAAGTACTTCCACCATCGATGCTTGCTAGTTCGTCCGTCAATGCCTACGCCTCTCTGTCACCATCCTCCCCAGATGCTTCTCTTTGGGCTTCATAGAGCGCATCTTGTTTGTGTTGCTTTTCAATGACAGGAGATAGAGAAATCCATCCACTGTTCATTTAACACGTATCGCTAGAGGCCTTCAATGAGCTAGGAGTTTTTGCAGACACTAAGGCTGGGGACTTGAGGTGTCCACAAAGTGACCAAAGAACAACCATATGATACATGAAACCACTTGTAAGACACTTTGCCAGGAGATGCACTCATTCTTCAGCTTTCTTAGGCTAGGGACCACAATGGGGTCTTTGCAGGAATAGACATTCCTCAATCATCCTTCAAAATGAACCACCAAACGGCTCTGCTATCAGAAGGCGAATGTTGCTGACTCCCTGAACTATGGTCTGCTCAGGCGCCGTGATGGGGTTTCATCTCCTACTGCAAGTGCCCTAGTCCTTTCTCGTCAACAAAGGCATCACTCAGGCCTTGGATTTTTTATATCCTGATGCGATCTGAGTCCTGCAATAAAGGGAAAACATGACTCACTTCTGGGCTGGTTGTGTCATTGTTTAGTTTGGGGGCATCGACTAATTTCTTCCCTTGTCTTTCAAGGTCCCCATTGAGAATAAAATACTAATAAGTCAAAGAGCCAGCATACATACGTGATCAGGATGGACTGATTCTCCCGATCTACAGGGGGAGAACATGGGCAGTCAGTGTCATTATCAATTACATAAACAAAACTTTCCACAGAGACACTTGGGGCACTGAGCTGAAGTGCCCCTTTCAGAGGAGCCTGTCAGTGTAGTCTTGTAAAGTTACATATAGGATTATTCCTAAGCCTTTCAAGTTGGGGAGGAAAACATCAAATGTCTTCCTTTCTCAAGTTGCTTAAACCGCGCCCCCCCCACCAATGTCTCCCTGGAGGTGCGCCCGCTACAGCCCTACAAATACGATTGTGACACTTTTCACCATGTCAGGGAAGAAACGAAAGCATTTCTAAACCAGGAGATACTCATTTCTCAGGCAGAAGATCCTTGACATTTGACCATTTTAAAGGTAGCCTTTTAGGGTTAGCAAGAAGAGCAGTACATTACAGAGCCAGCACATTCTGCAGCTGTCTTCAAATTGCCATGGCATGGTGTCCTCTGAGTGAAGCATAGAGCTGAAGATGCTCAGAGGAGTCTGGGCCATCGTTTAATGGGTTAAACGTATTAATAACACTCAGGTTGAGATCGAGTTTCTAAATGGGCCAGAGTTTCCAAATAACCACACACTACAAGGCTAACTCTGAGCCGTCTTCCCAAAAGTGTTCTGTTTAGTCCAACAAAAGGCGGAGTAAGAGAGCATGGCTCCATCCAGAGAATTAGATAAAAATAAATAAATAACAATTCCTGTTTCTTTTCCTTCTAAGACCTGTTTATAATCTCAAAATACCATCTTCATTCAAGAAGAGGATATTATGTGTGGCCTCTGATGGTTTCAAGTGATGATTATGCTTCTAAAAGTATCTAATTTATAATCAATAAGTCATTAGGCTCCAAGGATCAAACACATTTTAACACTTCTAATTCGACCATATGATTCACTTATTTGAATAATCTTATTCACTTGGTATTGGATAATCTTATGCTTCAATTCACTTGTTATTGAATACTCTTATTCTTATTTAAATCTATAAAATAGATCACGTGTTTCCAAGCCAGCTGACTATGTAAACAGTATTGGAGCAGCAGCAGTATTGGGTATAATCATGAATTTGGAGTCGGGAGAACGGAATTACAGTCCTCGCTTTGATGCAATCTGCCTCTCTGTGCTTCTTTGGTCACCTCTTCTTCACATCGAGGGAGCTGGATTATTTCTAAAGGTCTTTGTGACTCCATGAGACGCAGCAATTCTTTGGAAGACAGTTAAGCCACTCACCCGTCAGCATGAACTGATAGGCGTTGTCGGAGATGGAGAAGATGTGGGGCGGGGCCTCCTGGCGCTTTTTGCCTCGGTAGGCGGTCACCACCTCTGAGTTATACACCGGCAGCCACTTGTAGGGGTTGACGGTGACGCAGAACAGGCCCGAGTAAGTCTGCACCCGAATCAGAGAGAGGGAAATGATTTCCTGGGGACCGTAACCACTACTGGTTTTCAACCAGCAGGAATCACCTGCCCGAGTATAAAGTCAGGAGGATGCGCTCACGTAGATCATCCAGGCTGCGTAGCGCTCTTTGAGGTTGTACAGCACGGCGGGCTCGTGCAGGTGGGTCATCATGGCCATGTCCTCGATCTTGTCGTACTTGGGAGGGTTCATGGGGAACACCTGGTCATCTTTAACTGTCACAGTCTGTCAAGGGAGACAAAGGAGGCCAGCTCAAAAAGGGTTGAACCCGCTTAACCTAACCTAACCCCAAACCCTATCCATCCCCGGGTGTTTTACTCACAGCACCACCTTCAGTCTTGGCTGTCACCTTCCCGCCTTCCCTGCTTTGCACCACGGCTTTCACGAAGGACTCCTTAGCGTCCACCACAAAGACAGAGGACTTGGCGTCGAAAGGCTTGTTCTGGGCCTCGATCCGCTCCTTCTCCGACTTCCGGAGGAAAGGAGCAGCCTCCCCAAAAACCGCCATCTCCGCGTCGGAGCTCATGGCTGCGGGTCACGGTTGGCAGCCCAGGTGGGGACCCTGTGTGGCAGAGGCAGAAACGAAATGCTATACATTCAGAAATCAGTCTGTTAGATTCATATTAAACCAAGCACACATGCTTTATTCCCTGGCTAATCGGACACTTAAAATTGCATTTGCTACAACCACCTTCCTGGCTGCATTGTAGATGAAATGTCAGGCTTCTGTGTAATGTGCCAGTGCTGACAGATATCAATCCTGCACTTGGAAAGAGACGGCTGTTTCTGGCTCATCCACCGTGGTGATATTTTAGCTGCTCTCTCCGTTTCCTCTGGGATGAACATGGACCTTTGTAAATTGCCTACCCTTAGCTTACCCTGAACGCAAAACTAAGAGGTGTTCACCCACAGAAGGTGTTCCCAGGTGCCTTCCTGCATAGGTTCTTTTCTCCCCACGTGGGTTATGGACCCCCAGAGGGTGGAGAACCCTTCACAGGGACCACAGGCTGGCAACCAAGAAAGCGCTCAGAGCTGGCTTGGCTTGGGGGGTTCAAAGAACAATGGGAATATGTGGTTAAAATTCAAGGAATTATTTTGCCCAGGTGAAAATCTTTGGACTGTGTCCCTTGAGATTTATAAAGGCTAACCTCATAGAGAGGAGAGCCAAAACACAGGGGGCTGGGCATGGCCCTTGTTCCTTTGTTAACATAAAACATCAGCTACAATCGATTTCTTAGCCTTTCCCGTGAAAGCACAAAGCACTGAGTAAACTTTGGTTTTTGTGGATTTTTACTGCTTCCCCACTCACGCGGCCTGCAGTGACAGATATCACAAGGTCCTTTGTTTTCCTGAAAATGCTCACAGTCATTTTTCAGACCGTGATACTTTTCTGGAATTTCCAATTTATAGATCGTGAAATGAGATGCCCACTCTAAGCATCTCGTTTCCCCCTCCAAAGTAAAGATTCCATCGATTCTGCGTATTCATTGGAAGTGGAAGAGGATTGAGTAAAAGCTGTGGTCATTGACCTGTCCTTCGTAAATGAATGGTAACATCTGGAAAATGTTGTATTGCACGTTGGAATTAAAACACCCCAGAGACAAGCTACAATGTTGGATGTGGAAAGAATTCTATATAAAATCCCCCCAAATTCTGAGAAAGCATATTCATGCATCACAAAGATGTGAATTCCTGGAAACTAGTTCTGAAGTCCCCCTCAGAGTTTTCTTTGTAGGACAGCATGATCAACCATTAAGTTCAAGTGCTTTTATTTCTCTTACTTGCGGTACCACCACCACTCACCACCCACCTCTGACCGACCATTCTCCACACCACTGCAGAATTTGCCTTGTATTTTGATGGGAATGAGAAGGGATGGGGGTGGGGGGTGGGATAAGGAGTAAGCTCTTACCTTACAGATGAAACCTTGAAATGGGTCAGAACTGTGAGAAAAAAAGCATGTTTCATCTGATTAAATTCTAGCAAGTTCCCCCCCAAAAAAATAGCACAGTCCCCAACTATAAAGGTGGAAGTGAGTAGACACACTGACTTAAATAAAATTGCTACAGAGCAAGCACCCTGGTGCCTCCTGAGAAGGGCTGCCAGGGACCACAGGAACAAGGATGTGTGGCATGCACACAGGCAGCCAGGCCTGGCTTTCTGCTGCCCATCCCTCACTGTCCTCCCGACAAGCCCTGTCCTCACACACACTTACCTTGAAGCTTTATGAGGAAAGACAAGTCAGACTCATTCCAAGGCTACTTTTATAGGATCAAATATGGAAAACACTTAGCCTCCTCCTCTTTCTTAAAACGTATTTGGCAAAACAGCTTCTTGGCAATGAAGGTCTCCAAGCATAATTCCCCTCATATTAAAGATGTTTGGATATAATTAGAAAGATTGCCTCTCACATTGGGGTAAGTATATGAACCAATCTCCTATAAATAATTTGAGCGGTTGGCAAGCTGAAAGCGATCTGCCTTTGGAATAATGTAAGGTGTTGCTTCAAAGGCAGTTAGGTGCTGGAATCCCTGGACTTTGTTGCCTCCCACTGCTCTTTCTGTTTCCCAAGGTTGCCTCCCTGGCGTCTTTGCAACTTCCTGGCACGATGGCGAGCTTATTATACTTGGGAGAAAAGTTTCTGCTCTTTTCCAGAGTGTTACAAAAACTTGATGGCAGAGGGGGGTGTTGGTTTCGGTGGGGGGAGCCTTTGCAATGTATTGTGCTTTTGCAAGGATGCTTGGAAATGTCATTTTTTTAAAGCGGTTTCACGAAGAGAAACGGTAGAGAGACCGTTTCTTTGGTGTCCTCCAGTTTTCTCTGATTCATGGTGAAATCATCACTCCCACCTCAGACTTGCTCCCAAATTGCATTGCCTTGCCAGGCTGAGATATCCCGCTTCTCCTGTGTTCTCTGTGCAAGTTGTTTGCAATTGAAACTTGGTCTCTCCTGTGAAACTCGCCATGGCAAATTTTAGGAAACAGGACAGTGTCCTGTCTGAAGATGCAGGCTCTAGGACTTCTCCTCCCTCCTACCCATGGTGTGTATATTTCACATTTTTCTTTCCAATAATAGGTGAACGTTAATTTTCTTCTCATTTTTCAACAGTAGATGTAATACAATATGGCAAATTAGACATCTGAAAAAATAGATTTGCTTTCTTGACTCCGTGCCCGTGTATCTCTTTATATCAGTATTGTCTGCCTGGGACTGGCACCAAGTTTGCTTACTGTACACTTGTCTGCACTCACAGACATCTTATTGCACTTGGTTTTTGATTGACTTTGGTGATAGGCAGGTATCTGGGGATATTGGTTGCAATGGTCTACCCGGCACTCTAAGGGGTTATCTATGTCCAACTGCTCCTTTGATTAAGACAGCGACTGCGATTGGGGGAAAGGAGAGATGCTCCCCAAGTCACACAGCGGGCTAGACCCGGAGCGCCTGACTTAGACGCCAGCCTGACCACTGGTCACTTTCTTCCACCTGGCGTAGATTAAGGTCCCAAGAAGGGTCCTTTAGCAGATGTGCATCTGAGAGATGGTTTCCTAGACAACCGCTAACCCATTTTGGTACCACAGGTACATTGTTTTACTTTCTTATACTTCTGTCCTTTTGCTAGACATCTGTGAAATGTGGGTGAGGAACCTCCTGGAGAGGGAACAGTTCAATACTTTATGGAGGGTTTGATGGGAACTTTAGGATGGCCTTTCTCCTTGATTTGGGAAAAAAGTTTTCATAACTAAAAAGAAAGACTTTGGGGTCATTACCACCTATTTGCAAGGTACTAACAAACATGAACGAATGACAAGAACAGAGCAACAAAGTGCCCAAGAATCGAGACTAGCGATGCCACACACTTTCCAGAGGAAGTCCAGTCTTAGGCTGCGAGTCCAATGTAAAAAGTGCTAACCATTTTGCCGTGTTCAACTACTTCCACAAAGACTTCATGCTTGGTAGACTAGGAAGTCCATGAAAACAGGAACACCTCACGGAGACAGATTGCTCCAGTGGCGGTTTGCAACCCTGGGCTCACCCGTAGGCACAATTGTGAGGATGGCGCAGGACGGGCCAGGGTTTGGTTCTAGTGGACACACGTTTGCTATGAGTCGGAACCAGCTGGAAGGCGGGTAAGCACAGTAACAATTTGGAAATAAATTGTCTTGGTTACTTTAATGAGGCAGGGTTAGTGTGGGCTATATTTTGAGTCAATCTCTTTTGAGATATCAAAGAGCTAGTCAAGCAAGCTAAGAAGCAGAGAGAGGGAGGAAGCATGCCAAATCACATGAAAAACATATTTGCTTTCGTGACTCCGTGCCCGTGCATCGCTTTCAATAGAAGCTCAAAAGCAATAAGTACCTTTCTCTAAAACTGACAGAGCGAAAGCCTTCCCCGAGAGCCAGCACCCTGAACTTGGACTTCCAGCCTCCTAAGCTATAAGGGAAAAGATTTGTTTGCGAAAGCTTCTCGCCTGGGGTTATTCTATCACAGACCATGTCAGCATCCGGCATGTTGTCATCAGTGACCCAGGTCTTCACGGGCTAAGAAGAGTGTCCTGGGTTTGTAATCTTGACAACAGCGCTTAAGCATGGAGAATAAATGAGCCAGAGTTTGCTCAGAGTCACCTCTATGAGAAATAGAACTCGGGCTGTCCTTCGCCCAGACTTGGAACACTAGGTTCATGTTAGGGGAAGTGGGAGCGTTCTAAGATTTACTAAACTATTGAGGAGAGATGAGACCAAAATGGACTTTCAGCTTTTTGTCCGTCAGAACAGGTGTGCTTTCTAAGTGAAACTGGTATCATCTTGAAGTGTTACCTCGGACCTAAAACAACAGGGAGGACATAAGGATGGCTCTTAGTAGCAGGTGGAGTGTTGCTGCTTCATCGCCCTGTCATGATTCAAAGGTCTCAGCACTTCAGAAGAGAGAGAAAAAACAAGACTTATCCCAGGATGCCATTTGAAAATTACCCCATACTCTTTTATTTCCTTTGAATGAGGTAAAATAGGCACTAGTTACAGATTGAAATGGCCAAAGATTTCACATTCTGTGCTTCTCTGTAGCCATTCCATAGCGTCACGACTCAATCACTCTTCACTGATGATCTTGGTGTGCACCTCCCGGCTCTTGACCCGCAGCTTGTTGACCTGGGACTCGGCAATGTCGGCCCGCTCCTCGGCCTCCTCCAGCTCGTGCTGGATCTTGCGGAACTTGGAGAGATTCGTGTTGGATTGTTCCTCCTGGGAATGAATATAGAATCGTCAGGAACCTGTAGTATGCATATTTCTAGACTGTGTATAAAGGGAAGAAAGGACCTGTCATCTGCCTCAATTCTAACTTACAAGTTGGATTAGACCAGAGCATGCACATTGCTACAGATAAGAGCCCACAACACAGGGAATCTGGGATAGATAAACCCCTCAGGGACGACAAGGAGAGTAGAGATACCAGGAAGATTAGAGGATGGTGGGGGGAGGATGAGGGAATCAATCACCAGGATCAACCTAGAACCTCCTCCCAGGAGGACGAATAATGGAAAAGTGGGTGAGGGGCGATGGAGGATGATGTAAGACATGGAAAAAATAATCTATAACTTATTAAGGGTTTGTGAGGGAGGGTGGGAGATGGAGGGAGGGAGGGAGGGGGAAGAAATGGGGAGCTAATATCAGGGAAGAGAATGCTTTGAACATGATGATGGCGGCATATGTGCACATGTGCTTGACACAATGGATGAATGTATGGATTGAGTTAAGAGATGTAAGAGCCCCCAATAAAAGTATTTAAAAAAAGAAGATGTTGCCTTTGTTGAAATTATATTTTAAATAAGAAATACTAATCCTCTGTGAGTAAGGCTAACTCGTTCTCATTTCTAGCATTGTGGGTTTGCATTTTCTCCTTTGCCCTGATTAAACTAGTTATAAGTGTATTCGTCTTATTAAGTTCTCCACAAAAAATTTAATCTTAAAAAAAATTTTTAATCTTACTACTTATCTCTCAAATGAGAATTTAGATCATATTAAACTAGAAATTATTAAATATTATTGAAATTATTCTATATTCTATAAATTATAGAAATTATTAGATATTATTGAATTACCAAATTAGGAATTACTATCCCCAACTCATCGATTTCTACCTTAATCTTTAACAGTATGTCTTAATTTAATTTATTGTTGTTATACTTATTATTTATAATTTCTTAATTGGATGGTCGATTTTTTCATTTATTTTTTACTCATTATAAAAGCATTTTAAAACAGGGAATTGACCTCCAAAGATAGCTCTGACTACATTCTATAGGTTTGTATGAGTACTATCTTCTCTGTAATTTATTTATAAATAATAGTTATTTCATAATTATACTCCTTTATTTCCACTTTAACCTAATACTTATTTAGGAAAGTTTTAAGAAATTAACATTTGTGTACATTGGAAATTTTGTTTATATTTTCTCATCACATTCCAGTCTTATTACATTTTGTCCATAGAATGTGCTTTGTATTTTTTAAATTGTTGAGAATCTTGTGTATTGAAAATGTATGCTTAAATTTAATTAATATAAAAAGTATACTAAATCAATCATCATGAAAGTGTTTCTGTAAAGAAGTACACTGTCTTCCATAGGCAACGAGCTTTTTATAAGGAGAGATGGTCAATATACTGATGTCTTATAAGCAGTGATGAACCTGGGGGCTTCTTTATTCCTGTCCACCCTAGGGATACTTACAGCCTCCTCAGCTTGTCTCTTGTAAGATTTAACTTTGGCCTGAAGCTTATCTACCAAATCCTGAAGCCGGAGAATATTTTTTCGATCTTCTTCCGTCTGAAAGATTATAAAAATAGCAGGAATTGACTTTAAAAGCCAAATGACCAGGGCACCCTGGCATGGGAGTACTTGACGTACATTGGGAAGAGGGTTTAGCTGATTAAAAAAGAGCCATACCTGGTAGGTGAGCTCCTTCACTCTTCTCTCGTGTTTGCGAAGACCCTTGACAGCTTCAGCACTCCGCTTTTGCTCATTCTCAACCTCTCCTTCCAGCTCCCGCACCTAGAAAGCAACAGGCTCATTTGGACAGTGACCTAAGGAAGCATTGGGGACAGATAGCAATAGGCAGGTATTGGGAGACCCACCCTGGCCTCCAGCTTCTGGATCTGCTTCTTGCCCCCCTTGAGGGCCAGCTGCTCCGCCTCATCCAGCCGGTGCTGCAGGTCCTTCACCGTCTGCTCCAGGTTCTTCTTCATCCGCTCCAGGTGGGCACTCGTGTCCTGCTCCTTCTTCAGCTCCTCCGCCATCATGGCCGCCTGACCGGAACACAAAGGGCCAGTTCAGAGAGCTGAGATGCCGCAGAGACATTCCAGCTTGACCAGCGCTGCGGCGTAGCCGTCCACTCACATCGGTGATGGCCTTCTTGGCCTTCTCTTCTGCGTTGCGGGCTTCCTGGACAATGTCCTCCATCTCTCCTTGCAGTTGGGAGATGTCCGTCTCGAGCTTCTTCTTGGTGTTGATCAGGCTGGTGTTCTGTTTAAAGATAAGTTCTTTTTTTTTATCTTGCCACCAAAGGACTTAATAGTGGCTCTTAAAAAAATTTTTTTAAGGAAAAACAAAACAAAACTTGCAAGTCACAATGCCCTTCAATATGAAAGAATTTTGTTTTGTGATACCATTAAATAGAACAGAAATGCTATAAAATACTAAGTATCTCCAAGCATGTAGTTTACAAATAGACTCAATGGCCAGTTGATAATTGTATAACTACCCTTTACCACTCATGGAGCAAAAAACTATAACAGATGTTCTTAACATTCCATTTCTTCACAACAACAAAAAATGTCAACGTTGAGAATAAGGGCCAATAAAAAGAGTGCTACAGTATGATGTGGACTGTCTCAGAATGTCTTGGGAAGTGAATAAATAATTATTTAAAAGAAAGACAAGAAAGATAATGTCAGTAATACACTGAAAACTTGGTAGATGCCTATAAAATCTGGAGCTCATAAGGAAAACTCAAGCTGGTCATTTCTGGGACACGTATCATCTACTGAAGGGAGGGGGCGGATTCTTGGCGCTGAACCCCACCTGGGTGTGCAGGAGCTGGACGCGCTCACTGGCATCCAGCAGCTCCTGCTCGGCAATCTTCCTGCTCCTCTCCGTCTGCTCCAGAGTGGCCCGCAGCTCCTCGATCTCAGCCTGCAGCAGGTTGGCTCGACGCTCCACCATGGCCAACTGCTCCCTCAGGTCCTCCTGGCCCCGCAGAGCATCGTCCAGGTGGATCTGGGTATCCTGCGCCATGAACACCGTCATTGAGACACCAAGTCCGCAGAGTTCCACTCACCTCAATTGCCGGGGACGTGCCTGGACCCCTTTACCTTGAGGATGCCCTGCGTGTTCCGGTAGTTCCTCAGGGCCTCGGCAGCCATGCGGTTGGCGTGGTTCAGCTGGATCTCCATCTCGTTGAGGTCTCCCTCCATCTTCTTCTTGACCCTGATGGCGTCGTTCCTGCTCCTGATCTCGGCGTCCAGCGTGCTCTGCATGGACTCCACCACGCGGACGTGGTTCCTCTTGAGCTGGTCGATTTCCTCATCCTTTTCTGCAATTTTCCTATCGATCTCCGACTTGACTTGGTTCAGCTCCAGCTGGATGCGCATGATCTTTCCTTCTTCGTGTTCAAGAGATGCCTTCGTGAGAGGAAGGGGGTGACGTTAATCAAGAACCCAAGCATTCTGCGGTTTTAGCGGTACGTCTTGCTTGCATCGTTTTTATTCAGTCTATACAGATGGGCCACATGTATTTATTTTCGAACGTGTGTTTTTGGGTTTTTTAAATCATTTTAGTGGGGCTCATACAACTCTTATCCCAATCCACACATACGTCAATTGTGTAAAGCACACGCACACATGCATTGCCCTCATCATTCTCCAAACATTTGCTTTCTGCTTGGGACCTGTACCTCTGCTTCTTCGAGTGCAGCCTGAAGTTCGGACTTTTCTTGTTCCACCTGCTTCTTAATTTTCTCCAGCTCATGGATCCGCTTCCCTCCCTCCGCGATCTGCTCCGTGAGGTCAGAAATCTCCTCTGTTGTTTTGGGTCAAAGACAGGTGGGGAATCGGTCAGAGGTTGCCATGAAAGGAAAGCTCTTCCCAGCCGTGGGCCGTATGGAAAGCGAAAAGAACTCACGCTGCAGGTTCTTATTTTCCCGCTTCAGGGTCTCCAGGTGGTCCAGGGACTCCTCGTAGGCGTTCTTCATCTTGAACAGCTCGGTGCTGAGGGAGCGGGCCTCCTTCTGAGAGGCCTCCAGTTCCGCGTGCGTCTCCTCGTACTTCTGCTTCCATTCTGCCAGGATCTGTGAGACACAGCAGTCAATGACAGCAGAAAACCAAGCGCACTGCCATCGAGTCCCAGCTGACTCATGGCGACCCCCTGCAGGTTTCTGAGTCTCTAAGTGGAAGTAGTGCTGCACGGAGTTTCGAACCGCTGTCCCTGCGGATCGCAGCTTAACACGTAACCGCTACTCCACCAGGACGTCCACAGCAGGAGAGGCCAGAGGAAGATGGATGGAGCGTAAGCTATCCCCACAAGTCACCTTGTCAAAGTTCCTTTGCTTCTTGTCCAGCGCTGCGCAGGCCGCGTTGGTTCTCTCCACGTCCAGCATGAGGTCCTCCACCTCGTTCTGGAGCCGCTGCTTCGTCTTCTCGAGGGAAGCGCATTTGGCGTTCACCGCCTCCACGTGCTCCTCGGCTGCCTGCAGCCGCTGGGCCAGCTTCTTCCTGAAGAGTATGTGTATGTTTAGAGAGAAGGGAACCAAACCACAGGCTTTGGAACTGTCGCCCCCCTGAAAGGTGCTGGAAACACCCTGGTGGTGAAATGCCTTATCCAGGTGGCAACTCTTGATGGGCTCCTTTTTGTGGACCAGACACCTGAACCCGCTGCCCTCCAGTGCATTGGGGCTCCTCACTGCCCGACAGCCTCGGTAGGGTTCCTGAGACTAAGTATTTATAGGCGCAAACAGTCGCACCTTTCTTCCGTAGAGCGGCTGGTGGGCTTGAATCGCAGACCTTTCGGTCAGTAGTCCAGTGCCTGAGAAGTGCAACAATGCTGAGACACCTGTGAGCTCACTATGTTGGACAAATAGCAGTAAGACTTCTACGTATTCGTGAAATTATCTGTTATTCTTTGTTTCCTCAACTGGATTTCAGGCCTACAGGGCAGGGACCATGCTTGGCTTTATCCCTGTCTTATTCTCAGTGCATGAAACCCAACATGCCTTCAGTAGAGCTGCCCTGTAGGGTTTTCAAGGCTGTAAACTTTATGGAAACGCATGATCACATCCTTCTCCCAGGGAGTAGCTGCTGGGCTTGAACCATGGACTGCTTGGCTACCAGCTGAGGGCTTCATCACTGCACTGCTAGGTGTGATTAACCCAAAACCCACGGCCATCAGGTCAATTCCAACTCACGGCGACCCTTTACAGGGTTTTTGAGGCTATGAATCTTCAGAGAATCAGATTCAAACTGCCCACCTTTTAGTTAGCAGCCCAATCCATGGGCCACTATGTCACCAGTGTGTGGGAAACTCAGCTGCTCGGGGGGCATTTGTGAACTAATTCTCCACACCTCCAAAGGTGGTATCTTTCTGACTCAAATGTTCTGTCGTTTCATGTCTTGGTGCACATACTTGGCCTCCTCCAGCTCCTCTGTGCGCTGGATGGCGTCCGTCTCGTATTTGGTCCTCCACTGGGCCACCTCGCTGTTGGCCTTGGACAGGGCCCGCTGCAACTCGGCCTTGGACTCCTGCTCCTCCTCATACTGTTCCCGCAGCAGGTCACAGTCATGGCGCGAGGACTGCAGGGCGTGGGCCAGGGCATTCTTGGCCTGCCAGAGTCAAGGGAGAAGAGCAATGGTGGATGCAAACCGAGGCCAGGGCGTTCTTGGCCTACAGAGACAGGCTTTCATCTTACTGGCTGGTAACAATTTAATTCTTAAGTTTCAGTCCCCTTTTAAGGTTTGGTGTGGTGTTCTCCCTGTAGGGCCAGGTCACTGGGGCAGTGAGGGGGAGGGAAAATAGCCACCTTTGATTCTTCTTCAAGCTGCCTCTTTAACTCCTCCAATTGTTGTGTGAATGCCTGTTTGCCTCTTGATAACTGAGACACTAGCGCTTCTTTTTCATCGAGCTGTCGTGAAAATTCACCTAATAGCAGGGAAGGGAGAAAGGGCACCATTTTTTTAAAGCGATGAAAAAATTCTGCAGACCTGTATTAGCAATCCTTTATAATTCAGACCCTGCCGCCCACCCCCCAATTCAGTTCTCACATGATTGAGGATTTTTTTTGGCATCTCCATGCTCAATGGCAAATTTCTAATTTGGGGGATGAAAGTTAAACATTAGTCTGAATGAACTAAATATAGCCCAAATTCTTTTTGTTCTCGCTATAGCTAATGCTTGCCAGGTCAGATGATATTGTGCAAACTCTGATGGCGATGACTATCCAAGAAGGGAGCTAGCTATGAGATTTCGTGGGCTGGTGGTCTAGCAGGAATCTACTTCATTCTGAGATGGATTTTACAAAGAAGAAGCTTGAACTGAAACAGACCCCACTAAAGTGACCCCCTAATTCAAACACCTCCTCTGGGGACCACAAATTCAAGGCCTTTGTGAAGGAGCCTGGCTCGGTCCTATTGAAGCCTTTTCCTCCAGCAGCATCCAAAGTTGACCGTGTATGTAGGTACCGTGAGCGTCTGAGTGCATCGGTGCATCACACGTGTGTTCAGCTGCGTTTATGACATTTTCACATGACCAACTGATTTGTTCTTAGCCACACACTCCTCTCTCCTAGGTGTCATGGAAGAGGGGGGATTACCAGATTCGGTCTGCAGGCGCCCTCGCTGCATGGTCAGGTCATTGATCAGCCGCTGCTGTTCTTCCTCCTTGGACTTCAGTTCACTCACTTGGTCTTCTAGGGTGCGGCACATCTTCTCGAGACTTCCCTGCATGAGCAAACACATAAGCACATGAAGACTTTGGGGGCTAGGCCTCTTTGCAAAGCAAACACATACAATATTTATTTTGATATATACCCCCACAACAAGGTGTCTTCCTTAAGATGTCATGTGGTAGACAAGAAATCTCTCTCTCTTTAGATTTCAGGCTTGCTGAACCAAGTTGGGAATATACCTGGGAGTATAAAGGAAACGGCTCGCGGCGAAGTTCCGTTCAATTTTAACATAAGCATTTATGGAATTATGAATAGCGTGTGGACGATGTTCTAAAGTCAAGATTCTGTAAGAATCACATGGTAGTTCTTCTAAAAGCATAGGCTGTTATGGTTTTTGCTTGTTGGGCAATTATTATCTCCGATTGGAGACCTGAAGAATACAGACAACCTACATCCAGAAAGTAGCACTAACATATGTTACTTATGTGACTGAGCTGCACCTTCTTTTATTTGTTTTTTTTCCCTATGTTGAGTGGAAATACTACCAATAAACATCTGATTCAAGTATTGCTTACTTCTCTGGATTACTGTTAGCAACAATAACGGTGTACACCAACTGTGATGTGTACATAAAGGATTGTTGTTGGTAATAACTTTTTCATCACCTATATATAGTACCTTGGCTTTGGAGACCGTCTCCACATTGCTGGCCAGGTCATCGATCTCCATCTTCATCTCACTCTTCTCCTTCTCCAGCTTCTGCTTGACCCGCTGCAGGTTGTCGATCTGCTCCCCGAGCTCGGCCACGCTGTCCGCGTGCTTCTTCCTCAGGGTGGCCGCGGTGGCCTCGTGCTGCAGGGTGGCCTCCTCCAGGTCCCTGCGCATTTTCTGGA
>NW_022105908.1:5577259-5604839 GCF_000313985.2 Echinops telfairi | reverse complement strand
TCCTCGTCCTCAGCCCTCTCTGTCACCTCTTTGATCTTGGCCTCCAGCTGGATCTTGGTTTTGATCAGCTGGTCGCATCTCTCCTCTGCATCCAACAAGCCTTCAGCTTCCTGGAATTGGAAATAAAGTTAAAATCGGGATGAAAGAAGGAAATACTTTACAGTGATAACCGTGCACATTTCCACTGTCCGTCCTTCGCATTTCCTACCTTCTTTTATTTGCGTCTTAGCAAAGTTTTATTTGACGAAGCACCTGCACTATGCAAATGCAAGCTCTCTCCCTTGTGGGCCAACCAGATGTGTCAGCTGGTGTCTGGCTCCTTCAGAAGAGTTTGTTCTACAGTGATAAGAAAAGTCTACCTCCAAACCCATCATTAACGGTAGAAACCATTCACCTAGCCACCAGAGACGTTTGATCCAAGATGGGTTCATGACAAACGTGACAATAGATTTTGGCCTTGAGACATGGGTAGAATTTGATTTGACAGAAATAAATGGTTCGGGTGATGGAGAAACAGGAGATGGGTTCGCAGCATAAAAATTTCAAGATGCAATGGCTACTGATGGTTTTTTTTCCTCTTTTGCTGTCGTGCTGGAGGAGGATCTTGAGCATATTGCTCTAAGTTCAAGTTGAGGCAATGTGTTTTTAATGACGGGGACCAGGGGTGGGGAAAAATGGGAGAGAAATTGGAATGCAGTAACATTCTACAGCAATTGCTTACATACACGAAAGAATAAGATATGTTTCTCAAAAGCCAGGTCGTGAATATATTGCGCAGTCATGCACGGATCCTTTCAGGCAGCTTCTGACTGCGTATATATCTGTGGCCTCAATGCCCAGAAAGCCTACTATTTAAAATTCAAGGTATATACAATGGTTCATAATAACAGGTCGGCACTACATTGTGATATAAATCGAAATATTATTTTAATTATTATTAGTGTATCGGGTGGGCTTCAAAAATTCATGGGGAAAATCCATTAACTTTAATGCCATTTTGCCCCACAAAGTTTTGAAGTCTTTTATAGTTTAAAGGAATGCTAGTGGCATAGTGGGTTACAGGTTGGGTTGCTAACTGCAAGGTCAGCAGTTCAAAACCACCGGCTGCTCCATGGGGAAAAGATGAGTCTTGCTACTCCTGTAAAGATTTACAGTCTTGGACACCCACAGAAACAGTACCTCTCTGTCTTCTAGGGTCATTATGAGTTGGGATTAACTTGATGGCAATGAATTTTGAGTTTGGGGGTAGTTTGTATGGTGATGTTTAAGTGTTTTAGTGTAGCTAGAAGTGCTTTTTTGATGTTTATGCATTAGAAGGTACACTGTATAATATATACTAAGACAGAAGTTTGATTAACTGGCATTCGATACCTAAGTATAAACTTATGTACAGATCAAATTGAACAGATTTATGATGCTGTTCAAACTTTTTAATAATCCAGGGATTGTCTGTCTATCATGATGATTGCACACAGCATCCTATTTCACAGGCTGTATCTTGGGCATTAAGCAATACATGACTAGTGGTGGAAGGCAGATTCTGAATAATTCACTGGAGAAAACAAAAGAATCGGATGGATTAGAGGAAAAAGAAGTGGGGTGGGGGGGGGAGCCTCCTTCTTCTTCTGTAACCTAGAAGGAGTTATTATAATGTCCGAATTTGACAGAGAACAGTGTAATATACTGTCCAAATTCAATCAGCAGGAAAAAAATATATGAAATTGTGATGAGTAAATTAGACCAGACCAATTCAATTTCCTTCCAATGAAATGCAGTTCTTATAAATTAGATTTCCAAATGGCTGCAAGCAGTCCAGAGAGGGCAGTGAACAGTGAGCAAGCTGCTAGAAGGAGAGGGAGGTTTGCTGGGGGGACAGACCACTGAGCTTCACTACAGTCATCCACGTGTGCTGTCCCAGGATGGTGGAGATGGACCAAACAAGGTGAATCAGAATTTTAACAACTGCTAACACTCAACGACTCAATAAACTTAGATGTCCAATACGGTCACACATACAATGTGTACATTGCAATTACTAGAGGTTGGCATAGTTGGTTACTAACTGCATGCTCAGCAGTTCAAAACTACCAGCTTCTCTGCAGGCTTTAAAAGTGAGGCAGCGTACTCACACTAAGAGTTATAGTCTCCTGAAGGGATCATCCGCCCTGGATTCCCAGTGTTTCCAGTTCCTATCTGTACCAGTGTGCATCCTCTGGTCTAGCCATATTTGTAAGGTAGAATTGGGATCATGATAGTGGGGGAGGAGGAAGCATTTAGGAACTAGAGGAAAGTTGTATGTTTCATGGTCCCTTCTGGACCAGTGGTGTGAGCGGTGATACTGGGATGGTGGAGGGAGGGTGGGTTGGAAAGGGGGAACCAATTACACGGATGTGACCTTCTGCAAGGATGAGCTGATTACACTACACGTGACCTCCTCCCTGGGAGACAGACAACAGAATAGTGGGTGAAGGGAGACGTCAGACAGGGCAAGATATGACAAAATAATAATTTATAAATTATCAAGGGTTTATGATGGAGGGAGCAGCGGGGAGGGAGGGGAAAACCGAGGAACTGATGCCAGGGGCTTAAGTGGAGAGCAAATGTTTTGAGAATGATGAGGGCAATGAATGTACAAATGTGCTTGACACAATGGATGTGTGTATGGATTGTGCTAAGAGTTATAGCCTCAGAAAGCCACAGGGACAGGTCTACCCTGCCCTCTGGGGTTGCGATGAGTCGGCGTCGACCTGATGGCAGTGTTTGTGTTTGAATTTAGATGTGCATCTGGTGATTTCAGGACGTTTCCGAGGGACAAAACTCACTGTCTATGATAGCCCTGCTTCATTATTTTGTATGAGATTGATTCATGCTACAATCACTTGTAAGGACTGTCTCTGAATGGAAAAGTAGGTACAGATGGTATGGTTGGTTGCTGTCCATTCCAACTCATGGCAACTCTATGGCACGTCTGCAGAATGGGACTACTCCACCGGGTTTTAAGGCTGTTTTCAGGAGCATATTGCCAGCTCTTTCATCTGAGGCATCCTCGGTAGGGTTCACACTGCCAAGCTTCAACTTGTCTTTGACTGCTTGCAGCACAGGGGGGCTTCAATAGTGTCACTCGCTCCACATTCACTGCCATCAAGTTGATTCTGACTCACAAGGACCCTATAGGACAGGGTAGAATGGCCTATGTGGGTTTCTAAGACTTTAACTCTTTATGGGGAATATAATGCCTCATCTTTTTCTCCTGCAGCGCAGCTGGTGGGTTTGAACAACTGACCTTGTGGTTTGCAGCCCAAACTTTGATGACACTGTGTAGAGTTGAAACTGCACCTTATTGCCCTAGTGCTGGTTGGGCAATGGAGGAATATACTGGGCTTTTATTAATACATTCCCCTGAGAGCATTCATCTTCTCTCCAATGACTGTCCCCCGGGGTGACTACTCAACCCACTCCTGATGTTGGCCAGAGTTCTAGGTCTTGTATCCCCTTGATAGGACCCAGATGGCACCACAACTTACAGACTGAACTTGAAGCTGCAAGTCATTTTTCTCTTTCAACAATGATACCATCTTTTCTTCCAGCTCCTTCCGTTTGGCCTCTGACTTGGTGAGCTCTTCTTTGATTTTGCCAAACTCCTCCTTCATGGTGGCCAGCTCCTTCTCGGTCTCCGCGCTCTTCAGCAGGGGCTTGATCTTGAAGAAGAGCTTCATCCAGGGCCAGTGCTTGACATTCATGAATGAGCGGACGTTGTACTGGATGCAGAACAGGGCTTCCCTGAAATGGAATTGGTACAAATCAAGATCCAGTGTGGGGGAGAAAATGTGACCAACATCACCAGGGAGAGTTGTAGGTCCTACCCTAACCCTGTCCTCAACTGCTTTCAAAAGTGCAAAGGAAACCACTTATATTTGGAGGAAGATGGGCAAAGACTTGCTAATTGCTCATTATGATACGATTACATTAGATAGATGAAAACCAGGCACACTCTCGGCTTCTCTGTTTTGTTTTTAACTTGCAAATGTGGGACATATTTCATGATGAAGACCCCCCACCATTGGTTTTGAGGTACATATGCATTCGTATGATATATATCCAGCTATATCCACAAGACTCATTTGTTTCTTCTTACTGCGGTGCACTTACAAAGGAATCTTTATTATAAGCTCCCTCAAGTGTATTCCTGAAGAAGGAAAAGACCAATAGATCCATGGTTTCGTACCTTCTCTCCACCATCTTCTGGTACTCCACCCTGGCCAAGAACCCGCGGCACATGGCCTGGGTCCGGGTAATCAGCTGGGCCAGCTTGTCATCTCGCATCTCCTCCAGGAGCCCCAGAAGACCCGCTTTGAAAAAGACCTGCAGGTGGACAACGTTCGGATCAGTCATTACTTGACGCCACATCAAGTCCCCAAAGGGCATGATTTGCATCAGATTTAAATGGAAATCCTCATTACTTTGGTGTGACCAAATTTATACTGGGTGTGGTCGATGTCAATAGATCCCAGCAGCTTCTCAGAAGCCTTCTTGCTGTCGATGTATTGTCCCTCGGGGATGGCACTTGCATTTAGCACCTTGTATCTGTTAAAGTAGATAGAGCCTTTAAAAAAACAACTTACTGAGGACACGAATGTTAAGCTAAACATTAAACGGTCCATTAAAAAGTGAAAGCTATTTTTAATTATTATGGATAATTTTACTATTATTCTTTGCATGACAGGAAATCACTGTCAACTCCGGGTTTTTCCCCCTGTACATTTGTAGGTTTCCTTTCCCCTCATCAGACCCTGTTCTCAGGAATGTGAATAATCTTGTTCATAGTGAGTTATAGATGACTGATAAAACGTGGTATGTTCTCCTTGCTGGAAACAGTTATTTGTTAAGCTTCTGAGTTCGAAGAAGACAGTTTTTATTGTGCAATGTGGCATGGGAAAATGTCCTAATCGTATAAAATCAAACTACTCAGAAGATTGCTATCTTACTGGGGTGCTTTGGCTCATGACCCCTGGGGGCCTGTGTCAACCCGATTACACCCAACTCTATGCAACTGCCATCCACCTCAATCCCTCTGCTCTTCTTTGATGCCCAAGATGGGCTTCTCTGGCAAGGAGAAAGAGGACTGGTTGTTGTGTTGTACCCTGACTGGGAAATTAGTGTGTGAGAGAAAAAGATGAAGATACGTAATACTAATCAGAGTAACAGAAAGTGACTTCTCTGTGACTCTATGGGAGTTGTGTGGCTTTGGGCAAACAGCCTATTTTCTTTGAGCCTCTGTTGATTCATCTATAAAATGAGGCATTACTGTCGTTTTGTTGTCAGTGAGGTAATGGGTAGGATAGGGAGCAGCTTCAAAACGTTCTTGGGAAAATGGAAGATGAAAATGAAATATTTTCACCACAAACTTTTGAAGCTCCCTTGTACATAGCAAGTGCTCAAAAATGGTAGTGCTTTATGTTGGTATTCAGGTTACTGTAAAGAACTATGATTTAAGCCACAAGTGTGGTGAACTCAATGGAAATTTTACCTAGTACTATAAGGCAAGATACTTATATTTTAAGGTATTTGGGGGCTTACAACTTTGTATTCCCTTTTTGTAACAAATTAAACATCGGAGCTAGAAGTATATTTCTCCTTAAATGTTCCAGTTTGCCTTAAATTTGTGCTCAACTGCAAGACGAGCCATGAGAAGCAGAGTCTGACCTCTGTTTGAAGTCTGCATAGAGGATTCTGCTGGGGAACCCCTTCCGGCAGATGCGGATGCCTTCAAGCACCCCGTTACACCTCAGCTGGTGCAGCACAAGTTCATGCTCCATGGCCCCTACAAAACACACAGCTTGTTCACTGCAGGGCTCAAAGAAAGGAGTGGGCCACCAGGCTTTGTGCCTTCATTCTGGAACGTCTTACCAGGAGTTTTGGTCTCATTGGGGATGATACACCGCACAAAATGGGGGTGGGTACTCCTCAAATTGGTCATCAGCTTATTCAGATTCTCCTGTAAAATTGGAGGGGCCGGGGGGACCCTGTTATCGCGGGCTTAGGCTTTAGACTCTGACAAACATTATCTGTAGCTGAGTTGAATGGCCCAGGTAGGACCTTTTTGTGCTTCGCCTGAGATGGGTTTTCCCTCTTGAAAAGTTGATGGGAAAATGGAATTAAAAGATAATCGAATTTTCCCAACCACTTTTGGAAGCTCTCTTGGGTCTTTCTCCAGGAGTTGGCAGGAAATACACATAGAAAGCAGCCTGACTGGGGATTCTTCTCACCTTAAGTCAGCCTCATTCTGCTGGGTCCCTGGCCGTGCCTGCCACGCATTCAGCAAGAGCATTCCCTCGGTCATTCCATACTCTTTCTCCTATGAAACTCCATAGCTCGCCAATAAGAACATACAGCCCAGCACCGCACTTTCCATTTTCCAGACAAACACAGGCACCCCTCCCCGCTTTTCCAGCTCTCTCCGTGTGGGGGGCATAAAGATGATCCACGGGAGGAATAATCCCATCAGTTATCACTGTGCACGGATGGACTTCAGAACAAGGATACCCATCAAGTTCCTTGTAAGCGGACTACCAGCGTTTCATGGGTCTTCCAGATGTAGTTGGGTCTCCGCGTTTATGTCGGTGTTTATTTTCACGACTCAGCTAGATCATTACCCAGAGTGTCATGTTTCATGAAAAGTCCTCTAAAATACTTTCCATGATTTGGTTTAAGATGAAAGGGGAGCCAGTACAGACGGAGTCATTTAAAATCCTTCTCCCCAGTGCTCGATCAATAGGAGTCATTCATGACTGCTTGTCCCCTCCCAAGTGACCTGGGGCGGGCAGGGAGGGCAAAGCCTATGCCTTCCAAAGCAAACACTCCAAGTCACCCAGGGGTGCCCGACCCCGGCTCTTCTTACCCTGAACAGGGCAGACACCGTCTGGAAGGAGGAGCCCTTCTTCTTACCACCCTTCTTGGCAGGCCCACTGGCCTCTGGAGAAAAAAAAGAAGGAAGGGTGTCATCATTTACAGATAGTTTTGAAAGAAGCCAGAGAATCATAGCAGTCCACACTTTACCTACGCAAAATCTAAAGGAATCAGGTAGTCATCCTTAGACCTTGCTGCCAGGGCTAGAAATGAGATCATCACCCTCCATCGAATACTGTCTTTTATAATGGCTAGAGAAGGCGCTAAATGTCTGAGTGTTACCTGCTTCAGCAGTCTGGGCCCCTGAGAAGAGGTTAGCCAGAGTTTTCAGGCCAGACTTCTGGTACAGCCCGACCACGGTATCATTCAGGGGGTCCTTGTTCTTGTCCAGCCAGCCGGTGACACTGTAGTCCACTGTGCCGGCGTAGTGGATCAGCGCGAAGTGGGCCTCAGCCTTGCCTTTAACAACCTTGGGCTTCTGGAAGTTGGCGGATTTTCCAAGATGCTGTTCGTACAGCTTGTTCTTGAAGGAGGTGTCTGTGGCCTTGGGGAACATGCACTCCTCCTCCAGGATGGAGAAGATGCCCATGGGCTAGGCGTGAAGACACACGGGGTCAGTAGGCAGACGGTAAGGAGCAGCGGAGGTTACGAAGGGGCTGGGTAGGGAGGAGAGGCTACCTTCTCGATGAGCTCGATGCAGGCAGCCAGGTCCATCCCGAAGTCGATGAAGGTCCACTCGATGCCCTCCTTCTTGTACTCCTCCTGCTCCAGCACGAACATGTGGTGGTTGAAGAACTGCTGCAGCTTCTCGTTGGTGAAGTTGATGCACAGCTGCTCCAGGCTGTTATACTGGTGTTTTAAACACCAAAGAGTTTGAGTGAACTGGGGCAATCCATCGGGAGGGTAGCAAAGAAGACACGAGGAGAGAATGCTCTGAGGGTCACTTGTTTCCCCAGACAACTCACATCAAAGATCTCGAAGCCAGCGATGTCCAGCACCCCGATGAAGTACTGCCTGGGCTGCTTGGTGTCCAGCTGCTGGTTGATGCGGGTGACCATCCACAGGAACATCTTCTCGTAGACGGCCTTGGCCAGGGCACCCACTGAGTTGGTCACCTTGAGAGACAAAGATAGAACTCCTGGTGTTATTAGAGAACTTTAAACATGTTTACATCACTGCTGGTCAATTTGAATTAAGCACCTACTTGCTCTACAGTCTGGCCCTTGGTGACGTACTCGTTGCCGACCTTCACCCTGGGGAAGCAGAGGGCTTTGAGCAGGTCAGCAGAGTTCAGACTCTGGAGATAGGCTGCCTTGTCAGCAACTAAAAGGAAGTAAAGATACCATGTTGTAATGGCCCAAAGAAACTTACTTTCTTTTTTAAAATGTGTGATTTAAGCTAAAATTATTTTGTGCGATGGTGTTTAAGGCATCTTTTAAAATATCTTGCCTATTTTTCAACAAGTTCAAGACCTTTATTATGAGTAATTCACTCTTCAGAACTTAGAAATCTTAAGAACCAAACATGCATAACTTGGTTTCCCACCAAGACCGAACCCACTGCCATCGAGTCAATTCCAAAACATAGCAACCCCGTGAGACGGAATCGAACCACTCCCTAGGGCTTTCTAGACTGGAAATCTTTATAGGAGTAGACCGCCCCATCTTTCTCCCACAGGGCAAGTGGTGAGTCTGAACTGTGAACCTTGTGGTTAACAGCCCAACTCACAACCCCCTGAGCCACCACAGCTCCCTCACTGAGTGTCCCACTTAACTCTACTTAACTCTTAGAAGTTCTAGGAAAACTCAAGGTAAACAGTTAAGACTGTGGTTTGCAAAGGAATGTGAAATCAGGTGGATGAGTACACTTCTACCTTCAGTGCCGTCGGGCTCTGCCTGCTCCTCACGCTGCTTTTGCTTGAATTTCATGTTTCCATAATGCATCACAGCCCCAGTGAGCTTGTAGATGGAGACCTTCTCCTCATTCGTAAAGCCCAAAATGTCAATAGCACTCTGCCGATGTAAACAGCAGGGTAGCTGTTAGATTCGGATCGACACACTTACTGCTCACAATTCACGATCCCATTCTTGACCGTTGATCAAGCAGAGGGCATGACCACACTAATGGAGCCAAGGAGGCCCTTAGACGTCAGTGCAAAGTATTAGGATGATCAGGGCACGGAAGATTCAAAAGGTTAAAAGGATGAGAACAACACTAGGAAACAGAAGGAGCTGGTTTTGACAGTTGGTATGTGTCTAGTGCCAGAAGATTTTTTTTTAAATTAGGTAAATTCAGAAATGATAGTTGTTTGGGAGATTATTGAGGGAAAGAAAGTAAAATATCATAATCTTGTCAGATGGCTTCAAGAAGCATACCCCTCTTCATGCTTGGCTACACCTTGGCTATTTCTAGTCCAACTTCAAACTCATAGCGATGGACTCCATTCTAACTCACAGTGACAGAGCAGTTGAACTGCCCTCTTTGGGTGTCCAAGGCTGTAAATCGTTACGGAAGCAGAAAAGAACCATTGTGCCAATCCGACACAGCAATTCTAATTTTCTTGTGTTCAACTTACATCGGTGGCCATCAGTTCTTCCTGGTCATCAATGCTGGGCACGCTGATTTCCCCTTGACTGACGAATGGATAATCATAAGGGTTTGTGGTAATCAGAAGCATTTCTTTATACATGGGATAGAACAAATATCCATAGAATTAGTCTCTCCACAAAACAAGCAAATTCTAGACAAGATCTAAAGTAGTATATGATCCCTGGTTAACATATGAATAAATAGATCCTAAAAGTGTGATTAAGTTATCTCTAGAATGGAATAGGACACCATTAAAATTATGAAGAGCTATAGTTATTGAAATGGAAAAATCCATAACACTGCTCAGTTTAAAAATACATATAGTTGAGCCTATAACTATTATTCCACTTTTAAAAAATGTTCAACTATGTATATGTAAAGTTATAGATAGGAAATTACAAAAATGGTAGCCATCCAAACGTTTACAGTGGTTACATCATAGTGGTAGATTTTCAGTGTACTTTTTTTTCATTTTCCTTGTTTTTCTTGGGAATTTTTGTAATGGGCATATACAAATGTACAAAAATTATAAATCAAATTACAAAAATAAAAATATAAACTCAACAAAATGCATGAGTAGCATACTAGGTTGGATCCTGAATTTATACATGCCTGTGTAGTTAGTCTAAGAAGGAAAGTATGTGATTTCTTACCAATAAGCTCTGGTTTCTTGTTTGATGTGATCTGATAAAAAATATGATAGCTTCTTTCAGCCTTAAGCTGGAAGGTAACCCTAGACTTCTCTAGCAGATCTGGAAGCAAACAAATAACAAATGGGGAAGTTGTCAAATTTTACATGATGCAGATTTGATTATTAGTGAATTTTACAGGTCAGAAGAAACAGAAATGATTCCAAAGGATACTTAAGCCCTAACTGAAAAGAATTCGATATCAGATACTTACATGTTTCAATGTCAGCAGAAGCCAATTTTCCTGTAGTGCCAAAGTGGATTCTGATGAATTTGCCCTTGAAAGCACAATTAAAATGATTGCTATTGTTTTTTTCTTAATAGCACCAAGTTTTTGAGAGACTCAAAGTCCTGCAGATGCTATTTTGCTACTAAATCAACTCAGAGGCTACTCATATCAGCTATGAACAAAGCTGTGCCCCTATTTGGTGGGTAAAATAATTCTATCTGTGATATTAACATTTGTATCTAACTGTATGACCGATAAAGAAAAGTCACACATACTCTTTTAGATGGGGCTGTGATCCATATGATGACATACTCAGAGAAGAAGGATACCGTCAGAATGTGATATACAGTGAACCCTCGTCACTTCGCGCTTCGACTTCCACGGCTTCACTCTGTCGCGATTTTTGCGTAACAGCGCATGCTCTGTCATTACTGCCACTGATTGGCTCATACTGTACACGCTTGATGCCATAAATAATATAATAAATAATAAATGATAATTGTAACATCCAAAATGTTTTACTGTATTTTCCCTTTTTCGTTTAATAAATTGGGTAATACGAGTGTAATGGTGACTAAAGGGTGTTATTTCATGTCCTCTATGCTCTAACTACGAAAATATTTGCTTTACAAATAAGGAATCCTACTTCGCGGAATTTCATTTATCACGGTAGAGTCTAGAACCGATTAACCGCGATAAATGAGGGTTCACTGTATCCCAAATTTAAAAGGCTCAGAGCACGTCTTCAGAAAGCTCTCAACATTTTGCCAACAAAGGTGTCAGTAGTCACTTCCAAGAGACTCACGAAGCGGGAGGAGTTGTCGTTCCTCACGGTCTTGGCGTTGCCAAAGGCCTCCAGCAGGGGGTTGGCACTGATGATCTGGTCTTCCAGTGTCCCCTGCGAGGGAAAGAACAGTCAACACATGTAGACCTGAGAATTCCTTTCCCGAGACGCCAGCCATGGCGACCAGCCCCACCTGCATTTTGCCGGAAGTCGCTTCCTCCTTCTTCTTCTCCCCAGTGACTGCAATTGTTGCAAAGTACTGGATGACCCGCTTGGTGTTCACCGTCTTCCCTGCCCCGGATTCTCCGCTGCCAAGCCAAGACCAGATCAGATCAGGGCCCCCAAAGTGACAGGCACGACCACCATTAAAAGAAAACATATGAACGACGTCGCGGAAAAGAGAAAACCACGGAGCCAGCGCGGTCAGAGGTTTCAGAGGAGGAAGGGAAGAATCACCGGGTGAATTACAAAGTACTTTTAGGACAGTAAAAGTGTTGTGCATGATACTGTCCTATTTCTCAATACGTACAGAACGATGCGATACAAATCATGAACCTGAACATAAACTATGGACTGTAGTTCATGATAATATCATACTAGCCACTCATCAATTGTCACTGATGGACCAGAAGATGTTCATTTAGGGGAAACTATGAATGGAGGGAACCTTGGGGGAGCGGGGCTAGAGAGGTAAGATGGGAGATCTCTGTACTTTCGGTCTCATTTTTCTGTAAACCTCAAGCCATTTTACAAAATGAAATATATTCTTGTCTTTTTTTTTTTTCATAAGCACCAGAACATAAATTCTACTTACGTGATCAGAATTGACTGATTCTCTCGGTCTGCAAAGAAAATTTGGAGACGTTTTACACTGTTTTCTTATTTACTTGTAAATGATAAATAAAATGGAAGGTACTGAGCAATTTTCAAACTGGGATTTGCAGCCCGTTGGTGAGCTTGGTGAGCCCTAAAACCAACCAAATAAAGAAACCCACTGCCAATTAGCCCATTCCAATTTATCCCACCCACTCACTGCTGTTGAGTTTAATCTGATGCATAGAGACCCTATAGGGCAGAGTAGAACTGCTCCTGCAGATTTCTGAGATTGTAACTATTTTCTTTAAAAAAACAACAACAACATTTTATTACGGGCTCTTATAGCTCGTATCACAATCCATCCATCCATCCATCCATTGTGTCAAGCACATGTGTACATTTCTTGCCATCATCCTTCTCAAAACATTTTCTTTCTACTTGAGCCCTTGGCATCAACTCATTTCCCCCCTCCCTCCCTCATGAACCCTTGATAATTTATAAAATTTTGCTTTCATATCTTACACTGACTGATGTCTCCCTTCACCCACTTTTCTGTTGTCCATCCCACTGGGAGGGGGTTATGTGCAGATCATTGTGATTGGGTCCCCCTTTCTCCCCCACCTTATTCTAACCTTCCTGGTATCGCTACTCTCATTATTGGTTCTGAGGGGTTTATCTGTCCTGGATTCCCTGTGTTTCTAGCTCTTATCTGTACCAATGTATATGCTCTGGTATAGCCGGATTTGTAAGGTAGAGTTGGGGTCATGATAGTGGGGGGGGGCAGGAAGCATTAAAGAAGTAGAGGAAAGAAAACCTCATTTTTCTTCCAGGAAGGGACTGGTAGTTTTGAACTGGTGACTCTGTGGTTAGCAGCCCAACACGCGTAATGCACTATGTCACAAGGATGCCTTTTCCCACCCGCTAGGAACTCTATACAGGCTTTACCAGATCTGAAATCTTTACAGGAGCAGACAGCCTCATCTTTCTCTGGAGGAGCAGCTGATGGGTTTAAACTGCTAACCTTTCCATCTAGCCTTCCAGATCTAGCATCTAATCCACCACATCAACATCTAATCCACGCTCCTTTGAACAGGACCAGGCAGTGTTTTGTCCTTTTGTCCATAGACATGGGCTTGATGGCACTGAGCAACAATAACAGCAACCACAGTCTATCCTGCCTCTCTGTACTCCCCACTGCCCCACCACTTACACCCCCATGCCCTCCTACCCTCACCTACTGAAACTGGGCACATCGACTTCCCCCCACCCCCAAAGAGCATGCCCACCTTTATGTGTCTTACATTCAAGTCTCCCAAGAAATATTTCCTTTAAAAAAATAAAATAAAAAGATTCCCTGTTTCATTTATAAAAAAAAAGCTTTGAAAGCCATAGTATGTATGCTCTTATAACTGTATACCCCTGGAAGACTGTTCTTTTTGATACTCTCCCACTAAGAAAAGATCGGACGTGGGTTTGGTTCTTCAAGAGGCTTACAGCAGAGCTTAGCTTGGTGACAGCTCTTGTGGGCACAATAAAGAGAAACATGGGCACTGGGGTAATGTTTGTGTCTGTGCAGAGGCACAGTTAAGATGGTCCGTTTGGAACTGGTCATTAGTGGTTTCTGTTGTTTTTTAGGCAAAAGTAAGTTTATTTTGATGTCTTCTTCTTGGAAGAGTTTAGGAGACTGAAATGGATGTAATATTAGGGATTGTACATTTTCTTCTTACTGGAGCACTCTCTCCTGCAAATATGCCCCCTTCAACAAAAGGTGACCATTTATTTCCCAGACCACACTGAGATTGGCTGCTGTTTCTTCCTCCTATGGTTCTGCTTTCAAAAGATGACCCACTTACAAGGCCCTCCGCTCACTCACCGGTCAGCATGAACTGATAGGCGTTGTCAGAGATGGAGAAGATGTGGGGAGGGGCCTCCTGGCGCTTTTTGCCTCGGTAGGCACCCACCACCTCGGGGTTATACACCGGCAGCCACTTGTAGGGGTTGATGGTGACACAGAAGAGGCCAGAGTAGGTCTACACAAGAGCAAAAGGAAGAATGATTATCAGAGACCCTGCCTATTATTTTTGCAATACCCTAACTACATGAATGTTAACAAAAACTGAGCATGCTAAATGAATAGTGTGAACATTTCAAGGCACCAGCATGAAAACTAGTTGGAAGCTTCCACAACTAAAATTCTTCATGAAAGACTCAAAAGCCAAACCCCAACCCAAGCTCCTGGCTATGGAGTCAGTTCTGACTCGCAGCGATCCTCTAGGACGGGGTGCCCCTGCCCCTGCGGCTTTCAGAGACGGGGACTCTTCCAGGAGTAGAAAGCCTCATCCCTCTCTGAGGAGCCAGCTGGTGGTTTTGAACTGCTGACCTGTTAGGCAGTTACCAGGCCAGCTGATAACCACAGCTCCAGGGCTCTTGTAACCATACTTGTTCAATCTGCATGCTGAGCGCATAAGCTGAGAAACTGCACTATCAAGATCAAAGAGATCCACCTGACTAGAACAGTTTAAGCTTTGTTGCTTGATCCACACCCCCACGCCCCCACCCCCCCGCCCCCCGCCCCACCATGCATGCTGGACCTGATCTGGTTTTCAACATTTTCTGTCTTTTTTCATTTGTTCATATTGGGGGTTATCTCACATGTGTTATATGTTATACTCTTGAATTTGTGTTACATGTTTTCCTGTTTTTTTGGTACATGAAACCCAGGATTCATGAACCTATAGGGACGGCAAGTAGAATAAGGGTCGCAGGTGGGATACACTGGTGGGGGTAAAAGAGAAACGATGTCAAGGAATCCTGGAAGGAAAAGAATGTTTGGAAACGGATTGTGGTAGCCATTGTACAATACTGCTTGATGTGATTGCACTGTGGAATGATACTATATGTATTAACAGCCAATAAAAAAATTAAAATAAAATAAAAAAGAATCCACGATCAAGACTGGAGGCAGACTCATTAACAACCTGCAATAAGTAAGTAAAAAGCACAAGTCTGCCTATTGCAGGCTCTAAATGAATCTCCGTCCCATCTTGAGGCTGCATTCTTCATAAGATCCAGCTTTTCAGATCATGCGCTCAGCCTCTAGGCTCAATAGCCATGATGAGAGGATGTAACCTTGACACGCACCTTTCCTGAAGGTGAACTAAAAAGTAGCCTCCTGTCCTCCGAATGACGACCTCAATCTATGTTTCTGAATAAGCACAATGAAGTGTTCTGGAATTCCTATTCTGGGAAAATCTGCCACAAAACACCTCTTTACATTGTGAAAAAGCACAAGGGTCACTTGGAGGACAAACGTGTACCAAACCCAAGTCTCGGTAGGTGCGTCACAGACTGTTGGAACAAATCTGTCTTGGAAGAAGTACAGCAAGAATGTTTGTTAGAAGCGAGGATAGCGAGCCTTCTCCTAGATGCTGGGCACGGTGTGTTAGAAGGAGTCAATCTGAGAGAGCAGAGGGTCAATGAGAGAGAGAAAAAAGGGGGTTGACACATAGTGTGTTCAAACGTAAGATGACGGGATGACGGCGCAGGAGCAGGCAGGGTTTCTTTGGTGTTACAAAGGGTCTCTGTGAGTCAGAATCTATGTGAGGGGAACTAACGATGACAGTAGATGACATTCCCCATGAGGCTTGTCACTGTGCCCTTCTCACTGCAGAAGTTTCTAGTGGTTTTTGTTTCGGTCCATGCAGACAGTGAGGCACGGTTACTGTTATCCGAAATGACCATATAGCTCCCTTGTGACGTTAAGACATGTCAAACTTATATAGATATAAATGTAGACACCCTTAAATGCCTGACAATAAGGGCTTGGTTAGGTGAACAATGTAAGTTTTCCTACAACAATATGATGCAGGCAATTAAAAAAGAAATGTAACCTATATACAGTGACACAAAACATATTTTGCAAAATGCTATCAACTATAAGGAAATAGAAGACAAAATTACATTAATACGATTGTAACAGGGGGATTTTCCAAATCTCTGACAGCTGGTCCAGGACAGGCATCAACCAATCAGAAGAGCTGATCAGACCATAAACAGCAGGTACACCTGCCTAGCTCTTGTTCGGCTGTGCATCCGTACGGGTTCGGCTATGCACAAATATGAATATAGCCCAAGCAATTCTGTTAGAAAACATTTACTGAATGCCTACTGTGTGACCAGCACTCCTCAAGGAACTTAAATGGGTCCCTTAAGGAACTCTGAGACTCTGCAGGAGAAAAGACGAGTGGATTGATGATCCTAGGAAGACAAGGCCGGCGTGATGGCAGGCAGATGCAACAGGACAGAGCAGCAGCTCTTCCTGGGGAAATGAGACATCTTTCTCGGAGGAGGTAACTAGCTAATTCTAGACTAGCAGGGAAGAGACACACAGGTCCAAAGTATTACTATGTTAGATAAGTGAGAACCCAACATGTGTTCGAAGTTTTGAAAGGCAAGTTTATCTTTTCCCTCTAGAAGATTGTGTAGCTGAAGTGGCGGGGAGGGGATGGGGATGTAGGCATGGGGTTGCCATATGAGGCTACTCAAATTGCTGCTGAAGTGATGTTTGGCAAAACCAGTCAGCATGGCCGTCGGTGTCCCGGCTTTGGGGGACTGATGGAAGGTTGTGGGTCCTCTCTTACATTGGCAACAAGAAACCTGTGCCATGGTGGCTGATGAGTTGGGCTGCTAACCGTAAGGTCAGCCATTCCATGGGAGAATGACGAGGCTTTCAACTCCCATAAAGAGTTACAGTCTTGGAAACCCACAGGGACACTTCTACCTTGGCCTATAGGGCTGTTATAAATCAGAATTAACCCAATGTTGATGAGAACTGGTTATACTACAAGTGAAAGCAGCATATAGTCCCATATAGTATAAATGGCAACAGCAGGCTGCAAGGGGATGTATTGATGATGATGATGATGATAAAGGTCACAAAGACCAGGGGAAGGAAGGGGCCACTCACGTAGATCATCCAGGCTGCGTAGCGCTCTTTGAGGTTGTACAGCACAGCGGGCTCATTCAGGTGGGTCATCATGGCCATGTCCTCGATCTTATCAAACTTGGGAGGATTCATGGGGAAAATTTGATCATCCTTCACTGTCAGGGTCTGATAAATAGGAAAGGTAACCATTTGTGGCAGCCGAGTGACAAAAGAAACCAGCAAAAATCAATGCAATGTGGTAGATTCCCGGGGCTGTACTTACCGCTCCACCTTCAGTCTTGACTGTCACTTTCCCTGCTTCGCGGCTCTGGACAACCCCTTTGACAAAGGATTGCTTGGGCTCCACCACAAAGACAGAGGACTTGGCATCAAAGGGCCTATTCTGGGCCTCAATGCGCTCCTTCTCAGACTTTCGGAGGTAAGGGGCGGCCTCCCCAAAAACAGCCATTTCTGAGTCCGAACTCATGGCTGCAGTTTAGCGGCCAGAGGTCCTGAAGGAGACCAAAAGATGTCACCCTAAAGATTCTGGACTTCCATAGGCACCCATAAGTCTTTACATTGACTGGATTGTGTGGACCCAGTTGGCAGTTCCCTTGGCAGGTCTACAGCATGCTGTGCTATCTTTATTGAAACAACCATACTGACAAGAACTACATTTCATTGGATGCTATTTTGTACCCAATCTTGTACTCAGACAGTTAAATGCACTATCTTCTTTAATCCACAGAGATGGGAATTCCTCTATGGAAGTTAGTTTTACAGCCTGTGACCTTTTGTAAATCACTTGAACTTTTTGAGTCTCGATATTTTCATCTTATAATATTTTCCTTTCGTAACTCATACCGGTTGGGATATTGTGAAGATGGTTCGGGCAAACAGCTTTAAAAAAGCAATCGGAAATCATTCAGGTTTCTGATGACATAAAAATTCTCATCTATTATAATGAAACGAAATTCCATTCTTTGCAATGTAATATAAATGCGCCTCATTTTCTTGTATAGATGTTCAGCCAGAAGTGCTCAATTTCAGGATCTTTGGGAACTACAAATGTGTAGAGTTTTTTTCCTTAATTGAGTGCTTTGGAGAACTTGGCTAATAACATTTCTATGCATAGTAAAGCCAGTGAATCAGTTTAACCCAGGGATACTAATGGGACTTAAAAGGCTGAGCAAATATTAGCCCTTTTCCTCCACACTTTTGTTGTTATTGTTGATATTGCTTTTATCCCAAGTCTCCTGCTGAGCGGCCCAGCTGCTCCGTTCTCAGTGCTATCCCCATGCTGGCCGGTTACATCAGCAGAAGAGAGCTCTGAGTTGGAAAGAATTGTTAGCAGGCCCATTTGGCACCGACTGACACTGCAGTCAGTTGTTATATGATCAAATTGCAAACTCATTTTAATCAGTCAACCAACTGTCTCGTTCTTTAGAAAGGCAGCGTGTTGTCAAAAACAGCAACACCAAACCCACTGCCATCAAGTCAGTTCTGACCCATAGTGACCCTGCATAGGGTTTCTGAGATTGTAAATCTTCCCTGGAGTGGACAACCTCAGTTTTCTCCAGAAGACCGGCTGGTGGGTTTGAACCACTGACTTTGCCATAAGCACCCAATACCTAACCAGCTGCCTAACCAGCAGTGCTGCCGGGCCTCCGTCAAGTAATCAGAGCATTAGGTATTTCCTCTCTTCCTTATTGGATGGTGTGCTGATGATGAAATGGTTTCTACTAGCCAGCCACATTTTTACCAAGTGGACACTTTGAGCACGGTAATCTGAGTGACATTTTACTCTTTCCCCATCCACAAAAAGGTGGTAACATTCTAGCAAAAACCACTCTCTTGTTAAAATGCCACCCCACCCAGGCCTGAGTCATAACTATGCTACGTACCTCGTACCTCGTTCTAAAGAAAAGCCCTCACTCCTGCCCGCTCCCGCCCTCTCCAGAACGTTCCTCCAGTGCGTTTGTTTGAAGGAAGGTGTGTATTCAGACAAGCACTTTCTCAGAAGTTGCTCGACGAAAGAGCTCTGTCTCAGAAGCGCTCTCATTTGGTCTGCTGGGACTGATTAGTAGAGATCTTACCTTGTCAGAAAGTGAGGAGATGTAGCCTGGGAGTGAAGCCGTTCTGTGAAGCAAATGAGGAAAACACTTGTTTAGTTAACTTGAAAAATGAAATCCCCTTTGCAGCATGACTTGCTCCTGTTAGCAGAAGGCCCCGGATTTTGTGGGAAAGCCTGATGCAAAACCTCCAGCATCAGAAAGGGCAGCAGTACCAGATCAAGCAGCTGCAGCCGTGCCTGGGCGACAGGGCAGCGTGGTGCAAGTGTGTCCCTCTTGAGAAGCCAGGTCCCCGCAGGCTCCCACTTACCTAGGAGCTTTTTAAAGCAGGACAAGTCAGCCTCATTCCAAAGGCTCTTTTATATGGAGCGTTATGGAAACAATGCAGCCGCCTCTTCTTTCTTAAGGAATTGTTTGGCAAAAACCCGCCTGTTGGCAGTGGAGCATCCCCACATAATTCTCATTCATATTAAAATGGCTGGATATAATTAGACATATTTTTCTTATTGGGTATGAGGATAAATCTCCTATGGATAATTTGAGAAGATGATCTGAAAGGAGACAGGCTGGTGGATAAAGACAGTGATTGACGGGCCAGATACCTGGCTTCTGTCGCGAATTCTTTTGTGGCCACGCTGGGCATGACTTGCATTCATGTTCACGTATTTACCATCTAGCATAATAAATGACTTAAATAAAATGCAAGCCTTTCTTTTCCTTTGGGGAGGGCCCGTTTCTATTTTTTTTCCCCCTTCAGCTCTGCAAAGTGAAGCTCTGCCTTCAGCAGATTAAGATGAGGAAAAAGAATCTTCCCGGGGTTGCAATATGCTGGCAGTTTTGATAACGTCCTTTCTCTTCCACATCTTTGTCATGGCACACCATGGGGGAGAAGCGGGGGGGCGGGAGCGGAGATCATGTTATCACATTATCCTAGAGTAAAATGGAAACGATTTGGACACATCTGTAAGGGGCTCAGTGAGAAAATGGCTTTCTACTTCTTTATGTCTATGCTTGGAGCTCAATTGTAAGAGGTATTAGGCGCACAACACCAAAAAACCCACTCTCATCCAACTGATAATCGATTCATAGTGACCCTGCCTATACAGAGTTCCCGAGACTGTAAATCTTTACAATAGCAAACAGGCTCGTTTTCTCCCTTAGAGTGGCTGGTGGGTTCGAACTGCTAACTTGGCAGCTAGCAATTCAATGCCTAACACAGCAGCATCAAGGTTCCTTATAAAAGCCCCTCAGAAAACCCAAATTCACTGCCACTGAGCCAATTCTGACTCATAATGACCCTGTAAGAACAGAGTGGAACTTGAATTTTGTTTTCTAAAACTAAAATCTTTCCAGAAGTAGAAAGCATTCTCTTTCTCCCTCAGAGCTGGCTGGTGGTTTTGACCCCCCCACCAAGGTTCCCTATCCTAGGCACTGCATCAAGAGAATATTCATGCTGCATGTGTCAAAAACACTTAAATAACATCCTTTTAAAAGAAGTTTTAAGAAGGCACTTGAACCAGGTTCATAAACAAAATGGATTTATAGCTGACTGTGTTAAAATGCTGTCATACATTTCCTAATAAAAAATGTCCACATGATGGGAGATGGGATTTATAGTTACATAGTTATGGGGGGGGGGGGAAGTGCACATAAAAATGATAAAAATGAAAAGCCATGGTTCATATAACAGTGGAAAGGGTATTTTAAAATGTAACCGGTTCTTTTTCTTTCCTTGACAAATATGATTTTGGAATGTCTAGAGTAATAAGAATCTAATTTGAATCCATTTGTACTTTTTCACCCATGTCAAAGGTGTCAAAAGTTAATAAACCTTGACTTTAAAAAGCGGCCCATATTCTGTTTAAGGACGGACTCACCCACTGCTAGGTCTGGTAGAGACCTAGCACACAGGGTCTGATATAGCCCAAGTTCAAGATTTGGAGCTGTTGCTTGGAAGAGGTCCCACCGGGGTACCTACCCAGCCCTCCTGATTTCTGCTTCTCAGATTGAACTTTGGGATTCGGGTCCTGTTGCCAATGATCCTCGGGCATCAACCCTGCCAGTGAGTCCCCGTCTCTTGCAACAGCTCCAAATTCATTGCCATGGAGTGTCCATTCTGACTCACAGTGGCTGCACAGCAGAAGGCAATGTTATACTCTTCGCTGACAGCTGAAGTAAATTATTTGCTTGGCTCTACTGAGCCCAAGGCGTCCCCATTGTACTTGCCTCCTTTGGGGTTTGTAGGGTACCTGACCAAGTTCCCACTCAGCCCGCGGCACCCTCTGCCGAGTGCCTGGCTTCTGACTGCTGGAGGCAGCCTCCGAGACTCTGTTGTCCCTTGCCCGTCCAGCCGCCCCAAGGCTGGAGGAATCAGCATTTATGGCAAGTCTGGACCATCTTGATGGCAAGACATACCAATTGAGCAGCTCTGCGTTGAGGTGAACCCTGGTGCTATTTCCTCCGAGAAAGCAAACGGATTTCGTGCCCAATCCAGTACCAAGAGCTGCTAGTCTCCTTCTCCACCATCTTAGATCCCCGTGAGCATCGTCTTTACGCTTGACCTACGAGTTCTTTTTGGTTGTGGTTAGTGTTAAAATCTCTCATCTTGACTATCTCACCGCTGTGCATTTTGTTTCCCTGATTTGTAACTCTTCAGTAAACGCTATGTTTTATCTCATTTCTCATTACCATCCAGTCAATGCCAAACTGTAGAGACCCTAAAAGTCATGGCAGAAAGGCCCCTGTGGGTTTCTGAGACTGTAACTCTTTATGGGAGTAGAAAGCCCCTCTTAATCCCACAAAGTGGCTGGTGGTTTAGAACTGCCAACCTTTTGGTTAGCAGCCCACTGGGTAACCGTTACTCCATCAGGGCTCCATGCAATATCTTATAGATGGCTGTTATTAACTACTGCCTCTTGGGGACCCCAGGCAGAGTAGGTTTCAAAGGTTACCTGGTCCTGCACCCAACCCATGATGGGCTGCATTTTGGACCATTGTAATTCATGGGTGTTTCATTGACTGGTTTTTCAGGAGTAGCTCCCCAGCCCTTTCTTCCATTCTAGATGATGAAGCTAGCTGCTTACTGTAGTCTTGGTGAATATAAAGAAGAAGCTAGAAAACCTCATCCCCAGTGGTTGAGAGATGCACCTTAATTGTTTTCTGTGCCACTCCGCTCCTAAACGAGTGGGGAATGGTCTGCAGGCACTAGAGCACTATGTCAGGGAGGACACGCTTCATTTCCGATCTGCAAATAGGTTCAGGAACACATTCACTTCAGGCCGTTCCCTGATTCCATCCGTATAGTTCAGTCGTTGCTTTAAGGTCTCAGGACCTTTCTACTTTCTGTGATTCACTTTTGCGGTATCTGCCACATTTGCATAGAGGAAATGTAAGCGTGAATTCTAGTCTGTGTTATCAAGCCAACATCAGCCAGGAGATGCACAGGGAATAGCTGCTGCTGGCCCTGTCTTCAGGAGGACTATAATCTAGCTGAGAAACCAGAGATGTAGGTGTTAATGAAGTGATTTGGGTAACCTTCAAAACAACGTGATAACAGATTTTAAAAGACAAGCTACAAGTTCTTTGGAGGGATGTATGCATCTATTTGATTAGCCTAAAACGGTGTTAATTCATTATAAATGCCAAGTTGTTCTAGGTTTGTTGATCCTAATCAGCCCTGTCTCCATCCCCTGAAATTAGGACCTGGTTTGAGCCTTGGCTGCACACCAACAGGACGTGCTTGGCAGTTGATTGAACCTTCCTGAGACTCTTTGCTGCTCATGGGTTGTTTTTGTTTTTTTCAAAGAATAAATACCATAATAAAGCTCTTAGAAACGTAGAACAATTCCTGGCACCCATTACTCGTCTAATTGTGATTACCATGGGCCTCATCCTGGCTCTTATTTGGCATCCTCTGTTGCATGAAGGAGCCCCGGTGGAACAATGGCCGAAGGCCTTGGCTGCTAATAACCAAAAGCTCAGTGGATGGAAGCACTCCATGGGGTGGAAATGTGGCAGTCTGATTCCATTAAGATGTACAGTTTGGAAAGTCTGTGGGGCAGTTCTGCTCTGTCTATGGGGTCTCTATGAGTTGGAATTAACTCCAGTTTGGGTTACATTGCAGCTGATTCCCTTCTGAACCCCATAGAAGGCATGCTTGTTCCATCGACTTTTCCAAATACTGAATAAACATTTATAGAGATCCGACTGGCTCTGAAATATATGGCCATCATGGAATGCCCTCCCCCTGGTTTATCCAACTGATATGTCTCACTTATGGCAAAATCCAGCTCAGCTCTTACCCAGACAATTTTACGGGTTATTCTGCTTGATAAGGGAAAGGTAGTTTGGCCTAGAAAAAGACCAAGTAGTGTTACATGAAGATAGGCATGTAGGAATGATAGCCTGGTCTACAGAGTTGGTGGCAGAAATGGAAGGAACATGTGCTTGAGATATTGGTGTACTGGTGATCTGTAGAGAAGGGAACAGTGTTTGATCACAGGGTGGAAGGGGGACTGATTTTTCATGCCCCTCCTTAGCATCTGAATTTTGTACTGGGTACACACGGCTTTAAAAGTAGGAAGGGATCATGTGTAGAATTCAAAACATAACAGCAGAGCAATGAAAAGCAACTTAAGAATGAAAGAAAAGAACAAGTGAATTTGAAAGATGGTATGAATGAGTTACAGATAGAAGTAAAAGGCCAAGAGGAAGCAGGACCTGATACTTAAACAAAGAAAGGTTAAAGTAGCCACATCACTCCTTGTTCAATCGTCCAAACTCGAGGTTCGTGGATTTGCATATTAAAAGCCCTCCTTATCGATGTTGTTTCCTAAGAAGTGTTAGGTTTAAACCTGGGCACTAGAAAACTAAAAAGTCCTACCAGTAACCATCCAAATATCCAGTCATCGAATTTCTTGAGACTTTGCTTTATAAAGGGAAAAAAACAAAAAAGCAAGACACTTGTACTCACACACAATTTGAAGTAACTGGGTGGTGAGAATAATTCAAAAAGGCATAGATCACTGGGTTTTGTCAGATATGACTCTTTAATCATACATTACTTGGTCCTCCTATAAAACAGGTAGGGAAGAGGAAATATTTGAATCTGTGAGCATTCAGTGGTAGAACTGAACAGGAAATTGTTGGAGTGGATCCTATTAAAACTTGATGAGACTCTCCTAAATCTTGTAGACAAAGCATCCAGCTAAATACCTAGCAATGAAGGTGATGAACATGCTGGGTGCCTACTACCTGGCAGTTCTATTAATTCAAAACGTGAAACCTGTAGTTTTCCATGAACTTTTGAAGCCTCCCACTACCCTGTGTCCCTGAAAGTAAGACATCCCCCGAAAATAAGACCTACTTACAGTTTTGCCTCTCGCTGAAATATACGGCATCCCCCGAAAATAAGACCTCCCAAAAATAAGGCCCCTGAAGCTACCGTAACTCTGGACTCTGGACCGTAGTGGCGGTGCTACCGTGCAGCTCACTGTTGGCCGCAGCACAGCCGGAGCAGACAGGAAGTATGAGGTCTCTTTTAATGAAACAATAAACAATAAATGTGTACCGTATTCTTCTTCATGGAAAAATAAGACATGCCCTGAAAATAAGATCTAGCACATCTTTGGGAGCAAACATTAATATAAGACACTGTCTTATTTTCGGGGAAACAGGGTATGTAGATAAGGGGCTTTGGTGGCCCCTCGTGGAGATATTTTTGAGGAGCAAAAGTAACTCCCTTAAGATCAAACTGACGCGTCCTTGTTTTCCTAGTTACACAATGATATCAGTAGAGGAAAACCCTAGATATTTGGAAGAAGGACAATAGAAGTCCAAAATCAAGGGAAATTAAGTCTGTGGTGATTGCAGGAACAGGACATCCACTTCTTCTGCACACCTGAGTATTCCTTTATAAACTTGCATTGAGTTCAGCAATCAATAAATACTAATCTGCAGATAGAGTTAAGATGTTGGGATTATGTAGATAGTCTCTATCGTCCTCTTGCTTTGCAAGCTGTCGATATCAATACAAATTAGTTGAATGGCTGGTTAATGCCCAGCTGACAGTGGACATGCAGGTCCCTTTATAGTCACATACGTATCATATAGAGCCTCATAAACGTTTCGCGGCCATTATCACCTCCTTTCTTTCAGCAGGTCTGGAGCATGTATAGGACAAATAACTCCTAATTTTAAAGCTGAAGAAACCATGATTCAGAGGGGTGCTAAATGGCTTCCTTAAATAGAGTAGAACTCAACTAAGGAGCTCGCGCTCCACTCGCATTTCTTCTAATGCCTAATATATGTCACTCCAAGAGCAATTCATTCTAGAATTGCTCTCCTTCAATTTGACAATCTGGGTATAATTTACCAAACCGACAGCCTTATCCAGGAATTGTACAATATTGTGGTGAAGTACAATAAATAAAATTATTCTGGAATACATAACATTTTGAACCTTTTTGTTATCTCTTTCCCTCAAGCTTCTCAAAAGGGGCACACTAATTATGACAGCAGATGCAAATGTCTTTAATAAAAAGTATTTGGACCGAGGCATCAGAAAAACTTCCTGTGGCATTTGAGTGATCCACGAAGGAATGGGTAAGATTTGATGGATGGAGAGCCAGGAAGAAAGAAGAGCTGATGCAAGAAAGGAATTAAGAAGAACAAGAGTGTCAAAGAAGAAAAGATTGCAAACTTTTCAGAAAGAAATGGAGCAGTCTTGTCTGCCAGGAGTGTAACGTCTGTGTAGGGAGATTGTCTAGGGAGATCATCGGGACCAGATGGTGTTAAGGCAGTTTCTCTGACTACTTCATTAGAGCAAGGGATTTACCTCAGATCTCTAAATGGAGTTGACCAGATTCCCAGAAGTGGAAGCTTTCTGCTTTATCCTCATCCCAACAACCCCTCCATCCTTTTTCACTCAGTTCTGGACTCTCCGATTGGAGTTCCATCCTCCACGAGGTGTATTCCACCTCAGCTGGATTCCTCTTTTCCCCTGGATCTTTACCCCCCTTGAACAAGCTTGACCATACTGATGGGACACCAACCCCCTCATCCATCCTCCTGCCCACAACTCCTACACCTAGAAACAATTGTGGTTTTCACCCAGCTCCCGCTCTGCCCTCCAAGCCACTCACAGGCGGTGACAAAAACGGGTCTTGAGTGCAAGCTATGAGCATTTGACAGGACTAAACGATTTAGTCCCAAATAGGAATCTACGCAGAAGCACCGGGGCACAGTGAGGTTGGACGTTCCACCCTCCCAGCTGCTCAAGGGAGCACGCTGTGTCAGCCTTCTTCCGTGAAGATGCACAGCCTTGGGAACCCCATGGGCAGTTCTAGTCTGGCCAACAGGATGGCCATGCATTGGTCAGCAGTGAGTATGGACAGTGCTTTAGCCGAAGCACCACTTCCATCCATTGAGAATGCTATACACCATGGAGCATGTCACTCTTCACATCGAAGAGGTTCGAATAAAATCCAGCCAACATTTCTTTGAGAATGTTTTATCTTATACACCTATGATGAGATGTGCAGAGTCAACTTTTAGAAGTGGAAAAGAAGCATTCACACATCAGTCCAATTCTGAGATCTTTCTCCCAGCTGCAAAAAGGGAAAAATATATAGCAAATGATTTTTTCCCACCTCGGCCCAGCCAAGACCCTCCATCACCTAAAAAAAAAAAATTCCCCCAAAGAAATATGAGAGTTGGGGGTAAGATAGAATTATCACAGTACAAGGGGGGAAAATGTTCTACTTCTGTGAACCGGACATTTCAGAGACCCAAATGTGGATCCGCTTCCTCCAAACGATTCTTTTTCTTTGTGGTTTCGGCTGGTCGTAGATCAAACAACTAGTCCAGCAACCAGGAGTCGATGAAAGCCAGGCTGCACTCCAAGGCTGGAGAGTATTTTTAGGTCTCAAGGAAGAAGGTTTTTTTTTTTTTTAAATGAGAAGGAAAGGATCGTAATGTCATCCAAAGTGGTAGTCCGGTGCAGCAGCGAGGGCTCGGCCTGGCTCGAGGAGCACCGTGCAAGAGGAATGCAGCCAAAGGCCACGCTCTGAGAGCCAAATGCTCCGGAGACATGGCCACCCTGCTCTGCCATCTGAAGAACTCGGCTGCGGAAGTTTAAGAGATTGCCTCCCGCTTTGTCGCTGTCCATGGACCGGGGCCTTTGCTTTGTTGTGCACTGTGGGAAGTGTTAGCCTCATGTTCTGTATTTGAAACTAACCAACCACCCAAACTCCCAAGGTGTGTCTCATTCTTGGGGGGCGGGGGGGAGATATTAGCTGGCCAGTTCTAAACAGTCCTCAAAGCAGAGTTTAGGTGATGGAATGATGGGTTAGGGATTCAATGTTTGTATGTGTACGTCAGGGTGTACGCGCATGCACACACACGCGCACACCTCCTACACCCCTCAAACAAGAAAAACAAATTCATTGTCATTTGGTTGATTCTGCCTCATAGCGACCCTGTAGGACAGAGTAGAACTGCCCCTGTGGGTTTGTGAGACTGTAATTCTTTATGGGAGGAGAAAGCCTCATCTTTATCCTGAGGAGTGGCCAG
>NW_022105908.1:5575191-5576795 GCF_000313985.2 Echinops telfairi | reverse complement strand
GAGACAGTCAAATCGATTAGCCACTCCACAGGAGAAACAGTAGTCTGTCTGCGTCTGTAAACATTGACACTCTTTGAAACCCGAAAGCAGTTCTTCTATAGGATTGCTGTGTATCAGAAATACCTCTATAGAAGTGAGAGATTCAAAGACAGCTTCTTTCTAGATGCAAGAGATTTTCAGCCCATTCCTACCACCCCACCCCACCCCGAGATGCCATATTTCCAAAGCCCATGTGTCCATATTAATATTAGCAAGGCACTTTAACTGTACCTAAATCGTCCACCTTGTGTTTTATCTCTTGTATCTCAGTGGGGGTTGGAATTGATTCTATGTCAGTGAGTTTGATTGCGTTGATCTTAGCCTAGGTTTTTTATTGAAAGCGAGGACCAGACTTGCATTTCTTTGGATATTTCCTGCAATCACTGCCATGGATACTGCGAGGACACATGGAACTCCAGCGCTGGACTCGTACGGGCATCAGAATCACCCTAACCCAGTGGTTCCCCCAGTGTAGTCTGGGATCCAGCAGCAGCAGCAGCAGCAGCAGCAGCAGCAGCAGGGAGCTTGTTAGACATGCAAATGATCAGGCTCACTGAAGACCCCTGAATCACAAACGTAGGCAGAGAGACCTGGCCATCTCTGATTTTCAAACTACAGTTTGAGGTGGGATCCTCGGGCGATACCAGTGGTTCACTCTCTTGGCTGTCAGCAGAACAGTGACCCGTTCAAATTGGAAGAAAGGCCTGGGTGATCTCCTTCTGAAAATTCAGCCATTGACAACCTTACAGATGAGTGAATGCCACAACTTCTGATTTGAAAGCATGAGGCCCACTGAGCTGGGGATTTTGTTTCAGAAGATAGAGGTTGGAATTTTTCTTAAAAGGACCATTTTTGGGGAAACTTTTCAAAGTCAAGGATAGGGGCCTTCCTGGCCTTTCCAGTGTTGGTAGCAGTGCTGGACACCTGTCTGAAATTTAAAAGACTAGGGGAGTGTGATTGTTGAGGTCCTTTATCAAGTGACGAGCAACCGGGCTTCCCCGTGTCCAATGACTTTTATAGGACTTGGCACAAGAAGCCCTTCAAAAGAGGAACAGTCCATTCGAGGTGCCATTTATCGTAGAGCACCAATTATTGAACGACTGGGGCATTTGGGACTCATAGCTTCAGATAGGGATTTCAGCTGTGGGAAACTTTTGAAACGCAAGCCAGAAAAGTCAGACTTTTCAAACGGAAACATCTTCATCAAGTAAATATTTGCTTTCTTCTTTTCATCCTGACCAGGGCCAATTGACATGTGCATCTCTCTGGGCTTTCCGAGTCTTCCTGACTACAGTGAATAAGCTCTGGGTTCTTGCAGCTACAGCATAAAGGAGGGGAATCCTTCAGTGTCCCTCGTTCAAACACAGTAGAAGAAACTGGAGCATCAAGTAAAATAAACCTCATTGCCTTTGAGTCAAGGCTAACTCAGACCCTGTTTCCCCAAAAGTAAGGCATCCCCCGAAAATAAGATCTATTTACAGTTGCCTCTCACTGAAATATAAGGCACCCCCCGAAAATAAGGCCCCCCGAAGCTACCGTAACTCTGGACTCTGAACCATAGTGGC
>NW_022105908.1:5571913-5573951 GCF_000313985.2 Echinops telfairi | reverse complement strand
GATGGCATTTTGGGATAAGCGTTGTGAGGCTCACTCCCATGTCAGAGGTTCAAAGCCATCAACTGCTCCTTGGGGGAACGATAAGGCATTCTGCTAAGACTGGTACGGATTTAGTTTTGGAACACTATGGGGCAGCCCTTTTCTTTCCTGTGCGGCCACTCAGAGCCAGAATTAAACTCAGTGGAAGTGGCCTTGAGCAAATGGCTTAACTTTTCCCCCTCATTTCTTAATTGTGCTGGGTTTTTGTAAAAGTATGTAACACAAAAGATTGCCATTCTAACCATGTTTAAATGCACCATTGAAATGGGACATGGATAACATTTTACTATGCACTACAATCATCACTACTATCCACTTTAAAGGTTTTCATTACTTCGAACAGAAACTCCAACCTCCTCAGTCTCTTCCCCATGACCCCTTCAGTGCCTTAACTTTTACCAACTTCTTTGTAATGTTGTAAAGACTAAAGGGCTATAGTGTGGATAAAGCACCAAGCACGGGCATGTGATAACTGTGAGCTGTTATAGAAACAGAAGGCTTTAAACCTTTCTCACTCACTCAGCCACTGCCATGGAGTCCATCCAGCGCACAGCCACCCTAGAAGACCCGGTCGCCCTGTCCCTGTGGGTTTCTGAGACTGTAACTTATGAGAGTAGAACCCCTTATCTTTCTGTCCCTCAGAACTGGCTGCTGATTTTGAACTCCTAAACTCGTGATTAGCAGCCCGCCATGTAATGCACGATACCAGCAGGCTCTGTTTTAATTCTTTCATTGGTTCCTAACTGGAAATTCCAGTTGCCATTCAGTCGACTCAAATGCTTGTGTGTCAGTGTGCAGCTGTGGTCAGTAGGGTTTTCAAGGGCTGGGCTTTAGGACAGAGATAAGCTGGAGAAAGTACGGAGGTGCCTCCGGGTGGATTCAAATCTCCAAGCGTTCAGAGTAGAACTGTGTTCCAGGAGGTTTTCAATAGCTGGTTTTTTTAGAAGTATATAAAAAGTGTGCCTCTGGGTGGATTCTAACCACCAAGTCTTCATTTAGTAGCCAGCTGATTGGTTGGTTGGTTTTAGGTAAAGATGATAACAGAAGGCAGAAACTACAAACTCGGTGGGCATTTAAAAAGGAACCTTGAAGGATGAAAGCTGTTGACTGAGATGCTTCAAGCGGAGCTCTCAGCTAGCCAGACACATCTTGCTGGAAGATTATGAAAAGATTAACATGCCTTTGCACAAGGTTTAAGATAAATAGGTCATTACTTAATTACTTCTCACAAGTTTAATTTCTCTCCCTGGTGATTGGCTACCAGGAGCAAAGAGACTCCCTGGAATATTAAAATATAGATTTTAATAGTGCTAAGGACTGTTTTTGACCCTGTTGACCTTGATGTTATTTTGAAACCTGTCAATTTTGACATGACAAAGTTTTGGTTTGTTTTGTTTTAATTTACTAAAGAAGATGTATGTCACATCAAAACAAATTTCCCCCTTATTTTTAGGGCTGATAGAAAGCTGCTGTGTTTGTTCAATTAAAGTGGTAAACTGTGTTTGTCATGGAGGATAATTTTACCCCACAACCCTGTGATAATTAACTCACTGGGACTTCCAAATATAGCTCCAATTTACTCAAGCAATGCAAAAGGACCCTGATTATTCTTTTAAAATTGGTAGACAAGGACAGAATTTCCTCCTTGCGACAGAGTGTTTCACATGCAGGATTAAAGTGGCTGAGATTCATTTTTAAACACCAGCTAGGGCTTGGTTTAATTTGACTGTATTACTATTTATTTTACTGAAGTAATTCTGAATTCTCATTGCTTGAGGCATCAATACTCTTAATGCATGGGGGCTTTATGAGTGTGCATAAATAAGTGCATTGTGTTTATATTATCACTGACTACATCGTTTTAATTACATGAAACCAGCCCAGGTGCTACAAGGGCATTGAAGTCAGTTTCTTTTTCTCACTCTGTTGGGGGCTCATAAAACTCTTACCACAATCCATTGTGTCAAGCACATTTGTACATTTGTTGCCATCATCATTC
>NW_022105908.1:5568474-5570677 GCF_000313985.2 Echinops telfairi | reverse complement strand
TATCTAGATAGACCTGCAGAGATAATAATATGCACAAAAACAAGACAGAGCAAAACAAAGCAACAAAAGAAAACAAAACAACAACAACAAAAACAAACTAATGACACACAAAAAGGAAAAGCCTGTAAATAGTTCAAGGTCTCTTTGTTGACCTTTAGGAGTGTTTTCTGGTTGAGTCTGATGGGGTGCCACACCCTGACTCTGAAGTCTACTTTTGGTATTCCCTCGGGACTTGCTTGCTCTGCTCCCCTTGCTGTTCTGTTGCGCACCCTTAAGTCACTGTTCTTGCTTCTGTAACCACTCAGACCAGTGGAGTATGATGTCTTCCTCGTTGGGCATGGTCATGGGGTGTTTGTTTGACAGGTTCATGATTATTTATTGGAGACCCATATAGTCCATTGTGTGCATGTACAGATAAGCATTTTGGTTGTTTTCATCTTTTTTTCTGTTATAGAAAATGTGCTGATGGGTGTGTGTATCTCCATTCAATTTTGTTCTTTATTTCCTTAGGGTCCATCCTGGGTTGAGGAATCGCATGGCCATATGGTGTTTCTGTTCATACTTGTTTAATGAAGTGCCATATTGTTTCCCGTCATGGCTGTACAATTCTGCAACCCCACCAGAAATGTATGACTGTTCCATCTCTCCTCATCCTCTCCATGATTTATTATTTTGTTGCTTTGGATTTTACTATCAGTGTTGGTGTGAGGTGGTATGCCATCACTGTTTCAATGTGTATTTCTTTTAGATATAACGGTCATGAGAATTTCTTCACATGATGGTTGGCTGCCTGGATATCATCTTTAGTGAATTGCCTATGCATGTCTTTTGCCCGTTTTTTATTGGATTATTTTTATTTTTCTTATTAAGGTTTTTCAGGTTTTTTTACATTTTTGAGATTTATCCAGTGGTGTGGTAGTGACGGGTTGGGCTGCTAAGCACCAGTCACTCTGTGGGAGAAAGAGGGGGCTTTCTACTGCCTTAATGAGTTCCAGCCTTAGAAAGCCACAGGGCCAGTCTGGTCCTGCCCTACTGGGTCTCTAAGAGTCAGAATTGACTGGATGACAGTCAGTTTGGGCGGGGGGGTGTAGTTTAGTTGATTTATCGGATAGATCATTGCCATTCTTTTACCTCAATCCGTGGGTTCTCTTTTTACTTGCTTGGTGCAGTCTTTTGATGTATATGAACATTGTCTTTTTAGAAGGTCCTACTCCTTTATTTTCTCTTCTGTGGTGTGGGTGTTTTTCAATGTGTTTGATTGATTACATATTTATTTTAGTGATTGCTAAGATGAGAAGGTCCTTCCTTTCTGGATGTTTCCTAAAGAATCTACCAAGTGCATTCTGCCTTGTTCAGGCATGGGACCTGGTGAAGGAACTATTGTCAAATGGTGAAACCTCTTCGGGCTACTATTTATTTGTCTGTAAAGACAAAGTAGAAACAGGAAGGATTTAATAGAGATGAGCCCAGTGGTGCTGTAGGTTAGGTGGTAGGCTGCTAAAGTTGGCAGTTCAAATCCACCAGCCACTCTTCGGGAGAGGGACAATGCTGTCCCCATGAGTTGCAATTCACAAAGGCCAGTGAGGTTTTACGCAAAATCTCACAGGTGGAGATGGTGAAGCGCTTAACTTCAAACCCAAGAAGCACCTCAGAAGAAAGGCCTGGTAATCTAATTTCAAAAAATGTTTTTGGTATATGATATCCAGGGCAGGTAGAGCTATAGAGATCGTAACTGGGTTGATAGTTGCCTAGGGGTGTGGATGGAGCAGATGGGAGGAAACGGGGAGCTAATAACATTGAGTCCACAAAGGGGATGTTCTCACATTGACTGGAGTGATGATTGCGCCATTCTTCTTAATATGCTTAAAGGATAAACAAATTGTATGATATGCGACTATTATGCATTAATTTTTAAAAATCAATGACAACTCACTTAAACGCTGAAAAACATGGACAAAACTAGAGAGCATCATGCTTAGCAAACTTTTTCAAACTTATAAAGGTAAATATTTCATAATACCATTATTATACACCAGAACACAAGATTTTGATGACCAGGTACAGAGAGAGGAGAGGAATAGGTTATGAGGAGGGAGGGGGCAGGAGAAAGAAAGAGGACCACATATATGGAAGGTTTAACAGGACGTCGTTGTTCATTGCGTTTGTTGAGATGGGTTGTGTAAATACACACCGCTTGCCTCTT
>NW_022105908.1:5565507-5567149 GCF_000313985.2 Echinops telfairi | reverse complement strand
AAAGCTTCAAACCAAATGAGTCTCCCATTCAACTCCCAAGACATATTTTGTGACCTGAAATTGGTTTCCTGACAATACATATTTCGTTTCCTCATCGTCCCCTCCAAGCACTCTCCACACTCCCTTCCTCCGTAGTGTTCCATCCATCCTTCCTGCCTGCCCCTTCCGCCTTCTGGGCTTGGCTTTTGGGAAAAGGCTGTTCTTTTGGTCTCGTAGAATTGCTTTTTCCAAGGAATGCATTCCTTTTTTGTGTTCTTGCTAGCTTTTTTCTTTCTTAAAAATGTATTTTGTTTTTGAGCATAGTCATAGCAAAACATATCCGTTCTCCATAGACTTTTTGATTTGATTTGATTTTACTGGGAGCTAATCCAAATATCGTACCATTCCATAGTTCAGTCACATCAAATTATTGAACAATTGCTTCCACAATCTGTGTCAAAACATTTTATTCCTCCTTGAACTCCTTGATATCAGCTCCCTGTTACTCCCCCACCTCCTCCACCGTACCCCCAAGGGATCATTATTCTACTTGCTGTCTCAAGAGGCTCATCAATCATGGGTTTCATCTACTGAGAAACAGAAAAAGACATAACAGAGATTCCATAAGGCTACTCACATGACAAAATACATCAGAGATAAGCCCCAATATGGAAAACAGAAAATATTGACAACCACTTTCTAGCCCTATTGTTTGGTGGAAAGTTGAGTCTGGGAGGTGAATTTAGTTCTTGGCTTCAGTGCAGTCCAAGGACCACCGTCTTGGACTTTCCACCAGCCTCGAGCAGACCAGGAGTCTGGTCTTTTTCATAATTTTTAGTTTTGCGCCACATTTTCCTTCCCTTTTCTAGAGGAGCCTAGGTGGCAGAGTGGTTATGCATTGGGCTGCGACTGCAAAGGAAAGCAGTTTGAAACCACCAGCTGCTCCTTGAGGGAAAGATGAGGCTGTCCGGAGGAGTAGGGCACTAACCCACCAAGGGAGAGGGTACTATGTCTCCACAGAAATGGCAGTGTGATGGCAGACCCCACCATGACGTGCCAATCCTTGTGGGCAACGTAACCACAAGCAGCAAGTCATGAACTGAGAAGTCTACAGGCCCCAATCAGAGGCAAACACACACACACCACCAAAGTATGTGCTACAGAGGACAACACTAAACCTACAGGTTGGGGAGAGGGGCTGGCCTGCCATGGCCACACAGAAGCATAACAAGAAGGAAAAGGAGAGAGTGAGCGAGTAGACCCCATGCTGGCATACCAAGCCCTGAGGAGGACGTCCCTGCATGGAGCTGCTAAGGCTCAGAGAGGACTCTAGGGCTGACAACAGATCGAGACATGAGATCCCCTCGCTGGAGTGAAGGGGTGGAGTTTAGCCTGTCAATCAGGTCTCAGCTTGATGATGTCATTTGGAGGACCTGTGGAGATAAATAGACCACTGGAGGCAGGTCTCAGCTTGATGACGTCATTTGGAGGACCTGTGGAGATAAATCGCCCACTGGAGGCAAGTCTCAGCTTGATGACGTCATTTGGAGGGCCTGTGGAGATAAATAGCCCACTGGAGGCAGGTCTCAGCTTGATGACGTCATTTGGAGGGCCTGTGGAGATAAATAGACCACTGGAGGCAGGTCTCAGCTTGATGACGTCA
>NW_022105908.1:5560061-5565407 GCF_000313985.2 Echinops telfairi | reverse complement strand
GGCCTGTGGAGATAAATAGACCACTGGAGGCAGGTCTCAGCTTGATGATGTCATTAGGAGGGCCTGTGGAGATAAATAGCCCACTGGAGGGAAGTCTCAGCTTGATGACGCCATTTGGAGGGCCTGTGGAGATAAATAGCCCACTGGAGGCCAGGCACAGATCCTCTGCGTTGTCTTCCTGTTGACAAACCACATGGAGCCACGCTGATGGAGCCAGAGCCCTGGAGCTGGTGGAGCCACATGGAGACCCATGCCAGCGCTGAGATGCTTCCACCAGTACTGCATCCACAGGACTTTCTACCCACTGGCCTGTGATCTTCCTGCGTTCAGCATCATTGCATGTGTTGCGTGAGTCTTAAGAGCAAATTATAGACTGGTCTCAGACATATGGGCTAATCTCAAACTTATGGACTTGATCTGGACTGAGCTGGGATGTTTTCTTAATATACACTTATTCTTTGATATACATTTCTTTCTTACACATATATGAGTGTGTTTAGATTTGTTTCTCTAGTCTATCCAGACTAACACAAGGTTTGGTGGAGTAACAGAGATTATGAATAGAACAACATCATTAAATAATTCATTGCACTGCAATTTGGCGTACATCTTATTTAAATATCTCTTACGGTGCAAAGGAGCCCTGGTGGCATAGGGGCTACACATTGGGTTGCAATCTGCATGGTCAGCAGTTAGAAACCACGGCCGCTCAGTGGGAGAAAGGGTGGGGTTCCTACTGCTGTAAACAGTTCCAGACTGGGAAAGCCACAGGGGTGGTCCCTAGGGGTCAGCTTTGACTCTATGACAACACATCTTATTAGGCCCAGTGTCTGTTCAAATCTTTGGTGCGCTATTTCAACAGATTGTTTTTTCTTACTGTTTTGAAAATTCTTTGGTTTTGAAATGCTTTGATTTTCTCGATGCACATCCTTTGTCAGCAAGATAGGCTTTCTAGGAGTGTGACACACAGAGCCTTATATTCAAAGGACCGTCGCATGCTGGTTCCATATTCTTCCTACACAGCTTGAAATTTCTAATAATTTTTAGCCAGGGTTTCCACATTTTCATGTCAAACTAGGCCTGGCAAAATAAGTAGCTGTTCCCTTTGTTGGCTATAGCATTTCAAAAACATGAGTTTCAGTTATTTTTTGCCCCCTTATCTCTCTCTTGTCCTTACATTTTTCTTAACAGTGTCTTTCTTTAGATGATATTTTACATTTTTATGAAGTTCAATTTATCTTTTTTTTTAATTTTATGGATGGTACTTTTGATGTCTTGTCCAAGCATTCTTTGGGTAACTCTAGATCATAAAGGTATTCTGTTGTCATTTTCTAAAATGTTTTCTAGTTTTATGTTTCACATTTAGAGCTGTCATCCATGCTTAGCTCATTTTTGTATAAAGGGTGAATTTTAGGTTTTCCCTTAGAGACGTGATTGACAGTGTATTGTAGGTTCATTTAGGAAGAACTAACATTTTTACAACATAGTATCTACATTCTGGAACCTAGTCCTCTTTCATGTCCTGTAAAGTTTGATGGTTTTATTCTTATATATCTTGTGCATTTTTAGTAGCTCATTCCTAGGACTTTCATAGGTTTTGCTGCTATTGAATAAGGGATTTTTTTTTCCTATTACATTTTCTAATTGATTATGGTTGGCAGCAAATGAAGACATCATTTTTCTGTGCTGATCTCCAATCACAACGATTTACTAAGTGCCTTCTGATCATTCACCTTAGGCAAGTCTTCAAAGAGACAACTTCCTCCTCCTCACTTTGTTACCGCCCAGGAGACCCTGGGCCCCTCACAGGGTCCTTGCCTATCCCACTGAAGAAGAAGTAGAGATGGCTCCAAAAATGTCCTGCAGAGACAGCTCTTCATCGTTACTCCATGAAATGAAGTAGAGTTAGCCCAACTGACTTAAGCAATTGCTTCTCCCGAGAGAAGCTTACAGCGATTGTTGAAGAATGTTATGCAGGGGAAATCTCACATTTAGTCATTATAAAAGGTAGGGTTGATTAGGAAAAGATTGGGTTATACTAATAGCGTGTGTATGCAACTGTTCTGAAAGATGGAGTCACTTTGGTCAAGGCTGCATCCCAGCTGCACATGTACACCTCACCATCCCCTCCAGGGATCCTGGGCCGATTTCCCTCTCTGGTGGGGTTGCTGCTTACTGCCACCCCAGGAGGATTATGTAGTGGTCAGGTGGGCTTTGGGGATGTCTGCCTAGCCCCTGTACCTCCAAAGCAACAAGATGTTGATTCCGACTCATATCAACCCTGTCAAACAGACTGGAACCACCCCGTGGCCTTCCAAGATCCTTAACTCTTTCCAAGACGGTGAACTTCTCTGCTCTTGATGCAGCTGATGGCCTTTCGCTGCTGCCCTTGAGTTCCCACCATAGAATCCACTATGCCTCCAGGTGAGGAAGTTAGTCCAGCAATAAAGGAGCAAAAGAGATGACTCCTTGGTCACAAGTAGGAAACTATCGTCTATTTTAATGATACGACTTTTCCTTGCTCAAATTTCTTCAGCTTAGATAGGAGTCACTTAGAAAGGGGAAAGAAAGGAGGAGAGGGTGTGAGGGGCAGTGAAATGGTAGCCCTGCAAGTGATGTAAGGCTGTGTGGGTTTTAAGAGATCATTGTATCAGACAAGTAATAAATAAATACGTTTCATCAGTTCATGTTTATTCAATGGCAAGGAACAGGCTTAGTGATACTTGTTTTTGAAACATTATTTTATTTTTTTCTCACACAAGAAATCAGGAGGTAGGCCCTCATTGGTGTTGACCCCATCCATTCCCTAATGGCACACGAAACCCACCTTCTTTCTTGTAAGATTCTGATACAAAATAAAATGTTTATTTTGGAATTGTTTTAGATTTCCAGAAAAGTTGCAGAGGAAATATAAAATGTTCCATCAAACCCATCACTCAGTTCCCCTTCATGCTAATATTTTACATAATCCTGGTACTTTGGGCAAAAGTAATAAACTAGCATTGGTACAATACAATGAGCTAAACTACAGACTTTTCTGGCATTTCATCTGTTCTTCCACCAGTTTGGGATTCTTGGTGCTGGTGTAACAGAAATGCCACAAGTGGGTGGCTGGTCCTGCAGTCGAGAAATGTATTCTGTCACAGTTCAAAGTCAGGGTACAAGTCCACACAGGGGAAAGCGCTCTCTCTCTCTCTCTCTCTCTCTCTCCAGACTTTGAGGGAAGATTCTTGGTTAGCTTGTGTAGCCAGCATTATTTGACTCCTTGGCCATCTTCCTGGGATATCTATCTTCCCTCATTTGTGCTTCTTGTCTGTGTATATGCTGCTCCTTATAATTTAGAAGTGCTTAGATTTAAGACATACTCTACACTGATATTGCCTCATTAATAAAGCAAAGAAAGCCCTGTTCTCAAATAGGCGTCCATCCACAGGCATGGAGGTTGAGATTCCATCCCCCTTTAGGAGACACAATTCAATCTATAACATCTCTAATATCTTTCTAAGGTCTAACTCCAGATGCCGCATTGCATGTAATTATGTCTCCTTAGTCTCCTCTGGTCTGTAACCATGTTTCAGTCTTCTTGACTCTTCCTGAACTTCATAGCTTTATTGGGTACTGGTTGGGAGTATTGGAATGCCCCTCAATTTGGGTGTGTGATATTTTCTCATGATAAGATGGGTACTGTGGGTTGAGGGGAAGAATATCAAATGCATGAAGGACCCTTCCACTATATTATATCAGGGGTGCATGATGGCTACAGAACATCACTGGTGACATAACCTTGTGATAGGCAACTGATGACATTGAATTTGATCATTACTAGGTCTTTATTTGTATTATTATGGATAATGGAGCACATATCCAAAGTAGAGACCCTATGCTCTAGCTGCACTCCCCACATGATCTTTCCCATGAGCACCGCTATCCACTTTCCAGCAGGCCCCCTGGACTATTTTGCAGCAAGCCCTAGACTTCACATTTAATCTGGAAATGCTTCGGCATAAATCACTCAAAGACAAGTACTCTAAAAATTATTAATACCTTCAATAGCATTGCCGTGGTTGTTGTTGTTGTTAGGAGTCATCTAGTTGGTTGTTGACTTATACCAACCTCATGACAGAGTAGCATTGCCCCATAGTCTTCTAGACAGTAATCTTTTTGAGAACTTATCACCAGATCATTCTCCCACCTCTTGACTCACAGTGGAGTGCTTAACCCTTGTGCCACTCGGTTTCCTTTAAACAATCATTAATGCTCATTAAAAAGTTAACCACAATTTCAAGACAGTTGTTCGCTTGTTTGTTTTCATGTTCCATCCTTGTTTAACAGCTGCTGGGAGAAAGACCACGCTCCCTACTCCTATAAAGTTGCAGGCTCAGGAACCCACAGGAGCAGTTCGACCCTGTCCTAGAGGGTCACAAGGAGTCAGTGAGGGCAGTGAGGTGGGTCATTTTGAGTTTTAGCAGCTGCAAGATGATGTCTCCAGTATCTGTCATCATATCTAAATTCAACGCAAGACATGGGGGGAAGAGGGGTCCGTAATCAACAGCTTTCGCTGAGCCATTTCCCTTCACACCCTTCAGCAGACTGCAAGCTCTCTTGTCACAGGCTACCGCAGTACTAAGGGCCGCGAGACAAGCAATCCTTTAGTTTTCCAACCCCCATAATAGTAGATGATGGCGCAGGTCGGGTGGGGCCGGGAATGAGTGAACCAACATACAATAGTGTTCACATTAATTTTGGGGGAAAGAAAGCTCCCACATGGCACCTCTCAGCCTTCTGTGGAGGTCATTAAGAGCACAGAGCAGGATAGGGCTGGGGGGCAGAGTAAGAAGAATGGAGCTGCTGAGCGACCACAGTGCTTGTTTCCTCTGCCTTTGACTGGACTAGGTAGACCTTAAGGCGGGAACACGGAGAAGTCTAGTGTTGGAGGGGCTGGCTTAGTGAGTTACTCATTGGGCTGCTAACCACCGGGTCAGCAGTTTGAAACCACCAACCACTCCGTGGAAGAAAAAGGAGGCTTTCTATTTCCATAAAGATTTACAGCCTCTGAAAACCACAGAGGCAGTTTCTACCCCGTCCTATAGGGTTGGTATGGATCCAAATGACTCAAGAACAGTGGATTTGGTTTGATTTGGTGTGGTGTGGTGTGGTTTGATTTGGTTTGACTTGTGTGGGCTGACTCTGCATGGCACCATTTTAATGGCTGCCTTCCATAACTGGAAGACTAGGTCATTAAAGAATGTAGTTTCATCGGACATAAAATTGGGGTAATCCTGACAAGGTGTAGAAGGTACCAGGCACTAGACATCAAAGAACAGAAACTCATATCAGTGGGTGCCC
>NW_022105908.1:5557589-5559268 GCF_000313985.2 Echinops telfairi | reverse complement strand
TTTGATAATGATGATGGCAACAAATGTACAAGTGTGCTTGACACAATGGATGTGTGTATGGATTGTGATAAGAATTGTACGAGCCCTGAATAAAATGATTTTTTAAAAATTGGGGTAACCCCGGATGACTGAATCGACTCACCAAGTGCCTGCTGGCAGCACTACCAACGCTGAGATTGTGAGAAGCTTCGATGTGATGACTAGCTAGAATTTTGAAGAAGTTAAAAGGAAATCAAGGATGAATCCACCAATTTTTAACAAATCTAAAATGCATCATACTTTTTGGAACTTTAAGAAGAAGAGCTCAATGTTACCTAAGCTCTGACCTGCCACTGATTCTCAGGCACGTCTGGATTTCAGAGATGTTTAACTGTGTGTGGGGACGGTGGGACATGTGTCTTCATGTTAATGAAGCATGATACTTTAGTATGCAAATGAATTTGGGGGTGCATATACAAACTTTTAAAACATGGAGGTCTCCTGTTTAGGTTGTAAACTGGACAGCTCTGAAGGGAGGTGTATCCCCGAGCGTTCACCCGCGCATGAACCTGCGGAGCCAGCGCTCGGCTGAAAACGTAGAACATTTGCTCACCTCAGACGCTGTCTGCATGGCCCTTCCCCACTCACAAAGGTCATTCCTTCTCTAATGTCCTTCCCGCCATCGGTTGGTCTGTTCTTTATATATTGTGAACGGTGAGTTTGGGGCCGAATATGGTTTTCAAGGAGCAATCACTGAAATGAAGACAAGCCATCTGAGCCCCAGCAAAGCTCTGCAGTTGGAGTCATGCTCGCATTTGTTGAGTGGCTAGTAGATGGCAAAGTCTTTATCCCCAGTCTTCCCCTGATCCCCACTTCACAGGGAGGACATTATTGTCCTTGATTTTTCCCTATAGGACTGAAGTCCGAGGAAGTTTGGAAACGTGCACGCTACCCAACTTTTAAAAGGACAGGCCTGGGATTCAAAGAAGTCTATGTGAATCCTTCTTTTTAAATGAAGCACATTTATATTGGCTGGCCTCCCGTCTCCCCTGTCCCTTTGAGTTATATAGAAAAGCATGCACATGGAATCCAGGTCCGATAAACCCCCCAGGAGCAGCAATGGGAGTAGCGATACTAGAAGGATAGTGGGACGGTGGGGGGAGAAGGGGAGGGAGAGGGAACCGATGGAAATAGATGAACCCATAATCTCCACCTCACCCCCCAGGGGGATGAACAACAGAAACGTGGGTGAAGGGAGACAGTGGTGGGTGTAAGATATAAAAACAATAATAATTTATAATTTATCAAGGCATCATGAGGGTGGGAGTGAGGGCAAAAAGAGGAGCTGATACCAAGGGCTCAAATAGAAAGCAAATGTTCAGGAAATGATGATGGCAACATATGTACAAATATGTGTGATACAATTGATGTATGGAATGTCATAAGAGCTATAAGAACCCCCAATAAAATGAAAAAACAATCTAATTTTTTTCAGTGCTTGCATCTCTAGTCTTAATCTGTTACTGAACCAGGGATCGAAGCAGTCTTCAAAGAACTGGATTACAGGCAATAGTGGATGCATTTGAATGACAATACCACACGTTGAGAAGAACCAAGGAAACATTAGGAAGAGGATATTGAAACAAGAGGAGAAGAGAGTTTGTATGCAGATAGTACTGATGCCCAAGGTCAAGATGAAA
>NW_022105908.1:5541164-5557427 GCF_000313985.2 Echinops telfairi | reverse complement strand
CTATGCCACCAGGCTTGGAAGCCAGCATTTCTCCCAAAACTAAAGGTCATGACAGAGCTTGGAATGAAAAACTATGGTGAGATTTTTGTCATTCCCAGCATAGCAGATCTTATGATTGTCATTTCAAAAGGGCTGGTACCAGTCCCTTTCGGCTCACCAAAACCTAGGACAGAGCTTCTCACATTTATTTGGCCTACCCATCTCTTAAAAAAAAAAAAAATTGCTCAGTTACGCTCCCCAACTCCAACCTGATCCCCAGCAATGAAAAGCTTTTGTACTGTAGCCCACAGTCTAGGATAAAGTGCAGGGAGCCGCGCCCCACTCTGGATCTTTACAGCACCCTCCAAGGGGAGGTAGGGTCCACTTTGGGAAACACTGACCCAGGGAATCAATCTCTAACTATCCCATTTCCTTTTTGACAACTGTCAATTGATTCATACTTTTGTGTAGTCCGTAACCTGTTCATTACTTTGGGGATTTTGTAGCTATTTCTTCTCGTTTTGAATTGCACCATTTCGGCAGATGAAGGTCCCGAATACTTGACTCTATCCGTATCACGAATGTCTACTCTACTTTGAGGCGGCAGCCCTTCCCCAGTCGTATTTTGAGTGCCTGGGGTACTCCTTGTTCACCCCGAGGGGCTCACCGTCTGGCACTATATCAGAAAACATTCTACCGTGGTTTACACAGTTTTCACTGGTTAATTTCTTTTAAAAAGCAGATCGCCAAGTCATTCCTAGCCTGTCTGCATCTGGATGCTCCGCTAAAACACCTGCCTACCATGGGTGACCCTGCTGAGAGCTGAAACACCTGTAGCAAAGCTTTGGGCATCACAGCAATATAATAACCACCTCAGTGTGACAGAATGACAGTCACATGGTGAAAGCTGACACTAAAAACTCTAACAATATGTGGAGCCCAAATTCAGACCTTCCTGGAAAGGCCAGATTTTCAAAGGGAATGGAACTTACCAAGGATTCCCTTTCCAAAAATAAGCACTGAACAACTCAAAATGTTCTAATTGGGTATGTACAGTAATCATTGGTGTGTGTGTGTGTGTGTGTGTGTGTGTGTGTGTGTGTGTGTGTGTGTGTGTGGTGCGCAGGAGCCCAGCTGTGTGTGTGTGTGTGTGTGTGTGTTTGTGTAAGGGGTATTAGGGTATTCGATCAGATCAGAAAGGTTTGTTCGGGAGTAGAGCAATCGCTAAAACCGGTGCTTGTATGAGAACTGGGTGCCAATTCTAAAGGCGAAGAGAAGTTTAAAAGACACATTTCACATAAGTCAGTGGTAAACAGTGAAGAGGGTATGAAAGGAATGAGGTCCAGAGCTCCTTTTTAAAATATTGGCCTAAGTATTTTTCTCTGAATAAAGGTCCTTGGGGGGGAAGAGTGATCCAGAAGCTGAACAGGTAAAGAGGAGTCTGTTGAATTCACGAAGGTCTTAAGTGCCCAGGGGAATACTTTGAACTTAGTTCTGTAAGCAGTAGCAGTCACTGAGGGATGGAAGGAAAAGTGAAGGCAAGTTAGGCAGCAGGCCAGCGAAGTGAATCGGGAAGTCCAGACTAATGTGGGAGCTAGAAGTTAGAGATGAGAGGATAATGAGATTTCTGAATGGCTGTATGACAGATTTGAGGGGATGAGATGAATCTGAAACAACTGGAAAGGAGTGAAGAATTCACCAAAAAAAATATTCATAGGCAGGTTAGAGGTAGCTTTTAGATCTAGTCTACCCAAGTGCAATCTTTCCCAATTTAATAAATATATTTGAAATGGTCCCTTGTGCTCATAGACCCAGGAGTGCACTGGATTCTGCAACTCCCCTTTCTAAAGGACCAAACTAAAACCCAACTCCTTGCAATATAGTCTATCCTGATTCACAGTAACCCTATAGGACAGTGTAGATCTGTCCCTGTGGATTTCCAAGACTGTAACTGCTTAATCGGATAAAAAGCTCCATCTTTCTCCCACAGAGTAGCTGGGAGTTTAGAACTGCAGACCCTGTGGTTAGTAGCTCATCAAATAACCAGGGTTCCCTCAACTAGGAGCTATAACCCTTGGGAAACCAACAGCCCCTCCCTGGTGGAGCTCTGGAGGAGATGAGGTGGAAAAAACTCCTCCCTTCAACACTTGGCCCACCCTGTTGCCCCAATCTCCTTATGCCTCTGAATAGCTGCACGTCTTTGATGAAGAGTTAGAAAAGAGAATGCTACTCTAGAGGGTGGAAGCTAATAATCGCTGGCCTTACTGAGTGCTTACTGCCTGCCAGCCGCAGTACTAGGTGCTTTTATGTGCAGAATCTTTTATGTTTGATCTTGATAACCATCGTAGGGGCGGTATTATTAGGATAGCAATTTCCCCACAGAGGGGACTGACACACAGATCGATTTAACAACTTCTCTGGAGTCACTTGGACACTTGGAGGGTAGAGCTGAAATTTAAGCCCAGGGAATGTGGCTGTGGAGCCTGTACTCCCAGCCACTGTGCCGTCTGTGGCCTGGCTCAAGGGGAAAGACCAAAGATCTTGACTATTTCCAGACGGCCCCTCCCCAAGACCATGTTCGTTTCCTCCCTGAGACTTGGTCTTTTCTTCCTGAGCTCTTATCTTTTCGAGCCTCTCCACCAGAAACTTCCACTTTTTCCTCTTTGAAAACTCTACCAATGTGCTCTACCTAAGGAGTCCTGGTGGTGTAGTGGTTGCGCATTGGGCTGTGACCCACATGGTCGTCAGTTCGAAACCACCAGCAGCACCCAGGGAGAAAGGCTGAGCTTGCTACTTTCGAACACAGTTACGGTCTCGGAAACCCACAGGGGTTGTTATGAGTCAGCCTTGACTGATGGCCATGAGTTTGGTTTCCCTACTCCATGGATCTTTGTCTGTTCCCCATGCACCGTCCCAAGTAGGAGTCAAACAAATATGAGTGATACTCAAAGCTCCAAGCAGGACAGCAAGTGATGTCTATCAAGGTTCTGTCTTGGGGAACTCCAACGCCGTGGATCAAGATTTCTACACCCCCTGTAAACAGTTCCCCTTCCCATTACTTCCAGTGGGAACTATGGGCCCAGCAATTTCTCGACTTAATTAATTATTAAAGTATGCACATCTCCCAAAGATGTACATTAACTCCTTTTTCAGAGAAGTATAGATGAATGCCGGCTTCTTTCTTTGAGGCAAAGGCACCTGCCCCTGCGTTGAAGTCAAGGGCTCCCACTGTGGTACTGAGTAGCTTGAAATATCATCCTGCTTTGGAAGTAGGTTCTCCTGTAAGGAAATGTTGGATATTACATAAGTCTCCACACAGGACTGCAGTCGTTGCTGCTGTTAGTTACCCCTGAGGCAGCTCTGACTTGTGGCTGCCTGGCGGAGCACAGAAGGAAGCATCACCTGGTCTTGTAGCATCTTCCCAAGTGCTGGTCTGCTGGGGTTGGCGGCCACGGTGTGTTTTGAGAGCCTCTCGACCTAACAGACTTAGAATTCAGCACCACATCAGACAATATCCTGTTGTTACCCATCGAGTTCTCATTGGCTGATTGTCAGAACCCTATCACCGGGTCTTACTAGCCTGTCTTAGTCTGAAAGCTCTTTTGAAACCCATCCACCCTGGGTGACTGTTGAGATGTTAGTGTTCTTAGCCTGACTTCCAACATCACAGCAATGCACAAACCAGCAGTTGGGTGATAACTTAGACTACCTTGAATGATCGGAATTCGGGTACTTCCTATAGGATGGAATGGCAGGTAGCTTTGACACTTTCCATTTAAAACTCTCACTTCCTTCCCATCCCTAGCTGTGAACAAAGAAAACATCGTTCCAGAGGTAGCGTTCCAGTGGCACAGGAAAGGAGAGGGGAAATAGACAGGAGAGAAAGCTTGATAACTGATTTCATCCAAACTCAAAAACTCTAGTTTCATTGATAGCCACCCTATAGGACAGGGTAGAACTGCCCCTGTGGGTTTCAGAGATGGTCACTCTTAACAGCAATAGAGCCTCCTCCTCTTTCGCCCAGGCAACCCAATACAAGGGGAGAAAACACTTTAAGGGCAGTATAATCAAGCAAGGTACGTTTTTTTAAAAACCAAGGTGTGCTTGTTTGCACACAGAAGGGAAGGAGCCAGTGAGGAAATGGGCATGAAGCTCCTGTAGAGAAATCCTGGGGAGGAGGGGAAGAGAAGGGCTTCAGGCAGAAAGAGACCGTGGGTGTGTGGCTTTCTAAATAGGGTTTGGCAGCCGACTCTGACATCTCTGAGCGTGGACTGCCTGTTAATGGATGGGCACAACTGGTCACCACTGGGCGGAGTCTCCCAGGGATTGCCTTGATCAAAGCACAGTGTCTCCCACAAGCCATAGGCTTACCCATAAGCTACCTGAAAGCTAAACTCTCTGCTCAATCATTATTAAGAGGATAGTGCTGTTGACCATGGTTGGACAACATGTCCCTCCATCAACAAAAACACACTTCCAGGGCATAAAACTGAGTCCCTGAAACTTATCCTTCCTTCTTTTCAAAGCAGCAACCATGAAGGCAGTTGAGCTAGAGAGAACCCAGTGGGAAAACATGTCCAGCACGATTTCCAGGCCCCTATATCTTTCTATGAAGTTAGTCTGCTGATTTAAAAGACGTTTTATTTAATTGAAGTATCAAATAAATTCAGAAAAACAAGCATATCATGAGATTACAGCTTGCTGAATTTTCTCAAGCTGAATACACCCAGAGGAACCACATTGGTAAAATATCTGAGCAGTGTTGGCTATTTGGTGATATCTAAACTTAGTCACCCACAAATGTAGTCTGCCTTTGAAATAATATGATGGGAACCGTTCAACAGTTAACTTGCTTGTGGAAATATTACATGACTGGGCGGACTCTGCTGTGAGAAACATTGTTCTCCTAAAAAAAATCTTGAAGCTATCATTTTTATTTGGGGTTCTTTGGCAGAAACTGTCAAATTAAGTGGTAAATCGATGGGCCATACTGAGTAGAGACTTTCATTAAGCAGTGATGAGTGAGCAGTGAGCAAATTATGAGATAGCAAACCGTGAGGACTGCACCTTAGTAATTTGGTGCAGGATACCACTTTTATAAATAACATTCTCTGCGAGTAATCTGTATCTGCTATTAGCCTTACAAAGTGCTTTCTTTCGTAAAGGGGCCATTCATTTGGTTTTGATCTCCTTTGCTGTGAATACCAATGTTAATAGTATCTAATGCACGCTTTCCTATTTTTACAAACCATGGATATTCGTTTTCATCATTCTGATCCTTTTCCTTTTTGAAAATTAAAAAATCATTTTATTGGGGACTCTTACAGCTCTTATGACAATCCATGCATCAATTGTATCAAGCATATTTATACATATGTTGCCATCATTATTTTCTAAACATTTACTTTCTATTGAGCCCTTGATATCAGCTCCTCTTATTTTCCTTTTTATTTGTGTATTTATTCCAACCAAATATGTCTGTTATCCACCTACCTCCCTACTTATCTACTTGTGTGTATTCATTTAATTTAATCAATGTATATGTTCTTTTGTAAATGGATTTTTAATTTGAGGTTGGGGCATATGACTATTAAGAATGCTATGTGTGTTTTAAAACATGGTAGAGGGGGGCATAGTTTTGTAGTTATTGATTGAATGGGTCAGGAGTAAAAACATTCAGATCTGGAATGTGAGCGGAGAAGGATGGCAAGGGAATGTTCTAGAGAAAAGATGGGGTGGGTGGGGGGGGGCAGGAGGGGGCTGACTAATGGTGGGATTTGCTTCTGAGGAGGCTGGCTATCAAACCATGGGAGCAGATGGCTGTGTGGTCTTCGAGTATGGTTGGCTTCCTTCCCCAACATCTCAGGGGCCTGAAGACTCAGCTCCATTATCATTGGCTTGCTGCTCCCAGGGGAGTCAGTGAACTTTTCCTGCTTCCCTTCCCCAGATGCTGGCTCCCAAGGCACGGCCATTTGTGTCTAATGATCAGTGCACACCCCCGTCCCAACAAACACATGATTGTCAGAAAAGAGCCGGCACTGACATTCGTTCAGTCGAATATCAGTGCTAGCCAAAGAAGTCTGGTGAATGTCAACTGGTCAATAACTGTCTCATTGCAATATGGTCACCATGGGGGTGACCCAATCAATGCCTCAACAAGATGGATTGTCACTGCGGCTGCCACCGATGGTCCCAGCAGTGGCACAAGTATGTGGCTGGCACACGATGTAGCGTTTCCCTCTGTTGGGCACAGGGTCGCTCTGAGTTGGAACCCACCCCATGGCACCTAAGAGCAACAACAAGAGGTGTTGTGGCATTCTAAGCTTTTATCTTTTGTTAAGAAAGTACTTAACAATTGGGAGTAATGTGTTCCCTAACTTCCAAGGCATGATTTGTTTCTATTTTTTAAAAAAAGATAGCTTAAATCTCACTTTTATTTTTCCTTCCAAAGACAGTTTAAATTCAACACTTTGGGCTGATTACCTCAACTACTTCAAGCCATGGCCCCCGAGACTGTCATTCCCTGTCCAAATGGACAACTTGCTCTTCCAAGGGGGACCCTTGCACCCGCAGTGATTCTGGAGGCCTCCTGTCAGTTTGTGAGACAGAACACCGGTCATTTGGGGAGCCTCAGAACTTTAGATTCCTGACGCATGGGGGTCAACAGTTACCAATGTGCTTCTGTGCACGGAAAAGTGTGAGGGTGGCTGTGGCTGGTGATTGGATGGTTGGAGACGAAGCAACAAGTAGAGGGAGGAGTTAAGGCAGAGGGAGGGCTGGAGGCCCGTGTGGGCTGGAGAAGTGAAGACATAGGGAGCCGGGGAGCAGGCCTGCAGAATCCACTGGGGAGGAGGAGGCAGAAGAAGGATGAGGGAGGGTCAGCACAGGGGGAGAGAACCTTCTGGTGGTGTAGCCTGCAAAGATGCCAGCAGAGCTGTGTCCAAAGGGGGCAGGGTAGATGGAAGAGACAATGGATGGACCCGTGGACTTAATCCAGTCAACCCACCCCGCATTTTCCCTGTAGCATGTTGGCCTGGCAATGGCTCCCCTGGGAATCCAGTAGATCTAGAAAGGTGATTGCATACAGAACGTCTGCCAGGGGACTGTGCCTTTGGGGCAGGCAAGCGTTTGGTTTCCTGACGTGTGAATAAACACTTCTGCTAAGAAAAATTAAGGGGCACGATCCCGTGCACGTAAACTGAAGGCACGATCTACTCCAAATGAAAGTGAGTCTGTTTTTATTTTTTAATCAGCTTAAAAGGATGTCTTTTCCCTTGTCCAGTAGTCCAGAAACCGTACATAAGACGATTGGTATGTCGATTTCTCCCACAACCCGTAATAAGTACATTAGACAAAGGGCCTTATGACAGCGAAGCACGATTCCTTCTTTGCTAAACAAGCCATCAAAACACAAGGGTCTTGAAATACCCCCGCTGGCCTGGCCCGTCTCTCCACATTTACTTCCCTGAAAAAGTGAAATGGATTCATGAGAAGGAGAATGAACTCCATGGCATTGTCTTCTTATAGAGAAAGAAAAATGTCCTTATTTCTTCTGGGGCTTTATAATGTTCCTTCTGACCCAGGTCTGTCCCAGGCACAGACGTGCTAAGTAGATGTTTGACCTTGGGCCACTCAAGATCAGCCTGGTGAAAGATGTCTTGTGTTGAAAGACAAACCACCTTCATGTGGAGCTTGTAAATTTGAGCTGGGGATACATTTGTCACATAGCAGCCTGGAAGTCAACAGGGTGGCTGCTCCCCAGAAATAGGATTGCCGTTTGCAAAGGGGACTGGATTAGGTGATCCTTCTGGGACAGCCCTAGGCCTCTGTGGCTCAGCATTTGGCCTTTTAAAAATGCCCATGGGAAGGAATTTTCAAAGTGTCTGGATGGAAGTTTAGAGTGAGGCAATATCTTTAAGAGGAAAAGTTGGGGGTACGTATCAACTCTGAAATGCATACATCTTTTGTCCAAGCTGTTGTCCTCCTAGACACTTGGCATGTACACGTAGTTGCACAGTGGTCCCAATGTATATATACTTAATATTTGTTTGGCATTGTTTGGAATAAAAAAAATAATAAACCTGAATGGGGTGAATTTTAGAGATGGATCAGTGGAGCACTGATTGAATAGATTCTATATCCCCATTCAATGGAATATGATTTTTAAGTATATGATAGATTTGTGTGTATTCATCTGTATGTGTTCCTATTGTCATGACAGGTGTACTTTTGGGGGGTCTTTTTTCCCCTCCAGCACTTACAATAATGCTTGGCACATAATAGATGCCCCATAAATGTTATAAGTAAATGAATAATGAAGTTCTTTTTTATATGAGTTTAAGGCACTCTGTATTTCCCAAGGCATTTCATAAATGGATTTTGTTGCTGTTCCAGGAGGAATGAATACTTTGCACAACCCTGCCCTGGAAGAGTAGTTGATAACAGTTAAGAGTGGTAAGGCTTAATTTCAACCCCCCAAAACTTCCCCCTAGGGCTATAGAGATGGAGGCTGGGAGGGAGCAGTAAAATAACCAACCACCTGCAAACACTGTTGAGAACTTTCCACAAGTGATGCTTAAGTCAGCAGGCTGTTTTGGCTGGATTTGAAGGCGGAACGTGATAGAAATTTCCAGCTGTTCTTTGAAAAACATCTCCGTAGATTCCTTGTCAGTTTGACCACAAACTCTTTAGCTCAGCAAAATCTGCTCCTTAAATGAGACAAAATATTTCCAAAGAATATATGCCTGCAATTAGCAAGATGGCTCTAACTTGTAAATGTCGGGGAGGCTGAAGATAGATTCCTAGTGAAGAAAGAGTAGCTTCTTCGGAATTAACAACGTACGAGGTTTAAACATCCTCACACGAACCTAACTGTGACCTCTATTTTGAAAGGGTGGAAAGCATAACTGTATCCATCATGCCCCCCTTTGCTACTTGATTTCTTGGCCCTCACGTTTATTTTTATTTTCCATTTTGTTCATTGAAATAAAATTTCTTACAGAAATTTGAAATTGGTGGCCTCCCACTCCCACTTCCTTTATAGAAAAAATTAGAAGGTCTCATAAATAGAACTACACCTGTTGGTTAAAGATACCTGTTCCAGAAAATAAGACTGCTGCTCATTTCTCTCTGCATGTTCAAGGGAGCATCTAAGGATTTGTTTCCGAAGAACTGCTGAAAATATGGAAATTTGACATCGTCCTAAAAGTTGCTGAGCTGTTGGGTGCTTGATTGACAAGCACCCTCGTCAGTAGATTAGCCCAGTCTTGGCAGCCTGCTGGGGCCTCTGAGATTTCTTGCCTTTGGGATAGTCAACTTAGAAGATTATAATTTTGATTGACAGCTACCATCCTGTCAGGGCCACGATTCTGATGCTCTGCACCCTTACTCTGGGGAATGAGATGGAAAGAGAGAGATTAGCTCCTTTACTGTTTACCATTAACAAGTTCTTGTTTCCATCTCGGTACCTCCTTAATAGACTAAAGAAAGACTGTGAAGACATTTGTTGGAAAAGTGGACCTCCTCTCTCAAGTGGAGCCCAGAACCCCATGGATAGTTGGCCACGGTCCTCATTCTCCAAGGTTACTCTAAGAGAAATACCACCAGGGGATGACTGAACAACAGACATTTGCTCTCTCACAGATTATGAGGCGAGAAGTCCGAAGTCTGGCACCAGCTCTAAGGAAAGACTGTTTTCCCCTTATGTCAGCTCTGAGCGAGAGCCCTTGTCTCCTTTTAACGTCACACGGAGAATCGTGGCTTAGTCAAGTTGACACATGTTTGGGGGGTGGGGAGAGATATAACCCAGCCCATGACAGGCAAAGTTCTTCAAGTTCAACACATTGGCTTTTTTCTTTTTTTCAGTTGGAACTAACTTTTTAAAAAAATCATTTTATTGGGAGCTCATACAACTCTTATCACAATCCATACATACATCAATTGTATAAAGCACATTTGTATATTCGTTACCCTCATCATTCTCAAAACATTTGCTCTACAAGATAGACTTGGAGCGGGGGGAACATTTTCGATTCACAGAAAAATTAAGAAGATAGCACAGTTTTTTATGTACCCAACCCTTTGTTGGCCCTATTTTTACAGGGTGGTAAGTGTGTGACAATCAACAAGCCAATATTGATGCATTATTATTAGTGAAAGCCCCTTGTTTATTCCGATTCCCTTAGCTTTTACCTAATGTGCACTTTCTGTTCCAGGAGCCCGGCCGGGATCCCACAGGAACACACAGCCACCGTGTCACCAGAGGCATCTCCTGGCTGTGGTAGTTTCCCAAAGTTTCTTTGCTTTTGAAGACTTGGAAAGCTTGGAGGAGCATGCTCCAATATTTTGTAAGATGACTCTCTTGGAAATTGTCAAATGTTTTTTTCATGGAAAAATTAGGATGATGTGTTTTGAGATGGAAGATGGCTGAGGTAAAGCATTTTTATTAATTTCAGTGCTGACGTTGGTCACCGAGCTGAGGTATCGCTTCCTGTTTCTTCCCTCGATAGCTCCTCCCCCTGCACCCTTTCCAGGATGTGCTCTTTGTAGTAGGGGCCTCACTGTGCCCAAGAGGAACTTCAGGAGTGAGGGGCGGAGCTTCCTCTTCCTGAAGCAGACTATCTACATAAATGGCGTAGCGTTTTTCTACACAGGAAATTTGGTTCTTATCCACTTGTTATTTTATTATTCAATCTTTGGGTTTTAGTCCCGTCATACTTTATTTCACTGCTCAAAATGTTCTAGATTTAGCTACTGAGGGATCTTTTCTCTCCCTTGGTTCCTGGGTCCCTAAGACATACCTGCATCAATGTAAATTGTTTTGTTTGGGCTTTATTTTTTTGGGGGGGGGTGATGGGGGGTTAGCACTTCCCTAATTTGGGGCACTGCAAGATGTTCCGGGTTCACTTGTTTACGTTCTCCCTCAGTTCTGGGATCACTCGTTCCTCCAAGGACTGCCATTCCTTTTCGGCTTGCTCAGCTGACAGCCACCTTGAGTTGATATCTATAAATATTTCTCCATACACTCATCTATATATCTTTTCTAAGCTGAGCATTAGCCCCTTCTGATGTCTCCAATTCATCCATTCTTGCCTCTTCCTTTTCCTTATCTGTATTTAAAACTCCACACCCTAATGGGGAAACCTGGCTCTCGCCACCTGACATCTTTTACTCAATTGTTCCGTTTTAGCATACGTGTATCATAGTATCAAAACTGCTAAAGTGTACTCCCAGGGGGAGATCACGTCATCAACTAGAGTGCCGTGTGTATAGGGTGTTCCTTTGGCTTCCAGCCTGGCAGACCCAACTCAATGGGTCTAACTTTAAGGAAATCAGCCCCTTCCTAGCCCCACCCCTTCAGTGAGCTTCCTTCATAAACGTTGTTTGTTAACACAGATTTGTCACACCTTGATTTGTCACAGTTTCAATGCCTTCCTGAGATCCCTTGATTTTCTAAATAATCTTTTTAGAAATTTGCGTGTTAAGATGACTTCTTTGTGCTCTACAATTCAAGAGGTTTTGACAAATGTGCAAGAATGGCACGCACCCACCGAGACAACAGGGCCCAGTTGCCACTGCTTGCTCCTTCCATGACCCTGACAATTGTCAGATCTTTATTTCTTTTGCAGTTGATACTGTTCCAGTTCCTGAATCTTTTCACATAACTTACATTTAGACAGGATGTAGCCTTTTCCAATTGGTCTCTTTCATTTATCACCGTGTATCAAATGTTATTCTGTATTTGTGGCTTGATAAGTCATTTCTTATTATCGCTGAATAGTATTCCATTATGTACATTACCAAGGAAGAAAGATGAGGCTATTTCCAAGGTTACAGCCTTGGAGACCCACTGCCAGGGCCGGCTCTACCTGTTCTGTAGGGTTGCTGTGAGCCACAATCGGCTTAATGGCAGTGAGCCTGAGTGTCTGATAATTCCCCCATGGAGGAGCATCTTGGCTGGTGCCTGTGTTAGGAGCTTGTGAGTAAACATTCACCAGAAAAAAGCATTCACATGAAGGTTTCTGTGTGGATATAAGCTTTCCAATCAATCCCCGTTAGATATTAAACTAAAAGGGAAATAGAAATGTTTTTCTCTAATAAGGGTGGGAAAGGAAGGATCGCCTTCCAGTGGCTTTGAGTTTTTATTCCACTTCTCAAAATCCCCAGATTATCAGCATTGATCTTATTCACCTGGTCTCCACCACCACCCAATTGCAGCTGTAAGAAGATGGGCTAAGTCTTAGGACCTAAAGACACGAAGGATGGGTAGTTTTCAATAATGTTATTGGATTCTGAGACCTTGAGTGTGATTGGCATCATGGTGCCTGCAGAGGTCCCTTCGGAACTAAATTCCTAAGCAAAACCTACCTGTTGCAAGATGCATCAAATGAGCAAGTCTCCGGTGGAAGTCTCAGGTAGAACTCTGAGTTCTGCCAATATTTGCAGCTTACCTTTGCCAGCGTCCTCCTTCCTTGATTGTCTTGGGTGACGCTTTTGTTAAGTCAATGCCCAGGACCCCCTACTGTGACGGGGAACTCTCTATTTCTCTCACAGTCACTGAGTGGATTCAGACTCGCAGTGACCCTATAGGGCATGGTATAATTGCCCCGGTGGATTTCTAAGACTAACTCTTTAGAGGAGTAGAAAGCTTTATCTTTCTCCCATAGAGCATCTGGTGGTTTTGAACTGCTGAGCGTGTGGTCAGCCGCCCCACTCATAACCCACTACAGGTTGAAATACTTGACATTTGCTGGACTGTGCTATGCACCAGCAGGGTGAGACCTAGTGCTGTCAGGTCCTCGGGAGACTTCTTGTGCTAAAAGGCAGGAGCCGCTTGTAACAAGATGCCAAAAAAGGGTCACCACACAAGAGTCAAAGAACACACTTTTGAAAGTGGGGAGTACGTTGCATATTTACAGGTACATCCTCCCTTCATTTTCTAATATTTCTTCTATTTGTTAGGGTATACAGGGGGTACCCACAAAAAAAAGGATTTGTGTTTTCAAAGCTATGTATTTAATTTGTTTTACAAAAGCAACCATATCATCTTCAAAGTACTTTCCATTACACTTAATACATTTATCAAATCTGCAGTTCCATACATGGAAACATTTTAAAAATCATTTTCTTGGGGGCTCATATAACTCTTATCAAACATACATCCATTGTGTCAAGCACATTTGTACATTTGTTGTCATCATCATTCTCAAACATTTGCTTTCTACTTGAGCCCTTGATATCAGCTCTTCATTTTTCCCTCTCCCTCCCCACTTACCCCTCCCTCGTGAACCCTTGATAATTTATAAATTATTATTATTTTGTCATCTTACACTGTCCAACGTCTCCCTTCACCCACTTTTCTGTTGGAGGAGGTCACATGTAGATACTTGTAATCGGTTCCCCCTTTCCAGCCCACTCTCCCTCCACCATCCCAGTATCGCCACTCACACCACTGGTCCTGAAGGGATCATCCACCCTGAATTCCCTTTGTTTCCAGTTCCTATATGTACCAGTGTACATCCTCTGGTCTAGTCAGCTTTGTAAGGTAGAATTGGTATCATGATAGTGGAGGGAGGAAGCATTTAGGAACTAGAGGAAAGTTGTATGTCTCATCGTTGCTAGCCTGCACCCTGACCGGCTCCTCTCCTCCCCATGACCCTTCTGTAAGGGGATGTCTAGTTGCCTACAGATGGGCTTTGGGTCTCCACTCTGCACTCACCCTCATTTACAATGATATGATTATTGTCCTTTGCTGCCTGATATCTGATCCCCTCGACACCTTGTGGTCACACAGGCTGGTGTGCTTCTTCCATGTGGGCTTTGTTGCTTCTCAGCTAGATGACCGCTTGTTTATCTTCAAGCCTTTAAGGCCCCAGACGCTATATCTTTTGATAGCCAGCACCATCAGCTTTCTTCACCACATTTGCTTATGCACACATTTGTCTTCAGTGATCATATCGGGAAGGTGGGCACACACTGATATGATTTTTTGTTCTTTGATACCTGACACCTGGTCCCTTCTACACCTCGTGGTCACACAGGCTGGTGTGCTTCTTCCATATGGACTTTGTTGCTTCTGAGCTAGATGGATGCTTGTTTACCTACAAGCCTTTAAGACCCCAGATACTATATATTTTGATAGCCGGGCACCATCAGCCTTTCTTTACCACATTTGCTTAGGCACACATTTGTCTTCAGCGATCATGTCAGGAAGGTGTGCATCATGGAATGCCAATTTAATAGAACAAAGTGTTCTGGCATTGAGTAAGTACTTGAGTGGAGGTCCATTGTCCATCTGCTACCTTAATACTAAACCTATAAATAGATGCACGTAGATCTATTTCCCCACCATCCTATGTGCACGCCTGTATTTAGACCTCTGTAAATGCCCTTTGCCTCCTAGTTCTTTCCTCTATTTCCTTTTACTTTCCTCTTGTCCCACTATCATGCTCAGCCTTCATTTGAGTTTCAGTAATTGCTGAATCCCTACCAGGCCTCACACACCCTCATTACCACTAATTTTGGACCACTTGTTATTCCCTTGTACCTGTGTTGGTCAACACCACCTCCTTTCCTCCACCTCCCCCTCTCCCATGTCCCCCCAGAACCATCAGTCCCATTGTTTTCTCCTCCAGACTATTCATCCAGCCTATCTTATCTAGATAGATCTGCAGAGATAATAATATGCACCAAAATACAAGGCATAGCAAGACAAAGTGACAAAAGAGAACACAACTATGACAATAAAAAAGAAAACCAATAACCAAGAAAAGAATAAATTAATATAAAATAAATAATAAATAAAAAGAAAAAAATGAAAAACCTGTAAATAGATCAAGGTCTGATTTTTTACCTATTGGCATGTCCCCCAGTTGAGTCCAATGGGGTGCCACACTCTGGCCCCAAAGTCTTTCTTGGAAACATTTTAAAAACTCATCTGTTTGGATGGCTGACAGCACCTCCCTCATTTTTTCTTCACCTCTTCTACATCATCAAATCTCTGTCCTTTCGTGTCCCTGTTCATTCTCAGAAACAGAGAGGAATCACATGGAGTGAGGTCAGGTGAGTAAGGTACATGGGGCAAGAGAGTCATGCTGTTTTTTGCCAAAAACTGACACACTGAGATGGCTGCATGAGCAAATGTAAAACCAGTCCCTGTCTGCCACAAATCAGGCCTTTTTGGTCACACACTGTTATGTAATCTTTTCAGAACCTCTAAATAGAAAACCTCATTAACACTCTGACCTGGTGGAACAAACTTAAAATGCACTATCTTCCTCCTCACATTAAAAAAAAAAAAGCATCATCCTAATCTTTGATTTCACTTGATGAGTTTTTTGGGGGTGAGGTGATGATGGCATCTTCCCCTGGCTTGATTGATGTTTGGTTTCCAGATTGTAAGAATAGTACCATGTCTTGTTACCAGTAATTACCTTGGGAGGAGAAAATGTCTGGGTCACTTTCAAAGTACAGCATGTTTCCATTTGATGCTCTTTTTCCTGGTGAGTCAGAACCCCAGGTATACATCCCATAGTGACCCTTCTTATTCCCAAATTTGCTGAACCGAGGTCCAAGATAGTCCAGAAAACTTCCCCATCTCTTCAATGGTCGGTTGTCGGTCTTCAAGCACAAGTGCATGAATTTTGTCGGTCGACGTTTTCGTCCCTTTGGGAAGTTGACAGACATCCATAATGAGACATCCATAATTGATCCATAATCAATCTATATTTCACCTTTTATGAAACAAGAAACCCACTAGTACAGTTGACTTTTTCTCATAGTGCTATCCTTGTAAGCTGTGTTCAACATCACAACAGTTTCTGCAGCAATTTCCCCCAAGCAGGAAACAAAATTCCACAGCTGCACGCTGTTCTCTTAAATCAACCATCACAATAAACCACGTTTGAATGAAACTGCTTTTACAAAAAAAATTCACTGTGACCAGAGAGAACCTCCCCAGGTGACACCACTAGGTGCACTAACTCAGAGCACATTGCCCAATGCTTGCCTAACAGGAAAAACATGTACTACAAAATTCAACCCAGTGCAATTCTGGTTTTGGGGGGTACTCCTTCATATGATTTGTGATAGTGTTGGGAAAGAATATAATTGGGACTGGAAGTGGTGCTGTGGGTTAAGTTTGGGGCTACTAACCACAAGGGCTATGTTCAAATCCACCAGCGGTTCCACAGGAGAAAGAGGAGGCTGTCTGCTCCTATAAAGATTGACAGCCTTGTAGGCCACTGGAGATCCCCTTGCAGAGGGGTCTCGGGGAGGAGATGAGCC
>NW_022105908.1:5535472-5540360 GCF_000313985.2 Echinops telfairi | reverse complement strand
ATGTATGGATTTTGATAAGGGTTGTATGAGCCCCCAATAAAATTATTTTTTTAAAAAAAGAAAAGAAAAAAAGGTCTAAAAAAAAAAAAAGAAAATGTCTGATGATCAGCCATTGAAAATCTGACATGCATGAAGTGTCCAGGAGTCAGCGTGGACTCACCAGCAGCTGGTATTCTCCTTGTAGAGTGCAGTTAGAGCTTTTATAATACTGTCTTGCAGAAGATCTATGAAAGCCTCTGCTCTCTCTAAAATGTGGAGATCCTTGAAGCCACAGCGGGCCCCCAGGCCAGCATCAACACGTAGAACAAATATTCCTTGGCAGCAACCACAGTGACTCCTTCAAAGTTCTGCAAGCATGGAGACCTTTCCTGTCCCCCTCCCTTTCCACAGCCCTGGATCCCAGTGACCCCACAGAGGAGACACCATCAAGCGAAAGCACCCTCTTCCCGTTATGTTTCAGCAAAGGATCCAGCTTCAGGGGCTGGTGCTGCAGGAAGAGGACAGTGTTGGGTGAGTCCAAATCCAGTCATTCTTAGATCCTCTCTGCTCTAAGATTCCATATCCAATGTGAATCTCTCTTCCACGGGGCTGTATGGACAACTGATATTGCCCAAGGTCACTGAAATAGCCTCTACTGCGTTTGCCCTTCTTGACAAAGCAGGAGTGCTTTAGCCCTGCGATTAGTCTACGTACAGTTCAGAGACAGTCTCTCCTGCTTGTTTCTTACCCGTGCAGGCTTCGACCTCTTCTGAAAGAGAGAGAATGTCTAAGCTTCAAACTGTCTTCAGAGGTGTGGGTAGGATCCCTAAGATGACCCCTGTTGTCCTTTTGCCCTATCAGGGAACCCCCTCCAGGCTTCCAAGTTCACAGGGATGCCCTTGTGTATAGCCCTGTCTGTGGCTTCCGCAGTTTGCTAGAAAACAAGCCAAACCAGCTCTCATCTGTGGGCTACTCCCCCTTTAACAAGCTCCTGGTGCACAAGGCGGCATTGTTGCCACCACTGGCCCTGTCCTCTCTTGCCAAGACTACTGGGGATGCAACACTGAATGCTGACATTGTCCTCTGTCCCCTTATAACAGCATTTCTTTACCTTCATCTCATATATCACCCATTCATCTCTCTCTCTCTCTCTTTCCAAGTAAGCCATCTGTTCCTAGACTTTCCTTTTTTTAATATTTCTTTTAATTGATTATTAATTGGGAGTTAATACATATATCATATCATTCCATAGTTCAATCGTGTCCAGCAGTATTATACAATTGCTACCACAATCCATTTCCAAACTTTTTTTTTTCTTCCTGGACTCCTTGACATCATCTACCTTTTACCACCCCCACCCCACTGAACACCAACACCCCGAAGCCCTTATTCTACTTGCTATCCCTATAGGTTCTTCAACCTGTCACCCATCTCTCTTAATCAAGACTTTTGTCATTAGTGTAATGGCATGAAAGTATCTCCTCTCATTGCTGGTATACCATATGAGGGAGCTTCCAAACGTTCTTCGAAAAATGGAATTAAAAGACACATTTTCCACAGAGTTTGTGAAGCCCCGTTGGCTAGGTAGATAGATGGTGAGTTAGTTAATTGTGCCAGCCTGGCCGATAATCACATGTGGGGCTAATTGAAAGACGGAGGGATAAATGGGTGGTGAAGCCTCGCCTTTCTAGTTCTCGGGTCTCTTGCTTTGTGATGGTTGCACCAGGATGCAGCTGCCTTAGCAGCTCCCTGCTTCAGCTTGCAAGATTGACATCCCACAAGACATCCCCAAGGAGAAGCCGCATGGACCTAACCCGATGCAGTCCTAGGTGCTGGAGCAGCCGTGTGGAGACCCCTGCTAGTGCTGAGATGCTTATTCGTTCACGGACTCAGCTTTCCTCCTGCAGTTGGCGTCATTGCCTCTGTTTTGTGAGGTGGAGGACTCTGTGGACTGGTGTTGGGTTAATGGGTTAATGTTGGACTTGTGGGCGTGGGCAGCATTGGGTTGGGACGTTTTCGTGATGCACATTTTCTTGACATAAAGCTCTCTTATACGTGAGTTGCTGTGGATTTGTTTCTCCAAAGGACCCAGACTAACACAGATGGGTAGGTCGATAGATACAGCACAGGGACGTGGACATAGGGAGCGGCAGTGGTGCTGGGACGGAGTTCTCACCATTCACGCAGAATGCTCACGTTGGGCTTCTGACCAGCGGGATACATTCTCAGACACCACTCACGGGTTTTAGTGGAGCGTCTAGACTTCAACAGACCAAGGTGAAAGACTTGACAATGTACTTCTGAGAATCAGTTAATGAAATCTCATCAACCCGTCATTGCCCCTCCTGGGAATGCATACAAGCCAGCAGTGTTTCATTTGATCACAATAGGGTGCACAGGGTCACCCTGAGCTGGGGGCCAACTGGGGAGCAGCCAACGACAACAATGTATATGGAAGCTACTCACATTGACTGCTCCAGAGACCGAAATTGGGTGGATGGGGGACTGGAGTAGGAGGAGCTCTTGTACTACAATGTCTTTTCTGTTCTGTTCTATACCATGGTCCCTATCAACATTTTAAACCTAAGTGTTAGCAGATGAATATAATAAAATGAAAAATGAGAGTTTTGTCCATGTCTCTTCAATTTACTTGAAGAAAAGCAGTTTCTACCAAACAATCCAATCGATCGACCCCCCAAAACACAGATGTGTAGAACTTCACTGATGTGAAATATGTAGAAAAGGCAAATTCATGCAAAGAAAGAGTAGATTAGTGGTTGTCAGGGATTGAGACAGGAGGGAATGGGGAGTTGCTACTGAGTGAATACAGAATGTCTGTGTGAGGTGATGGGAATGTTTTGGTCACGGTGATAATGGTTGTACAACCTTGTGGATGTACTTCATGCCACTAAAGAAAACACTTAAAGTGGTCAATGTGGAAGTTTTCAGGCAATACGTATTTTACAACCCAAAATAGGTTCATCTAATCCATCAAATGACACCCAAATCCCACGCGCAAGGACTTGAAGGCCTTGCACCAGCTTCCCCATGTTCTGCTTCACCGGTGGCTTTTCTTGCTTCCTGTTTCTCTGACGGTCTATACCTTACTCAGCACTGCACACCTTTGCTTTTGCTATCTCCGTTTCTCTCGTCAGAAACACCTCTTTCCACTCTACCCAGGGAACTCTCCTTTTCTGCACAGTCTTGGAGGCATCCTGGGGGCATAGTGGCTTACACATGGGGCTGCTAGCCCTGAGGTCAGCAGTTCAAAACCACCAGGTGCTCCTCTGGAGAAAGATGAGGCTCTCTGCCCTCCCCCCCTCCATAAAGAGTTACAGTCTCAGAAACCAGTTCTATCTGCCTTATCGGCTCACTGTGAGTCAGAATTGCCGCGATGGCAGTGAGCTTCATTCCCACGGCATTATGAATGGCAAAGTGCAAGCTGCAATCAATATTTACCATATAGTAGTGCTACTTAGGGTAAACACGCACACACCCAAAAACTACATGTGCCTCATTTTCTATATGTAATGTAACATTTAATATAAAAATGATTACCTCGGTGAAAAGTAAAAGTAAATTGTACAGCTCGGGAACAGAAGTATAGGTCATGAGATCCCAACATTAACTATGATTGTTAAATGGCTTACGAGATGTGTGTGAGCACTTCCACAGTTCTGGAGCCATGAAGTGCACGGTTTAGAGTAAGAGTGGTCTATAACTCCATGGGTCTTCATTACTTTTTTCTAGCACCTCTGAGAATCCAGGGGAAGTTTTGTCCCTTTTTGCCCCCCACGCACCCAAATTCCATGAGGACACAATAATTCGTGTTCAATTTCAGGGAATGTCTAGACCCCTTGAAGCCTACCCCCAGACCCTTCAGGCTTCTGGCTGCCGTGATGGCTAAGGGTTCGCCATCATTTTCTCCTTCCTCCTGAGCTCGAGGACTCCTCTCTGCCGCCCATGTCCCGAAGGAGTCATAATGTCTGACAGCTATTTTCATGAGCGTCAGCAGCCCTTCTCCCTCAGATTAAATGTCCCCAGAAGGTAGCTTTTCGCTGACATCTTAATACTTGGAAGAGGAGCCGATGATCCTTGAGAAGTGAGTGAATTCAGCATGTGGTGTGCGAGCCGCCAACAGAAGCTGAGCTGTACCGAGGAGCATCCGGTGTCATGACCGGGCTTTCCAACACCCTCAGGTTCTTTTTTAAGTTCTGCCCTGTCATTCCCCTCACAGGCACCCAGACTCTTTTTTCCAAAAACCCTTTCCCAGTCTGCATTGTGTATATATTTGTGTGTGTGTGTATATATGTTGCCTTTCTGTCTTTAAAGAAAAGAAAGTCACAGAAAGACTCATCTTTTCACTCCTAAAAGTTTAATCAATATTCCTTCCACTCCTCCAAAATGGCTTCGGTCTCCCTCCGGCTTTCGGCTTCCCTTTGTGAGTGAGTCTACTTTAAACTGTCTTCAACGGCAAAGGTAATCCTTGTAAAAGGGAAACGAAGCACCTGGAAAACTCATTTTTATGAAGTCCTTGAGCTGCCATTACATTGACGGCCTCTCTGTGCAACGGCTGACCTTAAAGGGGATGTGCGCACCTTTGCTGTGTTCCACATCGCCAGGAAAACACATCCCGCCTCATCTTGGTGTGCCCGCCTTGCACCCCATACCGCTCACCCCACAACACCCCCCCATAGCTCCTGCCATGGTGGCAATTGGGATCAGCCCCATTAGTTGGACACTAATGACTTTACGTACCCCTTCTCTAGATTCCCATTGAGTAGCTACATCTTACATAGGAAAGGAGTCCCTCTGCCGTGCAGTTAAGATGAGAGGTTGGAGGTTCAGTTCTTCTCAGAAGCACTTTAAAAGGAACTTTTCTCATGATCCCAATTCTACCTTACAAATC
>NW_022105908.1:5517082-5535020 GCF_000313985.2 Echinops telfairi | reverse complement strand
GAGCCCCCGATAAAATGATCTTTTTTAAAAGAAGAAGAAGCTTTGCTCATCTACCTCCAACAATCTCACCCGTTGAAAGCCCTGTGGGGCATGGTTCCTCTCTGGCACACATGGGGTCACCATGAATCAGAATCGGCTCAATAGCAACTGCTTTGGATACAGAGTGGAGTCTAAATATCCCTCACTTGGAGGCGAATGAATGTTGGCCTGGTAGCCCAATGTGGGCAGCTCAAGGCCACCATTCGCCCCCTGGGAGGAAGATGAGGCTGTCTGCTCCCATGGAGATGTATAACCTTGGCAATCCTATATAGGGTCACTATGAGTCAGGCATGCTGCTTAAGACCTCTGCAGAGAACTGGAAAACAGGGCCATCGCTTTGAGGACTCAGGTGCACCTGACCCAAGCTGTGGTCCTTTCAATCGCCTCATATGCATGTGAACGTTGGACATGGAATAAAAAAGACCGAAGAAGAATATTCAAAATACCATGAACAGCTAAAGGGACAGAACAATGTCTTGGAAGAAGTACGGCCAGAAGGCTCCTTAGAAGCAAGGATGGCAAGACTTTGTCTTAGATACTTTGGATGTGTCAGGAGAGACCAGTCCCTGGAGAAGGACATCATGCGTGGTGAAGTGGAGGGTGGGGAGCAGAGGAAGGGCCTCTAGGGGATGGATGGGCACCAGCTGCCACAATGGGCTCGGGCCTCGGAAGCATTGGGTCAGACTGACTGGATGGCGCTCAGTAACAACCCACGAGTCAGAAGTGGCTCCCTGGCAGCGGAGTTTTCTAGGAACTACGGATGATAGTTTCTCTGGAAACAAAGCGAGAGTCTTTATTCAGTAGGGGTGCATTGACATGGTCTTGATTCCCTGCTCTTCTGGAGAATAATGTCTGCATCTGGCATGGAAACCTCGCTCTCGTTGCTCGCTTGGGTGGTTTTGCTTCCAGCCACACCAGTGGCTTTTACCTTCCTTACAAAAGACCCTTCCTGCTTCTGAGTCTGTTCTGTTGTCCTTTGCTCGCGCTGATATGCCTTTTGACTTGCCCCCATGTGCTTCAATCATCTTCATCCGGTTCTTAGGCTTCATGATCGACATCCAACTCTAGACTTTCGGGGGTTTTGGGGCAAACCTTTGAGCAACACACTCCTCTCTCCTTTGAATGCTCACAAAATGTTCTCTCCTACTCAAAGTACTTGCTTTATGGGACTTTCCTTCATATCCACCCCCAACAAATGTATTGAGCACTTATTACAAGCATGGTGCTCTTTGAATTCTAGGCACAAGGTGGTTTTAAAAACCCCTGGTTTTCTTCCCAGGGGACTTACATGCAACTATAAGGAGGCAGAAAGAATAAACAAGTGAGTGAGTGAAAGAATGTGAATAGGGTAAAGTCAATAAATTAAGAGGGGGTGACAGGGAGTGGCTGAGTAAAATTGGAGAAGAGCTCCCAGAAGGTGTCTGTGAGGAGAAAAATCTGCGTTGAAACCTGCATGTTGTAGATTTCATGCACAGGTCAGGGGAAAGGCAATTCCAGGAAGAAGGGATAGCAAATTCAAAGGCCTTTTGACAGGAAGGCACTTGGCATATCGATAACCATAGGTTTCCTGGAAAGAAAGTGTGTGTGTGTGTGTGTGTGTGTGTGTGTGTGTGTGTGTGTGTGTGCGCGCGTTTGTGTGTGTGTACCACCACTATTTGTCTCCAAACGTCTTCATAATCCCAAACCAAAATTCAGTACCCATAAGCATATCTCCCCATTTCAGACCCAAATCTCTCATAGACATGAATCTACATTTGTCTCTATGTATTTTCCCATCATAGATCATTCCAATCAATGAGATCATCCAACATTTGTCCTTTCATGTCCGCCGTATTTCACTCGGCATGAGTTTTTCAAGGTTCATCCAAGCTATAGTATGTATCAGAACTTTGTTTTAGGTCTATGTCTGAATAATATTCCATTTTAAATATATATCACAGTTTGTTTATCCATCCAACATCTGATGGACCCTTGAGTTGGTGCCACTGTCTAACTGTTGTGAATAGCACTGCAGCAAGCATTGTATAGTCTCTGTTGGAGTCCCTGATTTCAATTCTTTGGGGACTATATTATCTAGGTACCAGTGATGGATAGATATGGAATCTACCCTTAAGCTTTTTTAAGGAACTGGCAAGGGTTTCTTAAAATATGTCTTGGTTTCCCCTACATAGTAAGAGAACCAGCTGCTAAATTATAAGCTCCATGAGGGTAGCTTCCATATCTATCCATCACTGGTACCATAATTGGCACATAATGGGCATAATTGGCATATACCGGGATGAAAATTCTTGAGGAGCTGAATGACTTATCTCTGGTCGGACAACAATTTTTCAGCAGATCCAAATGGACAAGAGAACTTGTCCATCTCCTAAATGTTCATCCCTGCTGAGCCAGACCCCTCAAACCATTGTCTCTTTGGTTTATTGTCATTCATTCCGTGAAGTTACAGAAACGCACGTACTTAACCTTCTGAAGGAACAATTTATAGATGAGATTTTGTAAATGAACTGTTTGGAATGTTTTGAAACTGCTCAATAAATCCAGGAAACTTCCATGACATGGCTCAGCAGGTGGGAAGCCGGGAGTCACCATAGATTAAATGTTACCCTAACAACACTGGGAATGCAATGTGATCAGTCACCGCCTGCTCCGCTGTAGGATTTCCAATGTTGGCACCTCTTTTAAGCTTTTGGAATGTAGATAGAGCATTCCACCATGTTAACAGGCCACTGTTTTACCTTCCTTGCTCTGTAGTTTATTGTTTCAGTAACTCCAGGATTCCCATCTGTCCCTTGTCTTGTATTCTCCTGTCAGAAGCCTGTGTTGCAGTCATTCAGAGTGATCCTTAATGGGATGGTGTTTTAGCACATGGAAGAGAGTCTCCATTCATGGGAGCAGAAATGAAGTGAGATCAACTTTTCAAGAGTACCAAGTCTGATTCATAATATGACCAAAAGGGTTTTCTTAAAAATAAGCCTTTATTAAACCGCCTCACTTCATAACAACGAAAGGAAGAAAGAAGGAAGGGATGGAGGGAAGGAGGGAGAGAAGGAAAGGAAGAAAAGAAGGAAGGAAGGAAGGGAGGGAGGGAGGGAGGGAGGGCATGGTTAAAACTACAGGCCTACTTCAGCTTGTCATGGAAATAGCACCAATAAATAAATTGTCTTCAAGTCAATTCTAGCTCACGGTGACCCCACAAGCGTCAGACTAAAACTGTACTCTACGGTGTTTTCGATGACTGATTGGGGGGGTGCAGAGACTAGATCACCAGACCCTCCTTCTGGGTTCAATTGATCCTCCAGCCTATTGGTTATCAGTTGAGCATAGTAATGATTTGCACCACCCAGATACTCTAATGGAAGTATAAGAAACATAAAACTTTCAAATGGTCTCCTGTGATTTCTCCTTTCTGTGTGATGGGCATATGATAATATATGGGGTTATAGAATAATCGTATCACCTCCTTCACATAAGGAAATTGAAGCTCGTGTGGATGAAGGGCTTCAGTGGTCTTCATGTGAGGAAACCCAGACACAGAAGCCACACTACCAAGAGGTCAAGTGTTTTCCACACACCACAAAAAGTGGGTGCTCCGGGAGGGAATGTTCCTGGAAGGACTTCTCAGCTATCACCTATTCCCAAACCTGCTCTGCTGCTGCTGCTTGTTGCTGATGGCAGCTCCGGCCTAAATACGTGGGCAGGGAACATCTGTGGACGTCCTACTGTCATGTGGCTCATAAGCGTTATTGTTTTAGAGCAATAGAGGGTCTGACCTGAGCAGTGCCATGTACTCAGCTTACGTAAACCCCCTTGAACTACCAGGTCCAACGAGGACCCAGTAGAGTGGTCAGAGTCCTCTGTTGTGTGCACAAAGATATGCCTGGGAAAGGAGATAGAGGGTGAGAGGGCCAGGTCCATGTCTCCTGCTTAATCCCTCTTTACCACCTCACAATAGCTATCCAAGGGCAATGCCTACAGTACAATTTGAGCTCAAATGAACATATGTGAATCTTGGACCTACTCATCATACATACCCTTTGTTTATTGTACTAAGGGTCAGTGATGGTTGGGTAGTAGAATTCTTTCCTTCCGTGTGGAAGTTCATGTTTCCTTCCTGGCCAGTGCAACTTGTGCATAATCACTAACTTCCTGCCAACAGAGCCTTCCCTGTTCTTATGACGGTGGACAGTTTTCAGCAGAGCTTCCGGACTCGGAGGAAGTAGGAAAGAAGGCTTGCGGACCTGCTTCTGAAAATCAGCCAATGAAAATCCAGTGGATCACAACATAAGGGGCTGCAGCCAATCATGGGGCTAGTGTAGCCCTGGACAACATTGCATTCCTCCTGGATGGAATCTCCATGGGTTGAGAGTCAAACTCAACGGCAACCCACAACAATAACCCCCTGAAACCAGGGATCTAAATTGGTTCTAGGTCACACATCCAGTCTCCCTAATACAAGCTCACTCGTGGTCTAGTTGGTTGCCGTAGAACCTAGTTTGGAATGAGCTGGGAAGTCATTCTTCATAGTACTGGGGCTCATCAGGAAGGACTATTTATTTGCCAAGCAGTTAGAATAAAATCTGTTTCGAGCTGGTCTTACTGGCTTCCAGAAGGTGGGATTTCCTGTCTTCTCAAGAGTCCTAAAATGGAATGTGTGGCCCTTGAGGGTCACAGATGAGGAAAGGTCACCTGAAATTCATCTAGAGAAAGTATTAAGTGTCCATGAGACCATTATGTGTCCATGAGACCATTATGGATCATCAGATCCAGCTGTTAGGGCATATCTTCCATCTTGAACCATTTTTTAAACAAAAGTCATAATTTGGAATATATAAGGGGACCCCTGGTGGTTTAGTGGGCTGTGATCTCTATGGTCAGCAGTTCATATATACCAGCAGCTCTGTGGGAGAAAGACTGGCTTTCTTCTCCTGTAAACAGAGTCTTAGAGACCCACAGGGGTTTGCTGTGAGTGGCAATGGGTTTAGTTTTTAGGGGACTGATACTGCTTCTGCTTAACTTTTGCCTCTGTTTATCTTGCCATTTAAATAGCATGACCCTGAAGCAATGGGTGCACTGCAAACTAAACTCTGCTAAAACAATTGCCAAAGCCCTCATTCTAGTATCCAATTAAAGTTCACTTTATGAATTCACTCATACTATTCTGAATACCCACTACTGTCCACCTAAAACAGCCCATTGGTATTTAGTCACTATAAAGGTGAGTAAGGTAAGGTAAGGCAAGAGATGGTCAATTGCAGCCGTCACATTTTCTAGTGGGAGAGATAGACATGAGAACAAATAACAATGTGCTAAAGGATAGATTTGAGGGTTAAACACAGTGTGATGGGCACTGTCATTCTTACAAGAAGACCAAGAAAGGATTCCGTAAGGAGAGGAGAACATTGGAATTTTTTCTGGAACAGTAAGAAGAGAGAATGAGCATTTCTAGCAAGTGGAGCCACATGAGTAATATGTATCATATATGACAGGGTGGGAAAGCTTGATACATCTGTACCAAAATTAACCATCTAGCATAGCTGTTGTCTAGGAGATCGCAGGGAGCCACCACTCACTGGTCAGTTTGTTGGACTGTGGGGCTTGAGTGTTACTATGATGCCCAAAGCTGTGCCAGTAAGGTGGTCTTCAGTGGGCTTCCAGACTAAGGCTGGGGAGAGTGACAGGGTAATGTATTTCTTTTAAAAAATTTTTTTAAGATGGCTATTGTAAATCTTATGAATAGCAGGGGAATATACATAAAATTATATATCCATGGGGTTGGGCAGCTCTTAAAATACAACTAGGGAAGCTCCCTCAAAATCCAGTTGACCTTATTGACATGGATGGAGCCTCATTTGTTGATGAGTCACAATTCAGCTGCAAACATTCACTGACAAGAGGAATTCGGGATGCCTGCAGGATGAACAAGGAAATTGTCAGAAATGAAATGAAATACCAGAAGATTGATGTCCTGCACACTCGTGAGCTGAAGTGGACTGGTACTGACCATTCTGGATCCAACAGTCGTATGGTCTGTACTGGGAATGAAAACTGAACACCAATAGTACCCCTTAATAGTGATAGATAATCTCTCAAGATCTACCCGGAAACCCAACATGGTCGGAGAGGACGCGATATCCATGGAAGGAGAGGATGGATGATGAAGAAGCAGGCAGCATCCAGAAGTGAGGAAGATTCAGTCACAACCTGTGACATGTAAATATCATTGGCATTTTGTGCTGAAAGTGAAGAGGACTTGAATTACTTACTGTTGAAAACCAAATACTGCAGTCTTCGGTCTGGATGGCACCTCAAGAAGAGGAAGCAAACCCCCTCAGACTTGGACCAAGAGACAGCTTCGTGGTCAGTGGAGAGAACTCTGAAGTTGTCAAAGATTTTATCTGACTTATATCCATAATCACTGCCCCCGGAAGCAGCAGTCAAGAAATCCAATGGCACTGCATTTGAAAACTGTGCTGTGCATGACCTGCTTAAAGTTTTGAAAAGCAAAGAGCACTAGGGTGTGTCTGACCCGAGCCATGGTCTTTTCAATCACCTCATCTGTGGGTGAACTTTAGACAATGAATAAGGAAGACCAAAAAAAACCCTGATGCATTTAAATTGTTGGCCAGGAAGATCGACTCTACCATGAACTACCAGAAGAATGAGCAAATCTGTCTTGGGAGAGGTAGAACTAGAATCCTTCTGAGAAGAGAGGGTGGTAAGGCTTCATCTCGCATCCTTTAGACACGCGATCACGAAGGACCAGTCCCTGGAGAAGGACATCGTGCTTGGTAGAGGGTCAGTGAGCAAGAGGAAGGCCTCCCAGGACATGGCTTGACGTCTGGGCTGCAACAATGGGCTCGACCATAAGATTGACTGTGAGGAGGGGTTTGTTCTGTTGATCGCGAGTGGGAACCAAGCAGTGAAAGCTGACGGTCATGAAAACATAGCAGGCAAAGGGATTCCCAAGGGGCCCAAGAGAGCAGGGGAGACGTAAAAGATGCCAAAGGGTCTTCACGTAGTTCAGTTCTGGACCCTGTAAAAGAGATGTAACCACTAGTAAAATCTGGAGGTCTCCATTCATTCTTAAGCTCATAATATTTCATGAGACCCAGGACATAGGCTATATGAGCGTGAGCTATAGAGCCTGCCAGACATGAGCTGTTTTATTGGGTTTAAAACTTACTACATGAGAACTTGATGGTTGAGCCAATTATTTACTCTCCCTGAACCTCAGGTTCATAATCTGTAAAACAGGGATAACAGTAGCACCTACTTCGGAAGCAGGAACATAAAACAGGAAAATTTACATGGAGCACTTAGTACAGCATTTAGCACACACACACACACACCACCAATGTTAGTAGTACATGACCAATCATAATACCTGATGGATAACATATGGTTGGTAATAATCGTGTTCCATGGGTGGGGGTCAGTGAAGAATTCCAGGGTCAGGTAGAACAGTTGAGGTCAAGTTACCCGACCACCTGGTTTCCGGGAATAACCCCAGTGGGATTTACAACTCGGCCCCCATCTCTGGGCCAGGTTTGCAGTGTTGGAAGTCATGCCTGGCAGGCTCAGTCTGTCCTCAGATTTCTTTCTCTCTGGAGATCAAGGAGAGGGGAGTTCAAGTCTTGGATTAGAAAGACATTCTTGTATCTCCCTGTGTAAAATGAGAATGCCAGCACCTTGGGGCACCAGCCAAGGGGCTGCTTCCATGCCCAAGGCTCCTTGGCCCCACATGAGTACTGGTGCCTACTGCTATGAGGCCCTGGGGACTGTCTCTGAAAGTCCTTGTTTCTGTCCCCCAGTGGCTTTGTAGCGTCCATAGCTGTATTAGACTGGTGAGTACCGTCTGTGTTTCAGTCCCCTGGCTCTGGTGATTCATTTTCAGACAAGCAGTTGCCTCAAGAAGCATATCCACATACTTTGAGCCAAGGCTGATGGTGCTAACATATTTCTAAAATATGAGGTTTGTTGGGTTGTTTTTTTTTTGGGTGTGGGGGGGTTGACAAAACAAATTTTTTTAAAGCTAGAATAATAGTGCAAAAGAACACACATGGGGGTAGAAGAAAAGAGAGAGACAGAAAAGAGCCATGTGCTCAGTCAGGGAGTCCCCACCCCACATTTCTCAAGTTGCTGGCAAGTAGAAGGTAACGAGAGTTTTAGTCCAAAATGTCCACATCCTTGTTCATAAGGATTTGAGAAACACGACCCTGCGCAGTCTCTGAAGGCTTCCTTTTTTTCCCCATCTCTCCCTTATAATGATTTTCCCTGCACACCCTCCGGGTATCTTTACATGATGAGGCCCCCACACTGTGATGGGAGAATGTTCTAAAATGTGAGTCTCAGCAAACGGCTGGGGCAATTTCGGGGAGAGCTTTCCAACATCCCTATAAGTCGGTTTAATTGCTCTTTCAATGTTCTTGTAAGGAATTCTAACTCGACCTCCTGATTTTGCACATAAGGCCTTCTGGGGAATTGGCTGCCAACCCGGGAACCCAGGGCAATGCTGAGATGTCCTTCCAAACAGGGACCCAAACAGCTGCAGGGCTCCAGTTACCCAAGAGGTGAGTGACATGAACACCCTGTCAGTTGGAGAAATGGAAGGCGTGGGGTGAGGGAGGCGAGGAGGAGAAGGACAGGAACAGGAGGGAGGGGGCAGTGAGGAAGGAGAGAGGCAGGATGTGTGAGCCATAGCCCTGTGGAAGGGGAGGGAACGTCCTGTTTATGACCTATGCATTGGGGGACAAGAGTGGCACCCCACTTTGAATCTCAAGATATAACTGTGAGCAGCCAACCCAAATTTCACCCTGCCTAAAGTGGACGCACTCTGGCTGAATCGCCCCGTATCATTAAGGGTGTGTTGGCATAGTGGCTAGGCATTGGGCTGCAGACCACAAGGTCAGCAGTTCGAAACCACAGCCACTCCTCCGGAGAAAGGCTTTCTACTGCCATCCAGAGTTATAGACTTGGAAACCCACAGGGCAGTTCTACCCTGCCCAATGGGGTTGCCATGAGTCACTATTGAGCCTATGGCTGTGAGTTTGGGGGCTTTTTTTTGGTTTATGACAAGGGAGCCGAGTTCCTAGGATGTGCCAACAGCTGATGCTGCTCACCAAAAGGTTGGAGGTTCCAATCCACCCAGGAACACCTCTAGCTATCTGCTTCCCCGAACACCAGCCATTGAAAACTGTGTGGCGTGCTGTATGTGGGGCCATGGGGCAGGAACGGGGGACAGTGACTTGATGACAACACATTTAGGGCAAAGTCCAGTGGTAAACAGAGCTCGCCATCCAGTTGCTGGACTGCTGTGTCTGTCCACGGCCTTTGATTCAGGACGCAACCTACCGGCCATTTCTTACACGGGGAAGTAAAGCACACACTCGGTTCAATGTCTTTTTCTTCCAGGTCTTCGTTGCCCATTTGCAGTTCCTAAATTTTTCTTATCTGACCATGGTCAGACACAAACTCTAACATTTGCCACTGATGTGATTTATGAAACAATTAAGATTATTTTCATAAAAAAGGAAGGGGAAGACACCTCACATTGTAAACCCTGTGCCCCTGTGTAATGGGTGTGGGGTGGGAAAACCAAGATGGGGCACAGTGAACTTGAACTTAACGATCTCTGTGTAGCTTGATGTGTTCGAATTTGCTTCTATTTCTTCTGTCCTTCCGGCAAAGGCCATGCTAGAAATTAAAAACAGAGGAAAGGACATTATTTCGCCATGTGTTTTTTAAAAAGCAAAGGTGTTTCATTAAGAGGAATGCTTTTTACTCTTCAGATTTTCACCAGACAGTGCTTTTTAAATCGAATCCGGCGGCCATTGTCCCTGGGCCAGGCTCCCAGAAGAAAGGTTCTTTTGCGTTTGTCAAGGTGGACAAACACAGGTGTTTCCATCACAGACAAATGTCCCCACCAAGTGCATTCCTATGTGGGCATTTGGATCAGAATCCCAGCAACTTACATACCCTTCCCCCCACAAGCATGACATTTCAAATGGCTAGGAAACCAGGGACATAATTGAATAAGCGTCTCTGACCTGCTCTTCAGACTTAACGAAGGTCATGTTTTCCATATGTGTGCATCACATGTTTGAAAATAATAACAATCCTAAAATAGTACAGTGACCATCTCCCTTCAGGCTTTCCTGACATTGACATGAATCTTCCTGGCCAGTGGGGTACACGCTTATTATACAGGGGGTGTCATCGTAGGTTACACGTTGGTTCAAAGCCACCAGTCAGTCTACACGGGAAAGATGAGGCTTTCTGCTGTGGTCAAGAGTTACAGTCTCAGAAACGCAACGGTCCGTTCTACCCTGTCCGACAGGGTTGCAATGAGTTGGATCGACTTGACAGTGAGTGCGTAATGGCCGTGCACAATAGACAAGACTTTTATATCTCCCAACCATACCAAAGAATATGTGCAGTAGCTTATCTTTAAGATTCTCCCCACCCCCACCCCACCCCCACCCTGCTTCCATCAGCCCTCTCTTTTATAACTTAAATGGATGTATTTCATTCAATGGCCGCGTCCCATTGAATGACTCCACAACAAGATCGTTCCCTTCATCTGACTGATAGGCCTTTCAGAGAGTTCTCCTTTTTCTCTCTTATTGAAAGTGCTTCCCGGAGCACCCTTGCTTGCGCCTGCGTGTGTGCTTGACTCCGAGCCCAGGTAAGGGCTGTCCCTTCGTGTGCCACTGGGGGGTCACTGGGAGGCCTGTGCCAACTTGAGAGAGGCAGAAGAAAGAAGCCTGCGGGAAGTCTGCTGGTGGCTTCAGGTGGGTGGTTGTAGTACGGATTCCAGGTTATCTCACTTGACCCGAGGCTGAATTCTCCAGCTCCTTCTGCCACGTGCCTCCCAAATGTGAAAATGAAGAATCTTGTCTGATTAAGAAGAATGAAATGGGGAGGACCCCAAGAACTAACTTACCTGGAGCTGCTGAATGGATAGGAGCCCCGTTACTCTCTCTCTCTCTCTCTCTCTCCCCCTTGCAGTCTTGCATATCTATTTAAATGATGTTAACAAGACTTCAAGATTAATGAGCTCCTTCCAAAAAGAAAATAAGTGAGTCTATGTGGTAAATCAAAAGTGCGGGCTTGTTATGAACCCAGACTGACAGGGGGCATAGAATTTCAGCTGTGTCCCTGTCATGTTACTGTATGGGTCTCCGGAAATGCGTTTGCTTTGTCCCCTCTTCTAGATCAATTTCGGCAGGTTTGCATCGGCAGATTCAGGTGATGGGTAGGCAGCTCTGTTTTAATAGTCTGTTAGTGCAAGGTGACCTGTGGCCTTTCCAGAAGAGGTAAGTAAATCCCTCCATCATGCTCTTCCTTCCTCCTCCTAACCTGTGAGCCAGCAGTCCTGCCAGCCCATGCAGCACCCAGCCGTGGCAGGCAGGATCAGGGCGACCTGGTACCTAGGGAGTCACCTGCTGTCTCTCCAACTGCTGTGAGCAAGGTCTGACAGCAACTACCCGAGACCTGCAAAAGGGTTTAAGAAGATCCCAGCCCTACCTGTCCGAAATTGTGATGTAGATTTCATATACTACTCCATGGACTACGTTGCCTGTAAGCTAATCCGAACGTTGATTATTCCTATTTCTGTGTATTTCAGAGATCTGTACTGTGGAGAACAAGCATGGACATTTTTGCAAAATCATTTGTTTTTAAAAAAACCAAACAAAACACTGAGTACATAGAGGAAGTTGTGGCGATAGCAAATAGGATGAAGATCGTATGCAAATGACTAGATTTAGAAGCCATCCCCTCAATCAGAGCTTGGTCTTCCTTCCTGGTCTACATCACTGAACTTTCCCGAGTATTCCACTCTCACACCTGCAGAGTGGTCAGGCCCTTCCCTTCCTGGGGCCTCCGTTTTCCCACCTGGAGCATGTACACATTGGTTTAGATCAGCGGTCCTCAGCCCTGCCCTCATCTTTGACTCACCTGAGCTGTTTTTCAAATGCAATGCTGGTACTTGGGATCTTCTCCTGGTCCATAAATTCAACACCTCTGGAGTCAGGCCTTGGTACGTTTCCCAAGTCCCCCCAGTTGACTCTACTTTGTAGACCTGGTTTGAGAACCGATAGGTATCGTATTGACTGAGGTTTCTCCCTGATCTGAGATCAATGGACTCTTTGTTTCCAGGAAAGGACTACAGATAAGAAGGACTGAGGTGACCAAGGGGAAGGACCCTCATTTTCCCCTGCAGGTGCAGCCAGGGGGTGGCCAATCCCCATGGCCTTTAACCACTGTCCAGGCCTGGCCACCACTGGTCTAGCGCTTCCAAGGAGAAGGACCCGCTTGTTTATCTGAGTTTCCCCCATCCCTATCACAATGCTAAGGAGCCCTGGTGGTGTAATGGTTACACACTGAGCTGCCAACAGAAGGATCAGCAGGTTAAAAACAGCAGCTCTTCCTCAAGAGAAACACAAGGTTTTCTTCTCCTGTAAAGGTTTTCAGTCTTGGAAACTCACGAGGGCAGATCTACCCTGTCCTATGGCTTCTTTTAATCACAATGCTAAGGAGCCATGGTAGTGCAATGATTAAGCACTTGGTTGCTAACTGAAAGGTTGGGGGTTCAAAACCGCTAGTGGTTCCACAGAGGAAAGAGACCTAGTAAGCACGCTGCTTACATAAACATTGAAAGCCCGTAAGCTTTGGGAACCCTATGGGGCCATTCTCTTCCATCCTACAGGCCCACTATGAGTCAGAAATGCAATCAGCACAGTTCTTGGTATAAAGCTGATGTTCAGCAAATGTTGGGTGAAGAGTGATAGACTGAAGTTCAGAACTATGGTTCGCTCGGGCCACCTAGGATTGGTCCTGGGGTCAGAAACTGCTCTGTCCTCAGCAAACTCACAAAAGATGGATCTTCACACCGGAATTCAGTTTATTTGTTTCTAGAAAGAGCTCTTCTGAGATCCCGGAGGGAGCCGAACCTTGCTTCCAAAGCATTCCCTTCCTGGGGAATGTGATCAGAAGATCCTGTGGTCAACTCAGAACAATGCTGGAGCCCCTGACGTCCTGGTTCTTCCAAACTCCGAGGACCCGACAGCCCGGCCTCCTTTTCTCAGAAGCCCTGAGAATAATCAGTCAATAATGTCAATAATTGGTCTCCTGGCCCAGGCAGCTTGCTGGGTCTCCTGATGACCCACTCATAGGATCCATTTTCCAGCTTGTCCTTCCCGAAGTATCCATGCAGACCACTCCCCTGGCACCCACCCCGTTACCACAACACACGTTTCCTAAGTGCCTGGTTGTTTTGCATCTAGTTGGGCTGTCTGCTCATGGCTTACTCGGGCAAGGCACGTTAATCTCCTCTGGACCGTCTCCCCACATCACCTGGCGTGCTGAGCTCCTTCTGGAAAGCCGTCCTGTAGACAGCTAATCCCATCCTTCTTGCCGTCTTGACTTACGGAGATGGCATCTGCTGACCTTACGTTTTGGGATCTGTCTTATTTTGAGGACTGTAGGGCTCTGTCCGCTGTCTACAATTACCATGGCTAAAAATACTTTGGAGGCTGAAGAATCCTCAAGGGAACTTTAGTAACCCGGACTGTACTTCTCCTTCTTGGGTCTTGCCATCGCCTTGCTTCTGTGCTATGATGCTGGAAGGTTTTCACTGCTAGGCCCAGGTTTCACCTTAGAGCTGATTGGGGGAAGTTCTGCCCCGACCTAGAGGGTCACTATGGGTTGGCATTGACTGGATTTCAGGGAGTGAGTCAGTGAATTACAGGGAAGTGCTTCCACCACATAAAGGGAGGATCTGCCTTTCTACTCAGGAAGTTCCTCCTTGTAAGGAGTTGATATTTTCCCTTTCGGTCTCACTGAACTAAAGGGACATGTGTCTCTCTGTGTGTCTCTCTGTGTGTCTCTCTCTGTGTGTCTCTCTGTGAACTTGCACATATAGAGACCATTCATGGAAAGATATAGTAACTCACTGCCATCACGCCAATGCCAACTCAGAGCGACCCTATAGGACAGGGTAGAACTGCCTGTGTGAGTTTCTGAGACTGTAACTCTTTGTGGAAATATAAAGCCTCCTCTTTCTCCCAAGGAGCAGCTGGTGGTTTCAAACTGCTGACCTTGTGGTCCGAAGCCCAACTCATGCCAGTAGGGTTCCTTTTGGAAGGAGAGATGAGCCACAGTAAACTGGTCCCCATGCTTGCTTTAGAGAAGGGAGCCGATGAGCCGGAGTCAGCTTTTATTTTAAAATCTTTGGTGCCACCTGCTTCGTCATCCATTCAGTAAGAGATTATTTCTGCATGAACGCATCATCCTCTGAGTCCCTCTCTCCTCTAGAATATTCTAGAATTCTACTGAATCAAACATCCATTCTGTCTTTGCTTTCTTTGATCTCTACTGAGTTCTACTCTCTCGATGATCTGGAAACACCTCATTTTTCGCTAGCCTTGCCCGAGAATGACATTTCCTAAGCTGTGATGTCTCTCAGCAAATGTTGAGGGTTAGTCCTTTCTGATGGAGTATTTATAAGTTGCATTGCATTCCGTCCTATCTTCTCTCTCTAAAAAAAAAAAAGCTTTATTGAGATGTATTTCACCTACCATCACATTCACCCAGTAAAAGCTCAGTGGGCGTTCATGTCTTCACAGAGATCTGCCACCAGGACTACAGTCTAAGCTAGAAAAAGGAACTTCCAGAAACCAGTTAGTAGTCTTTCCCCTCGTGCCACTCCCTTCCATTCTGTCCCCATGAATTGTCTACTCTGGACACAGCCACCGAGTGGATGGCACAACGTGGACTTCTGTGTCTCTCCTATCCCCAACAAAGGTAATAGACCGTTTCATCTTTGTGTGATGACATTGGTTTGCTTCACTTGATGGGCTGCCACGTTCGTGGTGATTTCGAGAAACGTTTGCCTCTACATCCTGTGGTCTAGTGACATGCACCCGGCTGGCTTAGGCCCTAGGGAATGTTTGAGTAGCTTGTCTTCCAGCCTGCGTCTCCCATTGTAACCATCATTTCCTTGCTGTTCTCCCAGAAAGCTGGGCAGTTCATCTAGAGGGTGGACCAGCCCTGAGTTCCCAAGCCCTCTCCCAACCATGGCACATCGTGTAACTCAACTGGCTCTCGTGTTTCCCAGAGGTGATTAAGTAAGCTAGGACCTTCCCCCCCTCTGCTGCTCTCTCAAGCATCTTGTAGCAGTCTGTCAGCTGAATTCCATCTTAGCCATAAATCCCCCACAAGGATTTAATGATCTCTCCGCTTGAAGCAGTGCTAAACCCTCTGATTCCTTATAGCCTTCCTCCCCTCTTTCTCCAAATAGTCGATAGCCCTTATGTCAAGAACCTTATCACCTTTCCTTGCTCCAGAACTACTAAACCAAAAGAGAACACTTTTCCCTGTGTCAAGAGCACGCATAACTGAAACATTCATAAATGTGAAACCCCAGGCCCAGGGGAGCAGGGCAGCCCCTAAACGGATAGACACTTCAACTTCCACGTCCAAGGACATTGGCGTGTTGGCTGTGGACAGAGATGATGTGAAATGGGAACTGCCCTAGAAGCTGGAGGGTCTGTAAGTCTGTTTCCCCTTCGGGTGGGAAGGGTGGAAGAGGGGGAGAGTCTAACCTGGGATGTCCTCATGGATCTGGCTCAGTGTGCGCTTTGAGATTTGTTAGTTGGGTGGGGATTGTCATGGTTCTGACTTTGACTAGCGGACCACGAAGAGTCTGACCAAGAGTCAAGAGCTGAGATTTCCCATCCTCTGTCTGTTCTCAGGAAATGTCCAGAAGATCGGTGCACCCTGGAGAGCAGCTCGGGGGCCATTCCAAATCTGAAGAAATCAAAGCAAATGCAGCCGGTGTCAAGGAAGCCAGCACCACATGGGACCTGAGCAGGGAGGAGAACGAATGAAAATCGCTTGGTGCCTGCACAAAGTACGGCCTCGGAAAGTGCTGAACAGCATCGGGTCTGAGCACTCCTAGCCTCTGACTGGCACACCATGTGGAGGGGAAGCTGCACGTCAGGGCTGATTGGCCATAGATGCAGGGGAGCAGGGAGAAGCCGCAGCACACTGCGGGGCAGGGTCTGGTATACAAGCCGCACCGAGTCTGAGCCTCGAGAGGTTGACATAGCCCTCAATTACACATGGGCACCAGAAAAGATTCGGGGTACATCCAGCTCTGGATGACCTGATACTAGACAAACCCACAGGCCACCCCCAAACCAAAACAAACCAAGCTCACTGCCAGTGAGTCCATTCCAGCTCCTACCACCCCAACCAAAAAGCAAAATAAAGCTCACTGCATTGAATTGATTGCAGCAGTGAGCCCATAGGACAGAGTAGAACTGCCCGATTGGGTGACCAATGGGACTCTTTACAGGGAGCAGACAGGCTCCTCTTGCCCTGACCTGGTGATTAGCAACACAAGGCATAGCCCACCATCGGGGCTCCCCTTAGCACCTCCTGCTTCCCCTAAAAGTGGTTCAAATTGAGACAGCCTCTGAAACGCTGGTTGGTGGCCTTTTGCTGGGTTGACTGGTAGGGGCAGTCACCGCATAAATGACACAGCACTGCCCTCTGATGGTCAGCTGCAACAAGTGCCCCCCCCCCTTTTTTTTAAAGGCTTCCTTTCGCAGCCCCTTTCTTTACAGCTGGTGAGGGAGAAAGTTGAGCCTTTCTGTCCAGAAGCCTGTGAAGCTACCAGTAGGCCACAGTACCTCCACTAGCCTGTAGGTGGCACCACTGGGCTGACAGAGTCCAAGACGGGCTTTTTTTTGTTCATACGCTTGATTTCCACAGAGAGGTTTATAAACTACAAATGCTCAGGCTGGCTGCAGGTTTATAAACTCCGGGTACACCCTCAGCAATCCTGATTTGATTGGCTTTGAGTGTGGCCTGGGCATTTGGGATGGTTAAAAACGCCCCAGGGGTTCTAAAGCAAGGTGGGGAGGGGCTGTTTTGCTGCTTGCCTTGGCTCTGCCTTTTCTGTCCATTTAGCTTGTCTCCTTCTTTGTCCCCTGTCTCATTGAGCTGCGGCACTGTACTTTGAGGAGAGAGCCTCGGTGCACAGCGAGAAACTCCAAACCCCAAAAGGAAGCTCGCTGCCGTCACGCAGATCCTGGTTCACAGCTGCCCTGTAGGACAGGGTTGGATGGCCCCTGTGGTCTCCTGTAGTGACCCAGCTTAACATGAAAAACTCCATCTTGCTCCAAACTGCCTTTAACCCCTGCTAGCAGTTAGCCCCCCTTCTCCTCTTCCCTCTCCCAGGTCTCCCAACAAGACCTTGAATGAGCACCTACACTGTGTTGTTTCCCCCCCACCCGGTTGCCCTGCCAACCTGGTAAGAGTGGAATGGCTTAGACCATCTCTCCCCTTGAGGCAGCCCCCTATTGTGAAGTATAAAATGCCTGGAATTTTTTTGTTCTGGATCCACAGGTTTCCAGGCACTAGCCTACTCTCGGTCCAGCTGTGTAATAAAGGCTTTAATTATTAGTGTAGTGGTGTGGCTGATCTCTCCCGGTTACAACATTGCCGGGAGTATAACTCTTTTTTTTTTAATACTTTTATTGGGAGCTCTTACATCTCTTATCACAATCCAGACATTCATCCAGTGTGCCAAGCACATTGGCACATATGCCGCCATCATTTTCAAAGCATTCTCTTCCCACTTGAGCCCTTAATAGCTGCTCCCCATTTCTCCCTGCCCACCCTCCCTCACAAACCCTTGATAAGTTATAGATTATTTTTTCCATTTCTTACATCATCCTCTATCACCCCTCACCCACTTTTCCATTGTCCGTCCCCCTAGGATGCGGTTCTAGATTGATCCTTATGATTGGTTCCCCCTTTCCCTTTCTCCCCCCACCCTGCTCTAATCCTCCTGGTATCTCTACTCTCCTTGTTGGCCCTGAGGGGT
>NW_022105908.1:5498503-5516664 GCF_000313985.2 Echinops telfairi | reverse complement strand
GCACCATCAGTTTTCTTCACCACATTTGCTTATGCACCCATTTTATCTTCAGCGATAGTGTCAGGAAGGTGAGCATCACAGAGCATTCTTGTGTTAAGGGAGTACCTCTCTGTTGGTACAAGCCGGTATGTTGTGTTCACCTCTCTGTTGGTACATGCCGATATGTTGTATTTACGTCTTGGCACATCAGGTTGAAGCCTGGAGACTGTAAGTCTTTACAAGCCTCATCTTTCTCCTGAGGAGCCGCTGGTGTTTTTGAACTGCTGACCTTGTGGTTACCAGTCAAACGTATAACTACTACACCATGGGGGTTCCTAGAAAGAAACTCAAAGCTTTGAGAAAGGTCATCAGATGACACTAAGAACACTAGCTCACTAACCAAAAGCCAACTCAGTGGCTATCAAGTCAGTGCCAACCCACGGCATCCTCTATGTGCGTCCGCTGTGCTGTGTGCCACAGCGTTCTCTGCGGCTGTGGTTTGGGGGATGCAGATCACCAGGCCTTTCTTCCAAGTGCCCATGGGTGGATTTAAACTGCCAACCAAGGCAACAGCCAGAATCACCAGCTGACCACCATCTAGTGCATTCTGGCTCATAGTGACCCTCTACGATAGAGTAGAACAGCCACCTGTGGGTTTTAGAGTCCGTAACTGTGCAGGAGTAGAAAGCCTCATTTTGTTCTGTCGGAACAGCTAGTGGATTCAAATGGATGCCCTTGTGATTAGCAACCCTGTGTATGATCCACTACACCACCAGGGAAGGCAGAAATGGGACTTTGACTCCCTTCAGGAGCTATGGTCTCGGTAACTCACAGGGCCACTTCTACTGTGTCCTATAGGGTCACTGTGAGTGGGCATTATCAACTCGGTGACAGTGAGTTTGGGTGTGTTGTTTTTGGGGGGAGTTTGGGGAGCAGAGGGAGGGGAATGCCCCAGAAAGCAGGGAGTTTCTGTCCCCCCACAGGAGAGACTGTCTTATCAGAGGCAGTGCTAGGGCTGGAGACTCTCTGATATGGATTGGCAGAAGCTTCATCACAGGGAGAATGATGGGCCTGGGGGGCGGGGGGTGGGGGGTGGAGGGGGTGTCAGAACTTAAACTCAGGGGAATGGGGCTCTGGCCTAACCCACAGCCTTCACCACCAGGCATGGTGGCTGTTCTTGCAGCCACCCAGCCCAGCGCCTGGACCTCACCGAGAGAAGCGGGGAGGACATCTCCTGGGCAGGCTAGCTCCTTCGGTTGCACTCAAAGACCTCAGGACACAAGCCACTCTGCTCTGGGGCAGGCCACCACTGGAGGGGGATGGGCAGTGGAGGTACGTTGCTCAAGGGGGCTTGCAATACCAAAACAAAAAAACCCACCCGTCATCAAGACAAGTAATAGTTGATACAAGGTAAGTCACGATTTTATGCAAAAGAAAATGCACGATGAACAAAATATCCAAATTTTAAAAGAAGATGAGACTCCTATCCCTGGGTTTTCCTTTTGTCTTGATGTGGCCTGGCCCCACCCTCTGGGTCTCTAACAAAGGGTCTGGCCAAGGGTGGAACATCGTCTCCCACTGTTGACACACACTTTGCCAGCGTTTCCATCCGCTTCCCTGCACCCCCCAACTTGAGTACCTGTGACATGCTGCAGGGAACCCAGGCACCTAGTGGAACAGGGGTGCCACCTGGTGGGAGACTGGTGTCAAGGGGGTGATGCCCGCGGATGAAAAATGATGCCCCACAGCAAGAGCCCTCCAGGGGGAAGGCTTTCCTAGAAGCAGAGGAACCTGGACTCAGGACTTCCCTAAGAGGCAGCTGCTGGGCCACCACCAGGGTTGGCGTCACCTGCTGCATTCCCTCAGGGGATCACCCCCCAGCCCCATCCCAGACCACACAGACTCCCCCATTGCCACCGAGTCATGCCGATTCACGGCGACCCCATAGAACAGAGTAGAACTTCCTCTGTGGCTGGCTGAGACCGACTCTCTCTCCCACGGAGCTGGTGATTTAAGCTGCTGGCCTGACACTTAGGGGCACAATGCTTAACCACTGCGCCACCAGGGCTCCTCCGCCACCCAGAATCCTGAGTCATGTTCATGATCCATTTTAATCATCAAATCATACGTGGCCCCCAGAGTTGTGACCCGCTTAAATCTCTTAGCTTCTGTGAATACGAAAAAGAAGATAATGTTGGCTTGGCCACATTCTGAGTAGCGGAGTGGAAGTCTTTCTAATTGTTCCCCTTTTCCTTTAATCACTCCTTCGGTCTCCAACATAGTTGTTGGTATAGATCCGCAAATCCCAATTGCAATATTGTTGCTAAAATGCCCGAGAAGTTTGACGAAATGAGGCGAAGTCGAAAAGTATTGCTGCCGGGGCTCTACTTCAAACGGGCAAAGGCTTGTTCGAAACAAAGTGTCTCAGCTTGGCTCTGTAGTCAGTGGGGCTGCAGGCAAGTTCTTTCAGTGAGACATCTATCTTAGTCTCCTGCTCAAAATTCGAAGCCCACCGCCATGGCGTCGATGCTGGCTCTCGCGACCTTCCAGCACAGGGCGGACCTGCCCCGGTGGGCTTCTGAGGCTGCAGCTCCTTACAGCAGTGGACAGCCCCTCATTTTTCTCCCCTCCCAGCGACTGGAGGTGTCAAGGCAGAAACCTTGCTGGGACTTTATCAGCATCTGGAGGCTGGGGGCCCCCGAGCAAGAAACCCAGGGGCAGGGTGTGTGAGCCCGAGACAGTCCCTTGTGCTGGAGCCTCCTCTCTGAGTGAAGACGCTGCGTGTACAGGTGTCCAGGGCCGGGAGCGCGTGGCCAGTGTGTGCGGAATCCACTTCTGGAAGCACCAGGACTCACCCCTGTCCGAGGCTCCGTCACCACCTCCTTCGGCACACATCCGGAAGGAGGGGGGTGAGGAGAACGGGGTTCGCCCATGGAGCTCTGCATGGCTGCCCCCAGCTAGGAGGGCATGGCTCTTTCTCTGAACTTTTATAGCAGATAGCAACTGCGTGGGTTCCACTTCGAACGACTGTCTGTGGTAAATACAGTGTGTGCCAAACGGTTTCAATGGCGGTTTACAATAAGACTATTCAGAACGGATTGCCGACCCGGGGGGACTCCTTGCGTGCCCACTGGAAGTGTGCCCCGTGGGCCTACCAAGGCTGAGCCCTTTGGGAAGCAGCTCAATCGGCCTGTTTCTAAGGCACCTTCACCTTTCAGTTGGCATTTGACCCTCTGTGTCACCCAGGAGTAGCTGCACAGCTCCTGGTAATCTGTAAATGGTGGGCAGTCAGGGTGGGCAAATAGGAGTGGGAGTGTTCAGGTGGCAGGATACAAAGGGGGAGCCGATTACAAGGATCTACATATAACCTCCTCCCTGGGGGACGGACAGAAAAGTGGGTGAAGGGAGACGTCGGACAGGGCAAGATATGACAACATAATAATCTGTAAATTATCAAGGGCTCATGAGGGGGAGGGAGTGGGGAAGGAGGGGAAAAATGAGGAGCTGATGCCAGGGGTTTGGGTGGAGAGCGGATGCTTTGAGAATGATGAGAGCAATGAATGTACAAATGTGCTTGACACAATTGCTGTATGGATGGATGGTGATAAGAGTTGTATGAGCCCCTAATAAAACGATTAAAGAAAGAAAGAAACATCTTCCCATCGAGTCGAATTGGACTTATAGCACCCTGATGAGGGGAGAAGAGATCTGCTTCCGAGGCTTTCTCCTCCTGTAAAGAGCGACCGTCTCAGATATGCTGGCGGGCAGTCCTGCCCTCTGCTAGCAGTCAGAGTCCACTCCAGGGCCCTGGGTTTGGGTTTTGGCTGGGTCTGCCCTCTGCTGGCCAGCCAGTGGAACTCAAACCCCAGTTGTGTGTGGGGTTCAGAAGTTTGGGCATCTGAAGAACCCTGATTCCAGGTTTGGGGACAGCCCAGTGTACCACTGTCACACTGAGACTTAAGGTAGATAGCGAGGAAGGAGAAGAGAGGGACAGTGGCTAGGAGACTCTCTGTTTAAAGGCTCCCTCTGGCTGCCACAGTCTCTCCAGTCCCTGCTGAGCATGATCTTCCCAGGGTGCTCCCTCCAGAGGAGAGGTGGAGCCCCATGGGGGCTGCTGCTGCTGTAGGAAAGGCACTGTGGCTGCAGAAAATTCAACAGAAGACTCAGCACATGGGAGCCTTGATAGGCTCTGACCTTTACTGGAGGGCGAAGAGAGCCAAGTCACTTACAGACATGAAAATCTCCTGTCTTATAAATCTGATTTCCAACAAAGGATTGGCGTCAGAGAGCTAAGGGCTCCCTCTGCCTGCTTCCTGGGACGGTGACAGAAGTCAAATTGGGGGGTGGCATAGTGGGCTATACGATGAGTGTTAAGCACAAGGCAGTGGTTCAAACCCTCTAGCTCAGAGGTTCTCAACCTGTGGGCTGTGACCCCTTTGGGGATTGAACGACCCTTTCATGGGGGTCGCCCGATTCATAACAGTAGCAAAATTACGGTTATGAAGTAGCAATGAAAATAATTTTATGGTTGGAGGGGTCACCACCACATGAGGAACTGCATGAAAGGACCGCGGCATTAGGAAGGTTAAGAACCACTGTTCCAGCTGCTCCACGGGAGAAAGACGAGGCTTTCTACTCCCGTGAAGATGTAAGGTCTCAGAAACCCCCAGGGGCAGTTCGACTCTGCTCTAGAGGGTCCCAGAATCAACTGGATGGCAGTGCGTGTGGTTTGGGCGTGATTTGGGAGGTGCAGATGGTGACGGCTTACTGGCTGCTAACCAAATGGTTGCAGGGTTTCCCTCCGGAGGCACCCCAAAAGAAAGGTCTGATGACCTACTTCTAAAAAGTCAGCTCGTGAAACCCCCAGGGAAGAAGCACAGGTCTCCTCTGACACAGGTGGGTTGGAGTAGAGCCACGGTGAGTGGGTCTGGAGTCTAGACTGTGTTAGGAGAGAGGGTGCCTGGGCCCTTGTTGGCCAAGGACAGCCATGTTCTCTGGGACCAGCTTCTGCTGTCGGTCATTCACCAGCATGGTGAGATCCCGGCACGCAAAGCCTTGAGGTGGTGTGGACAGAACGGGGCAACCTCCCTTCGTCTCCTTATCTGCCACCCTGACTTGCCGCCTGGAGTCTCAGGGAGCAGATATGAAATGTGGGGAGATGTCAGGGTACCTTCCCTAACACATCATCACGGGTTCGGTAGGTACAATTGTACAGTGATAATAAGAAAAGATTATAGTAAAGTCACAAAGAGCATGAGAGATAGAAGAGAGATGGAAATAATGGAGTCAGACACATCTCATGGTAGCATGCTTACCTCAGCCCCACTTGGTGGTCCACGTGGAGAGAGAGAGATATTTAATGCTAACCAAGGCTTTTATATTCTCTGGGGACATGCAAGTCACCTAATTACAGGCGAAGACATACGTCACAGGAAAGGGTTGTGCTATAGGTAATACGGTCATGGGAGGGGGGTGATCTAGGGATATACACACAATAGGAAGAAGAGGGATTGGGGGTATACATGTGGCAAGACGGGCGGATCCTAGATTCAGGATGGCAGCCTAACTTTGGATGTCACTGAGCCAATTTGACCTGTTCCCTTGCTCAGCTATAGAGACCAGTATCAGTAGGGTGTGAACTCCACCTACAGGAACCAAGCCATGACTGCAAGCCTTTAGGGAGAAGTAGCCCATTGTCCTTACAGCAGGGGAGGGGGGGCCTACCTGTGGTGGGACCAGACAGTAGTCTGGCAGCTGACTGCCTTCAGGGAGGTAACTTGACAATCATTTACCATTAGCTGCAAGCAGTGTCCTAAGTCTAACATCTATTTGGGGGAGACGACCTGAGAGAAACTTTTCTGTTTCCCACAGGGAGATGTGAACTTTGCCTCTCTGCTCAGGAGGAGGGGACAAGAGCACAATCCTAACCTCTACCCAGAAACCCCCAGGGCGCTGCCCTGGGCCACCCTGTGGGATGGAGGCAAGACAGCTGCCTGGCTGGTGGGCCCACTGCGGAGGCAGAGGAGGGAGACAGCCAGTCAAGGGAACCATGCAGCATGCCCTCAGCCCCCCAATAAGTGGCCTTGCTCTTCAGGCCTCACCACCTGTCATTGGCCAAGGGCCAGAGACCCTGGCCCAAAATAGATGCAGCTGCTACAGTAGTGCAGGGCTGTGACTGGACATTGTGTCTCCCTCTAGCCCCTGCCGCCCTCTGCACGCGGAGCCTCAGAGTCCCACAGGTCGATTCTACCCCGTTTCGTTTTGTAGGGGGTCTATGAGCCGGCATGGACTTGAAGGCAGTGAGTTTGGAGATTTGGAGTTGTGTATTCCCTCCACCGCTCTTGAAGGCTTGGTTCTGCTCTGCGTGTCTTTGTTCCTGTATCACTGAGCAGCCCCATACTGGTGACAACTTCCCAGTCCTTTGTCTAAACTGCCCCTTAGACTCTGTCTAAGTCCGTGTGAGAGGTTTCAGCAGGCATCTGTCAGCTGGTCTCTGATATCCCCTGGGGGGTCCTGAAGGAGGACAGAATTTAGAGAAGGCCCCAAAGGCCCAGGAGTTGGGGTTTCTCACCCACCCCTGCCAAGGAAAGCATGAAGCTTCTTGGGTAAAAATAACCCTGAAGGCCCGTGGGCAGGCAGACAAGACAGCCTGGGGAATGTCTCAGCTTTGCTGAGGGTAACAAGATCGCCCTGTCAGCCCCACCAGCAGCCCCAGCACTGCTCGGCCTCAGCTGTTCCTCGGCAGTGGGATTACGGGTTGCGGTGTAAATAGTCCTCTGTGTTCTGGGCAGCTTCCTTTACCCACATTCCTAGGTGCACTTTGCTCGATTAAGGCCTGCAGCTGTCTTGGTGGTTGAGGCTTGGAGAGATGATAAAGCCTGCCCTCATCAGCTGGTGGTAGGCATCGGGCAGCAGCCCCCTTCTCCGCCATGAGGGCATGTTACCTCTATTAGAAGCTGCATCCCTCGCATGTCCTTAAGAAGGGAGCCATCTGCCAACCATTAATCAAGTTCTTCTCTGTTCCCAATAAAGGAGTTTCAATCCTAGCTGACAGCCCCTTTATATAGCTCATAGCGTTCTGTCTCTTTTTTTAAAATCCTGTGTTTGGTCGTGTATGTCTTGTTTAATTTTTTTTAAATGATAAAAGGGAATAAAAAATAGAATCCCATTGCTAAGCGGCTTTTGAGACTCAGGAAAGAATCCGGACAGTTGGAGCTTTCTAGATAGCATGTGAGTTGCAGGGCAGGCAGTACATTGCATGTCCAATTCCAGAGAGAGAGAACGTGAGGCTCTTTAAGAAGGGAAACCAGAACCCCAAAGTCCATTGCCATGAGTGGAGACCACCTCACAGTGACCATATAGGCCAGGGCGCTGTGGGTTTCTAAGATTCTAAATCTTCATGAGAACAGGAAGTCTCAACTTTCTCCCTCAGACTGACTGGTGGTTTCAAACTGCTGACCTTGCTGTTAGCAGCCCAAAGTACAGCCCACTTCACCACCAGGGCACCCAAGATAGGAAAGAAAACAGAAATGGCTCTTACTTTGGAGAGAGTGGAATCCCGCCCAGAGAAATTAGCTTGGAGAAGGAGCATTCTCCCCTGCCTGCCACCCAGTTTTGGACTGGTGTTTCAAAGAGCTGGTTGGTGTCCCAAGAGTTCAAGATGAGCCAGTTTGTACCTGAAGGACCGAATAGATGGTCTGCCTTCAGGGAGGGTCTCTGAGGGCGAGATGTCTCACAGTGGGCAGGACGGGAGTTAGAGGAACCACTGGGAGTGGGTACCAGAATCCATCAATGGTCAGAAGCCACAGCAGTAAGACTGAGTTCACCAGTGTCCTCCACACACTTGGCCTCATGCGCCTGGTCGTGGTCTTTCTCAGGTGCATTTCACCAGTTTCTCTAGTGGGCAGAGTTTCGTAGGGTGAAGGCGCTTACACTTTGTACTGGGGTGAATACTAGCTCTGCTACTTGGGCCTAGAGGAAGTTACAGCTGTAAGGTGTGAGTTGCAAGGCCCATTGCCAAGGTCAGCAAGTTGCTGGGGGAAAATAGTGGCTGAGGCCACCCGGGTGAGACTTGCCCTCTCCTGCTTGTGTGGTAGAGCAAGCCCTTCTTTGGAGTGAGATGTTCGCTTTCAGTGGACTTTCCGTACTAACAGAGGGTTTATTTCATTTTCTCTGACCATGGGCCCCTTCTGCGTTAATGGACTGTGTTAATCTGGGTACTTTAGAGAAACAAATCCACAGAAACTTGTGTATAAGAGAGAGTTTTATATAAAGGTTAAGTGCACATCCAGAAAACATCCCAACCCAGTGCTGCCCAAACCCACAAGTACAACATTAACCCATATGTCCGACATCAATCCACAAAGTCCTCCTCCATCTCACAAAACACACGCAATGATGCCAACTGCAGGAGGAAAGTCGAATCAGTAAACATGTAAACATCTCAGCGCTGGCAGGGGTCTCCACATAGCTGCTCCAGCACCCAGGGCTGCATCGGGGTAGGTCCATGTGGCTTCTTTTTGGGGATGTCTTGCCAGCTGAAGCAGGGAACTGACTAAGGCAGCTGCACCTTGTCTGACCATCAGAAAACAAGAGACCCAAAAACTAGAAAGGTGAGGCTGACTGAACCATTTGTCCCTCTGCCCTTCAATTTACCCCACCTGTGTTTATCGGCCAGGTTGGCACAATAAACTAACTACCTCAGGGACAAACGAGCACCAGTGAAGGTTGTTCTTAAATTGAGTCTTCCAGTTTATTCTTCATTAATTGAGGTTCTGATAGAAATAGCCACAGGTTGTTTCAAGAACCCAATTCCTCACCTTCGTTCTTTGCTCAGGAGCCCTGGTGGCTAGTGGTTATGTGTTGGGCTGCCGGCTGCTGCAAGGGAGAAAGACGAGCTTTCTACTCCTTAAAGCACTGCAGTCTCAGAAGCTCACAGGGGCAGTTCGACCCTGTCCTGTAGGGTTACGACGAGCCAGCATCCACTCGGTGGCAGTGAGGGGTGAGTAATCTTTGCCCACCAGCATCCACGGCCCGGTTCTGCATACATTGCATCTACTACAAACCACACAAAGCTGTAATTCTGTAAAACAGGTTCAGGTTGAAGATGCCGTCTTCACGGTTTCTTCTTCCTCCCTCCCTCCCTCCCCTCTTCCTTTTCCTCCCTCTCTTCCATTCTTTCCTCGACTGTATTTCTGAAATGCAAAGGGGCTTGAAAATGTTCGTGGAAAAATTCCATGATCTTTACATTCCATTGTTGCAAGAACTTTTTGAAGTTCTCTCACATATTGGACCCTTTGAAACACACACACACACACACACAGAGTATTAAACTATACCTCAAAAATTAATAATTTTATCACCATCAAATATTTGCAATTGGCTACCTGTGTGGGGGTGTGCAAACAGGTGTCTTTATTGTTTAATGACTTGCTTGTACCAATTGGAGTCCCAGAAAGGCTCAGGCAGTGTAGCTGGTGATCACTCCCTCCCTCCGGATGCACAGAGACCCTGTAGCACAGGGTAGAATTACCCCTGTGAGTTTCCGCGATGGTAACTCTTTTCTGGAATCGAAAACCTCCATGGGTTCACAGGTCTGTCGAGTCTCTTTGAAGCTATCCATTTCCTCCTCCCCTTCTTTTAGGCTTCCTCCTCCCAGTGTATTGATTCAAAACGCTAGGGGGGTCTTCAGTCAAACTCCCCACGGCCTGGACTCTTGGGGCTGCAGGTTGTGTGTCTCTTCTCGCTGTTCCCTTTAGTTTATCTCTTGCTTTCCCCCCAAGGCAAGCTTTGCCAAGTCTCCCATATTCTGAGAGCATCCGAATAGCTGTGACCCTTTGGGCTTACTGTTTGGGCAAGGAGCAGACCGGTTCTCACTGTGGGGACTTCCTCTCGAAGGGACCTGCTGCTGGTTCGTCATCGGGCTTGAGCCCAAAGTCCTTGAGATCACAGCTTCACCAAGCCTGGTTTCCACTAGGATGGCCAATTCAGAGACCGCTAGGCTCGGCGGTGGGTGCTGCAGAGAATCCCCCTGGCCTTTAATTCCCACCTGAGTCACACAGCTCCATCTCCCAACCGTTTTGAATCAGACGATGAAGGAAACAGCAACGATCGCTGTGAAGTGTATGATTCCAGGTGGGATGTGTGATTCCCAGTGGTAGATCAACCAGATGGTTATTCTAACTTCCCTGACTTTCTGAAAGGAGGCCTGGGGGTGTAGTGGGGATGCACTGGGCTGGTCACCACAAGGTCAGCACTTCCGAAGCAGGAGCTGCTCTGAGGGAGGAAAGATGGGGCTTTGGACTCCTGTACAGAGTTCCGATCTTGGAAATGCACAGGGGCAGTTCGACCCTGTCCTACAGGGTCCCTATGGGTTGGGCTGAATGCCAGTGAGTTTGGTTTTGTTCTTTGTTTTATCTCCTAAAGGCAAAGACGGGCTCACCCTGGGTGCCATTGTTCTTGTCAGGTGCCAGAGAACCCGCCATGCAACAGAAGGAAACACTGCCCTGCCCTGTGCCATCCTCACCCTCCTTAGGTGTAAGCCCCTGGTTGAAGCCTTTGTGGCAATCCACCTTGTTGAGGGTCTACCTTTTTTTGGGCTGATCCCAACTTTACCAAGCAGGATGCCCCCTTTTAGAAATGGGTCTCTCTGATAAAGTGTCTGTCAGGCCAGGTTGACTAGAGAAACAAATCCAGTAACACTCAATTGTGTGTAAGAAAGAGATGTATATCAAGAAAACATCCCAACCCAGTCCAACTAAGTCCATAAGTCCAACACTGGTCCCTAAGACCCTCTGCAGACTCCCACCGTCATCTGCAATGATGCAGAGCGCAGGAAGATCACAGCCAATGATTGCAAAGGCATGTGGGTCCAAGGTCCTTGAAACCATGGCAGGGCTCTCAGAGTGGTCAGCCAGCAGGAAGATGAAGGCAGAGGCGGAAAAGGGGAGGTTCCCCGGGCCCTCCTTATGAGAAGGCCATGCCCACAAGGAGGCACCATCAGGCTGTGACCTGATTAACAGGATGGATAACCACCCCTACACTTTCATACAGCTTCAAGTTGACATGAAACGATCGCAGTGTCCAAAGTACATGAGATGCTGTCTCGCCATCCTTGCTTTCTACGGAATTCTGGCTGCACTTCTTCCAAGACCGATTCCCTCTGTGTACTCAAAACTCACTATCGCGTTGATGGCAACTCAGTGACCCTAAAGGACAGGGTAGAATTGCCACTGTAAGTTTCCAGGAGTGTCATTCTTTACAGGAGTAGAAAGCTCTGAGGATCCATTGGTGGTTTCGAACTGTTGACCTTGCACCCCGGGTAAGGGGTGAGCTAGTACTGACCTCACCGAGATAACATGTCTTAATCAGATACAGATCGTGAGCCCTGAGAAAAGCCTGGTGCTATTTTATTTACTGGTGTATTCCTGATCGTTGGCACATTCACTCACAGCAACCCTGTAGGACAGGATAGATCTGCTCCTCAAATGTCCGACTATAAATCCTTATGGAAGCAGACAGCCTCATCTCTTCTCCTGAGGAGCAGATGATGGGTTTGAAGGGATGACCTTGAGATTAGCAGCTTCAGGGTTAGCCCAACAGGGTCGTTATGAGTTGGGATTGACTTGATGGCAGTGGGTTTGAACAGTTAACAAGTTCCTTGCATGGGGCAGCCCCCCTGATAGTGAGCGGATGAAGGGAATCTTGTCTCCTTTTCTAACCCCTCTATTTGAGACTGGGGTTTCCTGACCCTAAACTCTGTGTTGCCTTCATGTCATATATAGAGGTGGCTCTTTTGACAGCCCCTCTCTCTTGTCTCCCCAAAGCAGTGTGAACCTGTTGTTAGGTGGCCTGAAGTCAGTCGATCCTGTGCATAACTGGGGTGGAACACTGCCCGTCCTGCACCTTCCTCACAATGGCTATGTTTGAGCCCCTCATTGCAGCCACCGTGTCAATCCATCTCAGCAAGGGTCCCCCTGTTTCTCACGGCTTCTCTTTATTAAGCACAAGGTCACTTTCCAGGGACTGACCTCCCCTGACAAGAGATACTTTTTCTTTCTAATCTAATCTCAGATGTAAACACAAAGCAATCTCCCTGGTTTGGCACCCACATACCAGTTGAACTCATGAAGCCTGCTGTGTACTGAGATTCAACATGACGCATGAATGAAATTTCCCGACTCTGAGCCATTTCTGTATGCGCAAGAAGAGAAAGGGAGGAAGTCCGCATTGAAAGCAAAGCAAAATTTATTGCAGGCGAAGAGCAGTCACGGGGACATGAAGGCTTTCCGTCAGGAGCCCAGGAAACAGCCATTGTGAATATTTCCTGCCTGCTCCAGAAGGGTCTCGCTCACTCTTCACTCTCGTGGACAACCATCTGGAAGGGAAGCGGCGTGTTGAGTTTTGTCAGATGGCAGGCATGCTCCGTCTTACACCTCTCATAGGACTTTCTGGACCTCAGGAAAATACCCAGTTGCATGTGTGGAGACAGCTCCCCACAGCGTGAGAAACTGTCCCCGCTCTCAGCAGCAGCCTCCCTGCAGGCCCTGGAAGGCTGCCCACCGCAGCCAGCAGAGGGCGGTGGAGAGCAGCCAGTGGACAACGTCCATCTCTTGTTCACCAGAGGGTTTATTTCATTTGTTTGTTGCCCTTTACTTGTGGTTACTTTACCTTAACCGGAGCCCTGAGGGCACGCTCATGTAAGCGCTGGACTGCCAACCACCAAGCCGGCAGTGTAGACCTGCCTTGTCACTGAGCTCTGCCTCAGCTCTGCGGTGACTTTAAATAAAGCTTCCCAAGTCTGAGGAGCCCTGCTGGTCTTGTGGGCTAGGAATTGGGCTGCTAGCAAAAAGGTCAGCAGTTTGAAACCACTAACCTCGCTGCTAGAGAGAGAGAAAGATGAGGCTTTCTCCCCACCTCCCCCAACTGAAGAGTTATAGCCTCAAAACCCCACAGGGGTGGTTCTACTCTGCCCTATGGGTTTCTGAGTGGATTTTAACTTTGAGTTGGATTTGACTTGAGTGTGTGGCAGGGAGTGTCCTGACACTGAGAAAAATAAGGGTTTTCTAAGATTCTCTCCAGGAGCCCTGGTGGCATCGTGGTTATGGATTGGGCGCTAACCACAAGATCAGCAGTCAAAACCACCAGCTGTCCCTGGGGAGAAAGACAGGGCTTTCTACTCGTATACAGAATCAGTGACGGGACCCCACAGGGGCGGGTCTACCCTGTCCTATGGGGCTGTTTTGCATCTGTCTGGGCTCCACAGCAGTGCGGAGAAGCCTTCCAGCCCCAAACACCCGACGGCCCCAGTGGGTTCGGCCCAGCCGTCCTGGAGCTGCCCCTGCCGCATGGGGAAGGCACTGACTTACCCTGCTGGAGGTGAAGTCCCGGGTCTTAGCTCGCAGCTTATTGACTTGGGATTCAGCAATGTCCGCCCGCTCCTCGGCTTCCTCGAGCTCATGCTGAGCTTTCCGGAATTTGGTGAGGTGAGCGTTGGCTTGTTCATCCTGAAACCAAAGGGGCCAGGCTGATGAGCTCAAGTGCCCCCGCCCCCGCCCCGCCCCCCGCACACACCCCTCGCCGACTGGGAGGGATGGACAGAGCACGCACTGCCGTGACTTACCGCCTCCTCCGCCTGCCTCTTGTAGGACTTCACTTTCACCTGCAGCTTGTCCACCAGATCCTGCAGCCTCAGCACATTCTTCCTGTCCTCTTCGCTCTGAAATTGGAGGGTACTGGGGCGACGCTGACCACAGAGGTGGGGGCGGTGCATCTCTAGCGACATTCTGGCCAGGCCTTACTCCACGGTGGCATTTGCATGTCACAGAGAGCAGGTTTCCTTAAGCCAGGCGCTGTGGCGTCCATTTGGCCTTGCACCCACCCTGCTGTCTAGGATTTTCAAAGGCTGGCTGTTCAGAAGTGGATCCCTAGGCCTTTCCCCTGAGGTTCCTGTGGGTGGACCTGAACCTTCCACCTTCCAGCTAGTGTCTGATCCACCCAGTGACTCCGCTTTCTGTTTACCTGGTACGTCAGCTCCTTGACCCGGCGCTCGTACTTCCTGAGGCCTTTGACAGACTCCGTGTTCTTCTTCTGCTCCCCTTCCAGCTCCAGCTCCAACTCACGGATCTGTGGGCAAGGGTCAGAAGTCAGAGTGAGGCTGTGGAGGGAGCTGAGTGTCGGGAGCGCGCTGCTGAAGTGGGGATTCTTCCCACAAGTACCCGGTTCTCCAGCTTCTGGATCTGCTTCTTGCCCCCCTTGAGGGCCAGCTGCTCCGCCTCATCCAGCCGGTGCTGCAGGTCCTTCACCGTCTGCTCCAGGTTCTTCTTCATCCGCTCCAGGTGGGCACTCGTGTCCTGCTCCTTCTTCAGCTCCTCGGCCATGATGGCCGCCTGAAAAGCAAGTGACACCCGTCCTGAGACAGAAGAAATCAGCTGCCAAAACCTGGGTACTACAGCGGCGCAGGGGAAATGCCAAAGGAGAAAAAGACTACAGGTAAGCTCATGACTGAATGTGCCCTTCCACCAGCAAACCCATCCCACTGCCATCGAGTCGGTGTTGACTCATAGCAACCGCATCACACAGGCTAGAGCTGCCCTCTGTGAATGTCTGAGACTGTAACTCTATGGGAGTAAAAAGCCCTGTCTTTCTCACTGGTGGTTTTGAACTGCAGACCTTGTGGATCACAGCCCAGTGTGTAACCACTATGCCGCCAGAGCTCCTTCCTTCCACCACAGAATAGGACAAGAGCTCCAGCAGTTTTATGGAATGAAGACCTAGCACCTTCAAAGGCTGGCTGAGGTTAGTGGGTGCTTAATCTGGCCTCTGCAAGAACTTCACCCACCCCAGGAAAAGGCTTTTCTGATCATCCTTGTGTGAAAATAACTCCAACTATCCTTGTTTTTGAAAGTTTGCTTTATGCCACTTCATTTTTATAAAGGAACTATATTAATATGTGTTTTCACCAGCCTAAAGAAACCCGGGGGTGTAGTAGCTTTACTCATCGGACTGCTAGCCACCAGCCATGCCTTGAGAGAAAGAGCAGACCTCCTGTTCCCATAAAGAGTTAGTCTCGGAAGCCCACAGGGCAGTTCTACCCGGTCCTATAGAATTACTGAGTCAGAATTGACTGGATGGAAGTAAGTTTTTTGCATAAAGAAATCTGAATGGAGTTTCCGCTCCCCATCCCCCACAACCATCAAAAAAAAAAAAAAGGGTGGGTGGCGTGGGGGAGAGTCAAGGTAGTGTCCAGTAATTCAGGAGGATATGCAGCCTGAGCAGTGAAAGAGCGCCCCCAGTGCCTTCCCTGGGAACTACATCCAGCATCTCAACATCAAGGGGTCATAACTTTGAGCTGTGTGTATGAACACTTCATGTTCGCGTTATTTTAGGTTTTGTGTGTTATTGGTGTGACTTGATAGGTTATTTGGGCGTGGGGGTTTCTAGCATGGCTCAAAATATTATTCCCGTATAAATGAACATGAATTGCTTTTTTCACTTGACACCATTTGGCTTACGAAAGGTTTCATAAGAACATTCTACTCTTGGCTAGCAGGTTAAGGCTGGACTTTCAGAGGGCCCTGGGATTCGGAGGAGTTTAATCTGATACCCAGCATCTCTGGTTTGGGTATCGGGAGGTTAAGCCTTGTGGGGTGTGACTGCTGGAGAGCTAGAGGTGAGAGGCAATGTTCTCCCATCATCAGCAGGCGGCGCTGTTGTAGCTGTGGCTGGACCTGAGATGGCCACCTCAGAGGGAGCAAGCAGCCTAGATGGTGGTGGAAGGGAAGCTAGCTTCCTTGGGGCTGAGATTCCATGCAGTATTAAATTCTGGGGGGTCTAATTTTCATATTCGGAATTAGTTAGACGCTGAAGGAAAGACCACACATCTCAACGAGCATGTAGAGAGAAATAGAGTAGAATTCCTTCCCGCCTTCCTTTTATCCAAACTCAAAAGCTAACAAACATACTCACTGGCACCGAGTCAATTCTGGCTCATAGCAACCCTATAGGACAGGATAAAACTGTCCCCATGGGTTTCCCAGACTGTAACTCTTTCTGGGAGTAGAAAGCCTTCTCTCTCTCCCTCAGAGTGGCTGGAGATTTTGAACTGTGGACCTCATGGTTAGCTGCCAGATGCTTAACCCACTACACCACCAAAACTTCTTTTTGCCATGCTCTATTCATTTTGTTGTTGTTGTTCCCACCTTTGAATTGAGCAGTAGAGTTTGAGGGGCAGTGGAGCAGAATTCGAGGAGCCCTGGTTATAACTTGGGCTGTAAACCACAAGGTCAGCATTTCAGAACCACCAGCCACTCTGAGACAAAGATAAGGCTTTGGATTCCCATGCAGAGTTACAGTCTAGGAGCCCCATGGGGCAGTTCTACCCTGCCCTATCGGGCTACTGTGATTCGGAAGAACTGCCTGGCTGGCAGTGAGTTGGTTTGAGGAGCAGAATGCTGGTCATTGTGTGACCTGAGGAGGGCCCAGTCTGTCTGATAGTAGCAAACTCAGATTCAGGGCAGGGGAGGGCGTTTGAGTACAACACGGATCTCTGTGGCCAAACAGGGGACAGGAAGAGAATGCCTTACATCCGTAACTGCCTTCTTGGCTTTCTCGTCTGCGTTCCTTGCCTCCCTGCTGGCATCTTCAACCTCACTTTGGAGATGCGTGAGGTCCGTCTCCAGCTTCTTCTTGGTATGGATGAGGCTGGTGTTCTAGGGCAAGGCACATGGCTCTGTTACCCTGGGGGATCTGAGGCCTCTTCCTCTCCCTCCCAGGCTCCCCTGACCCCCAGCTTACCTGGGTGTGCAGCAGCTGTACCCTCTCATTGGAATCCAGCAGCTCCTGCTCAGCCAGCTTCCGGGCTCGCTCCGTCTGCTCCAGGGAGGCCCGCAGCTCCTCCACCTCGGCCTGCAGCAGGCTGCCTCTGCGCTCCACGATGGCCAACTGCTCCTTCAGGTCCTCCTGGCCCCGCAGGGCATCGTCCAGGTGCAGCTGGGTCTCCTAGCCCGAGAGAATGGGAAAGAGAGGCGAGACGCTGAGGCTTCAGGGCCACCAGCCTAACCTACAGCTGGAGGAGCTTGAAGGGAGGGCACAGTCCCACTGCGCGGAGCTTTCTCAGACCTTCAGCTGGCCCTGGACGGCCCGGACGTGCTTCAGGGTCTCGGCAGCCTGGCGGCTGGCGTGGCTCAACTGGATCTCGATTTCGTTCAGATCGCCCTCCATCTTCTTCTTGATCCTGATGGCTTCGTTCCTGCTCCGCACCTCGGCGTCCAGGGCGCTCTGCATGGTCTCCACCGTCCTCTGGTAGTTCCTCTTCAGCTGCTCCATCTCCTCGTCTTTCTCCGCCATCTTCCTGTCGACGTCCGATTTCACTTGGGTCAATTCGAGCTGGATGCGCAGGATCTTGGCCTCTTCGTGCTCGAGAGTGGCCTTGAAGGAGCGGAAACAAGACACAATGGGACCAGTGGTGGAAGAGAGCCTGCACGCTAGCCTTTAGGGCTAGCAACATGTCAGCGGCCTCAGCCTGGCCCTGGAGGTGGTGTGGTCTGATGCCCATTCCTGTGCAGCCACCACCCAGCTGCCAGTGCAGCCTCGCCTATTCCTGTGATAGTGGCCGGGCTTCAACAGAGCTTCCAGACCCAGAGAGACGAGGAAGAAAGGCCTGGCAATCGGTTTCTTAAAATTAGCCCATGCCAACCCTATGGGTCCCAGACAGTCCCACCTGTTGTGCATGGGAGCAATCATAAATTGGGGACCAAGTTAACCGTGGCTCATGTCCACCTTCCTAAGATGAACTCTGTAATATTCAAAAAGATCTTTAAGAAAGTCCTCTTATGTTCAGTGCAGAAATGAACTCAGCTTCGTTGTTACTTGGTTTTGATTAGTCCTCGCGTAATGAGTACATACTGAAATCATCCTGTATTTTAGGAGCTTAAGGCGCTGTCTAGATACTTGGAATTCAACTGAGCGCTCTGTCCGAATCTCATTTTCTATCTCATTTCAAGAGATTCAAGGTAATTAGCACAAAAGGCAAAGGCCCCTCGACAAGATGGATTGACACAGTGGCTGCCACAACGGGCTGACACAGACGAATAACTGAGGCTGGGGCAGGACTGGGCGGGGTCTCGTTCTGTGGCACACAGCGCCACCATGAGTCAGAACTGACCCTACTTAACAACAACAGC
>NW_022105908.1:5480701-5497539 GCF_000313985.2 Echinops telfairi | reverse complement strand
GGAACACCTGGGTCTGAGGGGGGTACCTGCGCAGGGACGTCACATGCAAGCACGCTCGCCCGGCGGTACCTGCGCAGTGACGTCACATGCACGCACGCTCGCCCGCGGCCTGGCTTGCTTACGCTCTAAGTTCTTGTTTTCTCGTTTCACGGTTTCCAGTTGGTCTAAGGCTTCCTCGTAGGCGTTTTTCAGCTTGAAGAGCTCCGTGCTCAGGGAGCGAGACTCCTTCAGGGACGCTTCCAGCTCGGCTTGGCTCTCCTCACACTTGGTCTTCCATTCGGCCAGCACCTGAGACAGCGCCAGGAGAGTGACAAAGCCCACTGACCAGCAAATTCACCCAACTGCCCACTCGAGGTCCCAAGGGTAGCGAGCACTCTGAGAGGAAGGGCTGGGCTCAGAGGCTTCTCTTGCTGGTCCCTTGTTCCCGATGATTTGGCTAACCAGGATTGCATTCCATATGTGCACTCACTGGCGGCGAGTCGGTGCTGAATCGTGGCCACTCTGCAGGCCAGAGTAACACTGCCTCTGTGGGTCTCCCAGACTGTAACGCTGGACGGGACGAGGAAGCCCCACGCCGTCCTTCTCTCGAGGAGCCACCGGTGGTGTCGAGCTGCCGGCCTTGGCGTTAGCAGCCCAACACAACCCCTGCACTACCAGGCCTCCCTGGGCATCCGCCTGCCACTCTCTTCCTCTCCAACGGGCACACAGTTCCTTTAAATAGGACTCTGTCAGGCCGGAGCGGCCTTTTCCGAACGTAGCAATGGCCCTGCACATTCCAATATTTCCATTAGCTCAGCCTGCCCTTTCACACTGAACGGGAAGCTTCCAGAAAAGCCAGCAAAAGAGGTCTCTGTTGGATTCCCACATGCCAACCCAGGTGGGCCAGCAATATGGCGGAAGGCAAGAAGTTCGGGGCTGAAGAGCCCTGGAGAAATCAGTGGGTTCCCAGGGGTAGTGTTCAGTCAGGGCCTCGACTCCCACCCCATGCCCATTCTGTTTTACAGCTGAGGAAACCGCATGCCAGCCAATTTCAGGGCATGCCCAAGGTCACTCGGCTCGTGTGGCAGAGTCAGTGCCAGACCTCCTTCCCTAGAGCTCAGCCAGAGCAGGGCAGACCGCACACCGCACACCTTATCAAAGTTCCTCTGCTTCTTGTCCAGGGCTGCGGCCAGGGAATTGGCTCTTTCCACATCAACCATCAGATCCTCCACCTCTCCTTGCAGCCTCTGCTTGGTCTTCTCCAAGGAAGCACATTTAGCATTCACGGCCTCCACTTGCTCCTCAGAATCCTGAAGGCGCTGAGCAAGTTTTTTCCTAACGGAAAATGCGAGAGAAGCAGGTGCTGTTGAAGTTGCAATCCTCTCCCACACCAGTATTCATCAATGGGGACTCGCTGATCTAAGCGCTGTAAGGGCACCACCACGTGCTTCTCGGCTTGGCTAAGCCTCAAAGACCCATTGCTAGGCCAAAATCGACAGCCGGCCAAATGGAGGAGGGCCACCTCATCTCACCCCCTTGCCTGGGCTGGGAATGTTTTCCCAAAACCCTGCCAAGATCACCAGACACAGTGGCCACCTTTCCCTCTCCCATGATGCCCCAGGAGACCTCAGCGCCCCACTGCTACCCACTGGGAGCATCACCCAGTCTTCCAGAGCCAGAGGGGCCCACGTACCATCCCTACCCCTTTCCTACCCTTACCGTATTTGCTGTAAGGATGCCCCTGGCTCATCCCCTCAACAACCCCAAAATGTCTTTGGTCACTGTCTGTGCATTGTCAATACATTGTCAGTGTATGTATCAGGGCAGCGAGTCACCAGTCTGTGGGCAGGAGTGCCTGGGTGCCAGTGTGGGAGTGCACACTGACTAGGGGGGGCCCCACCCACGCATCCCATATCTGAGCATCCCCTACCGCTCACTGGGCAGCCCTCTACTTTGCTGCCAATGAGAACTGGCCATCCAGAAGTTTTACGAGCCATGTCAGCCAGAACTGGCTTCTGCTCTTTACCTTAAACAGCTATGGATGCGGCTAGCCGCCACTCACTAGCTGATCCCACCCCTGTGCAGGTAGCCTGCCCTGCCCACCCAGGAGGGGGCATTTCGGAAGTATAAAAGGCTGCAAAATGCAGTGACTAATGTGGGATCTGGACCATCCCTGATGCCCCTCAGGCTGAGTGCAGCAATCAGACCCTCAAATGCAGCCCACCTTCAGGCCACCAGCTGCTTGCCATCTATCATCCCTGTGGGAACCCTGATGACCCCATCCCGGCCCTGCTTCCTCTACCCAGCACAATGGAAGCAGGGGGAGACCTCACCCCCTCTCCCCTCCTAAGTGGTGAGAAATACCATGTGATGTACATGCACACAGGGTCCACTAGCCAGAGACCCATCAGAGTGTGGCTGGCCAATGGACCCATGGGGTGTTAATTACTGTCAGATGTGACGTAGTTAGCGTGCAAAATAGTCAGATTGTAGATGTTTCACATGTATCCAAAATTTCAGAAAACCAGATGGCCGGGAAGTGGGGAATATGTGTCCCTATTGCATCCATCAGCCCGGGAGAGTTTCTTGTCTACCAAAAGCCAGTTTCTTGTCTACCAATAAGCTGCCCTGTCTCTAAGATCAAAGCTCTTTCTCCCCATGAAGGGAGCCAGGGCATTCAAAGACAAAGGAGAAGAGGAAACAAGACAGATTCTTTCCCAAATATTTCTGCAGGCAGTGTGCTGTCTTGTGATTGATTAGGGGCTGGAGGCCGATCAAGTTGCCTACTTGGCCTCCTCCAGCTCCTCTGTGCGCTGGATGGCGTCCGTCTCGTATTTGGTCCTCCACTGGGCCACCTCACTGTTGGCCTTGGACAGGGCCCGCTGCAGCTCGGCCTTGGACTCCTGCTCCTCCTCATACTGTTCCCGCAGCAGGTCACAGTCATGGCGCGAGGACTGCAGGGCGTGGGCCAGGGCGTTCTTGGCCTGCCAAAGTCAAGGGAGAAGAGCAATGGTGGATGCCAACCGAGGCCATGTGCCCAACCCGACTCATGCCTGCCCTGCCAGCATCACCCACGGACTAAAGTGGCCTTTGTTTCTGCGTGCCGCGCGATCTGAATGTTGGGTCAAGGGCACACGCGCTCTGAAGGCGTACCTTGCTCTCTTCCTCCAGCTGCCTCTTGAGTTCTTCTGTCTGTTGGGTAGAGGCCTGCTTGCTTCGGGAAAGCTGGGAGACAATGCTTTCCCTTTCCTCCAGTTGACGGCCCAGCTCACCTGTGGGCAGAGGGGAACGTTGTCATCTTCGTCACAACTCCCTGTCCCTCCCAGACGGAGGGTGCTCAGTGTAAAGATAGGATCCTCACACCTACTCTGGCAGGCAACATCAGGATAAGGGGAGAAAAGATTAAAGCTGAGGATTTCATCGTGCTTGGATCCATGCTCATGGAAGCAGCAGTTGAGAGGTCAAAGGACACAGTGCTTTGTGTAAATCTGCTGCAGAAGACCTCTGCCAAGCATTGAAGAGCCAGGAGGTTACTTTGGGGACTCAGAGGTGCCTGACCCATGCCAGGGTGTTTTCAATTGCCTCCTCTGCATGTGAAAGCTGGACCCCGAATGAGGAAGACCCAAGAGGAACGGAGGCATTTGAATCGTGACGTTGGTGAGGAATAATAAAAGCATCGTGGGCTGCCAAAAGAAGCAACAAATCTGTCGTGGAAGGAGTACAGCCAGAATGCTCCTTCGAGGCAGGGATGGTGAGACTTTGGACATGATGTCAAAGAGACCCGTCCCTGGAGCAGGAGGTCGTGCTTGGTCAAGTCGTTGGACAGTGAAAAAGAGGAAGCCCTTCGACAAGATAGGTCGATACAGTGGCTCTATCAATGGGCTCAGACATAAGCACAATTGTAAGGCTGGCCAAGGACCAAGTTGTGCTTCATTCTCCTGTAGACAGGGTCACTATGAATCGGAACTGATTCTATCGCACCTAACAACAACAACAACATTCTAAAAGTTTGGGAGAGAACATAGTGTAAGGTATGGCCCCGTCTTGGGGGGAGAAGGGAGCTGTGTGTGTATATGTATATATGTATATATATATATGATAAGACATTGTTATAAATATCTATCATATATATGATAAGATATTGTTGTAAACCCCCAAGAATTTGTAGTCACATCTATCAAGGAGAACAGTGGTAAATGTGAAGGGTTCTCAGAGCACCTAACAAGTCCCGTCAGGCCCGCCCAGTGGCTGGTGTTTCCAACAGTTGGTTGGTTTTGTCATGAAAGAAGCCTCACTTTCCTTAGGACTTCCTACCTCTGGCAGTTGAAAATTAGACTCTTCGATGAATATGGTCAAGTTCAGGCTTGGCTGGGATGTTGACAGAGAGATTCGAGATTTTAAAACAAGTGGGGTACTTCATGATTCCACAGGTGAGTCCCCAAGGATGGCTCTAGCAGGGGCAACAAAGCCTCTCTCCTTAGCTGTCTTGCTTGTGGCTATGAGCAGAGGGGTGATTCACCTGTGATCAGAGGCTAAGCGACGACCTCTGGGTAAAGCCATGTGTTCTAAGTTCCAAATAATGTTCCTCTATATTTTTATTAAGGAGCCCTGGTGGGGCTGTGGACGAGGTATGGGGCTTCCAACTGCATGGTTGATCGTTACAACCCACCAGATGCTCCTCAGGAAGAAGGTGAGGCTGTTTGCTCCCATAAAGAATTAGTCTCAGAAACCCTAAAGAGGAGTTCTATCCTGTTCTATGTAAGGGCGCAATGAGGCTGAATCTACTGGATGGAAGTGAGTTTGGTTAGGGTTTTAGAGGCTAGCTTCCTCCTTCGGGATAAAATAGCCCAGCTCGCTGCCAGCGGGTCCATGCTGACTCATAGCGACGCTACAGGACAGGGTAGAACTGCCCCTGTGGGTTTCCCAGACTGTACCTCTTCATGGGGGTAGAAAGCCCCACCGTGCTCTCAGCCCAGAATAAGGTCCAAATTCATTCATTCCACTTAAAAATATGCTTTCCTAGGAATTCTACCCCAACACCACCCCAACTCCACCAAATCTGTCCCTGCTTTGGACCAGTTGCCCCCCTCTGGGGCATCCGTGGCCTTCTGCTCCTCATTTGCAGCCTCACCAGCCTCCGTCTGCAGGCGAGACTTCTGCGTTGTCAGCTCACTCAGGCTTCTCTGCATCTCCTCGTTCTTGCTTCTAGACTCACTTAACTGGTCCTCCAGTGTCCGGCATATCTTCTCCAGGTTTGCCTAAAGGATTAGATGCACGTGCGGAACACCAAGTCAGCAGACCTTGGCATTGCCTAGCCCCAGATGGCTCTTTGAGCCAAAGCCCCCGGGAGCGCCCTGTGCAGGCACCTTAGACTTGGCCACGCTCTCCACGTTGCTGGCCAGGTCGTCCAGCTCCATCTTCAGCTCGCTCTTCTCCTTCTCCAGCTTCTGCTTGACCCGCTGCAGGTTGTCGATCTGCTCCCCGAGCTCGGCCGCGCCGTCCCCGTGCTTCTTGCGCAGGGTGGCCACCGTGGCCTCGTGCTGCAGGGTGGCCTCCTCCAGGTCCCTGCGTAGCTTCAGGAACTCCGCCTCCCGCTTCTTGTTCAGCTCGATCTGGGTGGAGGTGACGCCGCCTGCCTCCTCCAGCCGCTCGCTGAGCTCCTCCAGCTCGCGGGCATAGTCGCTGCGCTGCTTCTCGGCCTTGGCCCTGTTGGCCCGCTCGGCTTCGATCTCCTCTTCCAGCTCCTCGGTGCGAGCCTGCAGAGGGCAGCCGTTCCCCCGGGTTGCTTCCCGTTGCTTGGGCCGGGTTGCTCCCCTCCCCTTTAGAGGAACAGGAAAACTCTAGACTTCTCTTCAGAAGGGTGAGTGTTGTCTATTCCCTTACTAGGATCTCTCTCTCCCCCTCCCTCCTTCCCTCCCTCCTACAACATAGTCCTCTTTCAGTGGCCAACGTAGGATAGCTCCCCCATTTAATCACGTGTTGATCAAAATGGTTTTGATGGCGGGTTTTCTGGGGCTGTGAAAACATTCTCCAACCATGCTGTACCAGACTAGTGAAGGCAACCCACGACGAAGGTGACCCATAGCCTGCTCACGTGGTCCACTGCCCTTTCCCAGGAAGTCGTCTAGCACACTGCCCTTTGTGTTCAGTTGGCTGAGATAACGCAAGTGCCCATTAGTCACCCAACTGGGGGCAGCAAAATAGGTGTTGCGTGATTGCTACAGACTAAAACTTGACACGGATGCCCAGGAGTCATAAGGAATCGGACTCTTTTTCCCCAAGAGCATTGAAGCTGTTTGCATTTACTATCAGCAGCATTTTACTACATCGGTGCTCTAAGGACACAGACAGCTCTGTAGGCACCACTAGCATATATGTTGATAGACATGCATTGGCAAACGATGAAGAACAGGACAGTTGGGTTAAAATCCAAATTTCACTATTTAAAGAAAACTCTGAGACTATGGCAATGTTGCCAGAAATAACTGCATAGGCTCAAAGCAGAAACCCATAACCAAGCTCGTGGAAACCTTGACTCTCACCTCCTGCACAGTCCTAACCAGCCCTTCCCTGCTCAACCTGGGGTGTTTTTCCATTTAATTAGATATTGGCCAAAATGGTTTTGATGGTGTATTTTTTTTTAAGTTATGGGAACGTTGTTTGACATCGCTGTCCCAGACTGGAGCGAAGGAAAGCAATGAACCTGCCCACCTGCCCCACTTGGCTTATGGCAGCCCGCCTGGCCCCGTGCTGGGAAGGGAACAAAGCCTTCTGACCTGCAGCTCCTTGATTTTCTTCTGGAACTGGAGGCCCAGCGTTTGCTCATCCTCCACTTTGCTTTGGAGTTGACTGTATTCGAAATCCTTCCTGGAAGGGGAAACAGACTGCGTGAAGACGGACCGCCTCGCACCCCGGTGAGAACGAAGCCGGTGGCCGGTGGTCGGGGAGCCTACTTCTTGCATCTCTCTTCCCACTGCTGCTTGTCGTTCTCCAGGTCCAGGATGCACTCCTGGGAAAGCTTCAAGTCACCCTCGAGCTTCCTTTTGTTCCGTTCCAGGTCCACACGGAGCTTCTTTTCTTGTTCTAAGGAGCTTTCCAACTGAAACAACAACCCCAAAGGCACCGTTTCCATGGAAGAAGAAACGCCTCGCACCACAGGACTCTGGGAGACTCTCTCCATCCTGAAGGCCTAGGGACCCGTGGAGCATCCTGTACTTACGTCATCGACTTGCTGTTCTAGTTTGCTCTTGACTTTGCTCAGAGAATTGACTTTGTCTTCTTCAGCTTGGAGGTCGTCCAGGGCCTGCTGGTGGGCCTCCTGGAGGGCTTTCTTCTCCCTGGTTAATTTGGCGATGGTTTCATCCAGCCCAGCAAGCTCCTCAGTAAGGTTTTTAACCTAGGAAAACCACAAGCCCTTATAAGAGGATAGACATTGGATCCACTAGGGCGACACCGGGCTACGAAGACTCACAGAGAAAGTACCTTGTTCTCCGTGGCATGTTTCTCCTTCTCCACCTTGGCCAGTGTCAGCTCCAGGTCGTCTATGTCTTTCTTGAGCTCGGAGCATTCATCCTCCAGCTTCCTCTTCTTGGCCGTCAGCTCGGCGTTGATCTCCTCCTCGTCCTCAGCCCTCTCTGTCACCTCTTTGATCTTGGCCTCCAGCTGGAACTTGGCTTTGATCAGCTGGTCGCATCTCTCCTCAGCATCCAACAAGTTTTCACTTTCCTTTAAAATAAAAAAATCACCATGGCCATGAACAAGGTAAGGGTTTTGACACTCCGGAATTTTGCTATGTTGGAAACCCTTTGTAACGCATCTCAACTGAAAAGCGAAACTCCCTGCCAATGGTCCAGTTTCCCTAAAGAATCGAATCTAGAAATTGAGAGACAAGGGGTCGCTCTCAATACATACAGCTTGAACTTGTAGCTGCAGGTCATTTTTCTCTTGGACCAGGGTCACCAATTTTTCTTCCAGCTCCTTCCGTTTAGCTTCTGACTTGGCGAGCTCTTCTTTGGTTTTGGCAAACTCCTCCTTCATCATGGCCATCTCCTTCTCGGTCTCCGCGCTCTTCAACAGGGGCTTGATCTTGAAGAACAGCTTCATCCAGGGCCAGTGCTTGACGTTCATGAAGGCGCGGACGTTGTACTGGATGCAGAAGATGGATTCCCTACAAACAAAGTCTTGGTTACTCTCCAAAGAGACTCACCCCTTTCCCCGCAAAGAGCTCCTATTTGAACAAAGACCGTGCTCAACCTTCTCTGTACCATCTTCTGGAATTCCACACGCATGAGAAACCCTCTACACACAGCTTGGGTGCGGGTGATCAGCTTGGCCAAGCGGTCGTCCCGCATCTCCTCCAGCGTCCCCAGCAAGCCGGCCTTGAAGAACACCTGGGGAAGAGGTGAGGGGAGAAGGGTGGCATGACTCCATCGTCTGGAGAAGTTCGTTGTACTAAGAGAATTCGAGGTCAGCATCCATCAGAACTGATGCATTACCTTGGTGTGTCCAAACTTGTACTGCGTGTGGTCAATGTCAATAGAGGCCAACAGTTTTTCACATGCTTTCTTGCTGTCGATGAACTGCCCCTCGGGGATTGCGCTGGCATTCAGCACACGGTATCTGCCATTGGAGACACAGACACCAGCGCAGACTGTTAGCCAGGCCGTGAGTCTTAGAAACCATCTAGTTGAGGCCTCTGTCCTAAGGCCAGGAGACCAAGGTCCAGAGAGCTGAAGGAACCCGCCCAAAGCCACACAGCATAGAACAACCTAGAACCTGGGGTATCTGACTCTTCACCAGTACAGGGAACTTACCCATTGCCATCAAGTCTGTTCTGACTGATGGCGACCCTGTAGGTATCAGAGTTCAACTGCACACCACAGGGTTTCTAAAGGCTGATTTCTCAGTAGTAGATCACCAGACCTTGCTTGTGAGACAACTTGGAGGTGCCTTGAACTTCCCACCAGTTGGTGAGCAGCCACGCACAAGAGCCATTAGAACCACCCAGGGATTCCTTCGGACTTTAAGGAAGGGCTTTTTTCCCTGCCAAGTTGTATATACATTAAGTGCTCGAGAAATCAGGAAGAAACAAGGCTATCTATTTTAGTCAAGGGGTAGGTTACTCATTTTATGTGGAAGTCAGTCCGTGGTTGATCTTTGGGGAAAAAAAAGCTTCCTTCCTCCCCATCCTCCTCCATCTCCAACGGCGGCATGCACACATCTCAGAGGAAGCCTGCAGGGCATTTTTATTACCCACCTTTGTTTAAAATCCCCGTAGAGAATCCTGTTTGGGAAGCCCTTCCTGCAGATGCGGATGCCTTCAAGTACCCCGTTACACCGCAGCTGATGGAGGACAAGGCTATGTTCCATAGCCCCTGGAAACAGACACAAGAAACCCCAACATCACACACCCTGTCGGAAACACTGAGTGCCCGACCGCCCACCAGCAGGGGTCCTACCTGCGGTTTTGGTCTCATTGGGGATGATACAACGCACAAAGTGGGGGTGGGTTGTTCTTAAATTGGACATCAGCTTGTTCAGGTTTTCCTAAAAGCAGATTACATTTGCTTATAAGAAACCCCAAACCCAAACCCAACCCCCCCGCACGAGGAGTAGATTCCGACTCATACTGACCCTACAAGACAGAGTAGAAACTGCTTTTGGGCTGGAGACTGAAATTCTTTATGGAAGCAGCCTCCTCTTTCTCCCAGGAAGCTGGTAGTGGGTTTGAACCACTGCCTATCTTGCTGTTAGCAGCCTAATGCTTAGCCCACTCCAACAGGTCTTTATAAACACAGAAGCAAGTTTTGTAATAAAATATGGTTTCAAATCATTTTAATTCTCAAAAAAAAAAATTACTGCCATCGAGCCCATGCCAATTTATAGCCACCCTATGGGACAGGATAGAACTTCCCCCATCAGTCTCCCAGACTGCAACTCCTTATGAGAGTAGAAAGCCCTGTCTTTCTCCCTCAGAGCTGCTGATAGTTTCGAACTGCTGACTTTGCAGTTAACAGTCCAACGTGGAATGACTACGCCCCGGGATTCCATTAATTCTAAAGAAAAGTGAACTTAACTTAGACTGCTAACAGTCACCATGAGTTGGAATCCCCTCAATGGCAATGGGCTTGGTTTGGGGTGGGGGTGGGGGGAGTTGGTTGCTTGGTTTATGGCTAGAAGGGCTGGTGACTAGAGACCGATGAAGTACATCATTTCTGAAACCAACTCAAGGAGGTGCCTAACTGTACGGAGAGCACCATGACCATGAGATGCCACTCCATCTGTCCTTCACACAAGCCAAGCCATTGATACTCAGGCCACACCTCCCAGTCCATCCAACCAGCAGTCCTACAAAATGATAACTAACTCCTGGATTGATATTTCTTAGCCCTCACACGTGTATATTATCACGCTGCCACTCGACCTTCCTAAGTGACAGTCCTCGGATCAGGACAACGTTACTCTTCTCACACAAAGTCTACGCTGCTCGTTCCGGGATGCCACAAACCAATGACAGGCAAACAAACTTGGGGTCGCGTTTCCTACCCTGAAAAGGGCCGAGACGGTCTGGAAGGAAGAGCCCTTCTTCTTGGCGACTTTCTTCTTTCCACTGTCAGCTGCAAGAGCGAAAAGAGCGCCTCCTCTGAGCACCGCGGCAAGACCTCAGGTCATGTGGAGCAGGCAGCAGGCAACAACCGAACGCAAACCCTCCTGAGAGCCCATTACCATCGGCCGTGGCAAACGTGGCATAGAGGTGCGCCAGGAGCCTGTTAGAGGACTTCTGGTACAGGCCGACCACGGTCTCATTCAGGGGGTCCTTGTTCTTCTCCAGCCAGCCCGAGACACTGTAGTCCACTGTGCCGGCGTAGTGGATCAGCGAGAAGTGGGCCTCAGCCCTGCCCTTCACCACCTTGGGCTTCTGGAAGTTGCTGGACTTGCCCAGGTGCTGGTCGTACAGCTTGTTCTTGAAGGAGGTGTCTGTGGCCTTGGGGAACATGCACTCCTCCTCCAGGATGGAGAAGATGCCCATGGGCTAGGCGTGAAGACACACGGGGTCAGTAGGCAGACGGTAAGGAGCAGCGGAGGTTACGAAGGGGCTGGGTAGGGAGGAGAGGCTACCTTCTCGATGAGCTCGATGCAGGCAGCCAGGTCCATCCCGAAGTCGATGAAGGTCCACTCGATGCCCTCCTTCTTGTACTCCTCCTGCTCCAGCACGAACATGTGGTGGTTGAAGAACTGCTGCAGCTTCTCGTTGGTGAAGTTGATGCACAGCTGCTCCAGGCTGTTGAACTGACACCAAAATATAAGGTTGACATGGGCAGTTAGGCTTCTGTCAAAGTCAAAGCTCCTGAACACCCCTTCTCCTGGCCTCCGGTTGTCGCCAGTGCAGCATCACGTTAGATACGGTCACATTCTTCCTGGCCTACTTCAGATCACACCTCCTCCGTGGGACCTTCTCTTAACCCCCCGTTAGAAGGTGCTTCTACTTCTTCCAACGGGCCACGGACTGGCTGTCTCCCACACACCAGCCATGGTTTGCCTTACCTGGTACATGCCTTGTATGTTTTTCATGTTCCTTTACAAGAGGACAGGCTCATCTTGTTATTCATGTTTATGTTTCATAGCAAATTATGCACCTTGATGAATGCATTTAGCACAGGACCAGTAAGATAACTTGCTGCTGTTGTGTCCATTCCAACCCATGGCAATTCTATCGGATTGAGTAGAACTGCCCTGTAGGCTCGAGACGATAGCTCTTTACTGGAGCGGAAAGCCTCCTCTTTCTCCCTCAGAGCGGCTTGTGGATTCGAACTGCTGATTTGTGGCTAGCAGCCCAAAGGGTAACTCACCATACCATCAGGGCTCCCACCAGAATAGCTTCGTAAAATATTGCATGACTGGCTTATTGTCCAATTCTTTCTATCCCTTTTCTGGCTCCCTCTAATTGAATAATTGCTTTTTCTCTCTCTTTTATCCACTTAGTAATGCCTTCTAAAACCTATCTTAGCAGGGCTCATCCATCCCGTGTGTTGAAAGCATGCAAACACCTGCACCCCTCACTGGTACTCCTCTTCTGTCTGACCCACCTCCTGCCTGGTTTTCATAGCAGGTGCTGTGACAGGTCGACCTTCTCGATGGTGTCCCTAGTGACACTAAACTAGCAGAGTTGCCACCGAGCCCATGGTGACTCCTGGCGACCCCATTCGTGGCTCAGTACAATGCTGCTCCTCGAGGGCTCGAGGGCTGAGGTTTCAGACACAGATCCCAGGCACCTCGGGGTGGACGCGCACCACCAACCTTTGGTGTATCAATATGATCGGGTCAACAATCTCTACATAGCTGTTACCCGGTGGGCTGTGACCCGCATGGTCAGCATGGTCAGCAGTTTGAAACCACCAGAAGCTCGTGGGAGAAAGACTGAGCTGTCTGCTCTGGTCAATGGTTACCGTCTCGGAAACCCACAGGGGTCACCGAGTCAGCATCGACTCCACGGCGGTGAGTTTGGTTTTCCTAGAAAATCCCAAGCGCCCATCCCACCGAGCACACAATGATACATGAATGCAGGACCCCGGGTAGCACACACCTCAAAGATTTCAAACCCCGCGATGTCAAGGACCCCAATGAAATGCTGTCTCGGGAGCTTGGTGTCCAGTTGCTGGTTGATGCGCGTGACCATCCACAAGAACAACTTCTCATAAACAGACTTGGAAAGGGCATTCACTGCATGGTGAACCTGTCAGGGGAAAGCGGGGTGGTTCCCTCGACGTCCCTGGGGGAGTGGTGTCCCTTTCCCCCTTCACGGCCCCGGGGCAGCTCCTTACCTGATCCACAGTTTGACCTTTGGTAACATACTCATTCCCAACTTTCACTCTGGGGAAGCACAGAGCCTTCAGCAGGTCCGAGGAGTTCAGGCCCATCAGGTAGGCTGTTTTGTCAGCCACTGGTCAGAAAAGAAAGGCCATGAGAGAGGGGGGCTCTCAGGGCTCCGCAAAACAGGGAGCAGCATTGAAAATCTACCAGGTATTTCAAAGCCTACATGTGTTCGCCAGGGGCTGGATCTGGCTTTTGTTGTTGTTTTGCTTTGTATTTTTCTGAGTGATGTCAAATGCAAAGGAGTATTTTATTCTTTCTTTTTTAAATTTAAATCATTTTATTGGGGGCTCGTACAACTCTTATCACAATCCATACAGCCATCCATTGTGTCAAGCACATGTGTGCATTTGTTGTCCTCATCATTCTCAAAACATTTGCTTTCTACTTCAGCCCTTGTGTTCTTTCTTTATTACAGTGATCGCTTGAAGGAGCCCTGGGGCACTGTCATCTTATCATTGGCCTGCTCACTGCAAGGTGGGCTGTTCAAAACCACCAAGCGCTCCTTGGAAGAAAGATGAGGCTCCCTGATGTGGCAAAGATTTATAGTCTGGTAGCGATGGGGTCACGATGAGTCAGAATCAACTCATGGCAGTGAGTTTGTTATTTTTGTTTCATTCGGTTTACTGCCATTCTTTTCTCAAGCGTTTTCATCACTTAAAACTGAACTCTGAACCCATTAAAGCAATAGCTTCTCCCCCTGCCCCTGCCCCAGGCCCTGGTAACTACTATTCCATTTTCTGTCTCTTGACATGTGCCTGGTCTAGCGGTTCCATATAAACCGATTCAGTCACTATTTGGCCTTTTGCATGGCCACCATGTGTTTCATATTCCAAAGCTCTAAACTGCTTACAGAATTCTTGGGTGGCACCAAAGCTTTTGCCCTCGACTCTCACTGGAAAGGTTGGCAGTTTGAATCTATGGAGAGCCTCTTGGGAAGACAGTCCTAGCAACCTGCTTCTGACAAGCCCACAGAGCTCATTCAGTTCTGCCACACGGGCTTGGCAGAAGTCAGATTGGAGCCCAGAATGCCCTGATCACTTCCCCTTGACTCTGTAACGGGAGCACTCCTGCGATCTCACAGACGTGTGTGGGAACAGTGCCTAAGACACCCGAGTACTGCAGAAGCCCCCTTTTCCACCTGGAAGAGGCGCCAGATGACCACAGTCCTCTGAGATCACCTCTGTCCTAGCTCTCTATCCCTGGCACTGGCGTCTGGCCTGCCCCAGTGATCCATTACCTTCCGTGCCATCTGGCTCTGCCTGCTCCTCTCGCTGCTTCTGCTTGAACTTCATGTTCCCATAGTGCATCACGGCTCCCGTCAGCTTGTAGAGCCCGGACTTCTCTTCCGGGGTGAAGCCTAGTATGTCTATGGCACTCTGGCATTGAAAGAACACAAGTCAGGCAGGTGTCCAGGTGGTGGGTGACGGACAACCCTCATCTCTCTTCTGGGCCCTACTTACATCCGTCGCCAACAGCTCCTCGGCATCATCGATGCTGGCCACCAGGATTTCTCCCTGGCTGATGAACGGGTAGTCGTAAGGGTTGGTTGTAATAAGCAGCAGCTCTGAAATGAAGAAGAATTTGAGATCAGATAGATACAAGGAACTGTCCCACCCCCACCCCCAGTAGATGGGAGCTCCGCACTCTGGGCACAATCAATGCTCATGGAAACAGCGGTCAAGAGATTAAATGATGTATATTGCATTGGGGAAATCTGCAGTACAAGACCTCTTAAAAGGATTAAAGGTTATTATGTTGAGGATGAAGGGATCCCTGACCCAAGCCATAGTATCTTCAATCACACAATCCATATGCGTGTGGAACTTGGACATTGAATAAAGAAGAAGACATGCCCTTGAACTACGGTGTTGGTGATGACTGTTGAAAGACCGCCAAAAGGACAAACAGATTTGTCGTGGAAGAAGTACCGTCAGCGTATTCCCTAGAGGCAAGGATGGTAAGAGCCCGTCTCACGTGCTTTGGACATGTTACCTGGAGAGACCAGTCCCTGAAGAAGGACCTCAGGCTTGGTAATGTGGAGGGCAGTGAGGAAGGGGAAGGCTCTCAGTGAGACAGACGGATACAGTGGCTGCACCGACAGACTCAAATATCAGAGCAACCGTGAGCATGAAGCAGGACCATGTTGTCGGCGTGCTTCCGTTGCGCGTAGAGTTGCTACAAGTCAGAGGCGGCTCAAAGGCACCTAACAGTAACCCTGTGCTGGTCGTGCCCAGGTGGTGCAAGTGGTTGGCTGAATCCACCCGGAGAGGCCTGGGAAGGGGAGGGGAGGCACGCAGCCTGACCATCCATCTGCTACAGCAAACCCAGTTCTATCTTGACACACGGGGTTGCCATGAATCAGAATCGAGCCCACAGCACCTGGGGTTGCTGGTCCTTTCCCTAGCCCTTCCTTTTTACCCTGGGCCTGGAGGTTAGTGCTGAAACCTCAATTGACTGCGGCGTTGCAAGTCTCTATTTAGACAGCCTTAGGCTACGCAGTGTGAGCTCCAGGGAAACCTTTGCAGTATAGACGAAGCAATCCAGAGAGGGTACATGCATTTTCTTGGTCTGCATACAATGGCACATTACTGTGTTGGAGAATAATGGTGGGCCAGAAGGCTTAATAAGCGCAGTATGACAGTGTGCATGCAGGCCTCTGCTATGTGTGATTCCAGGGGCACAGTGAACATCCCCAGGCTAGATGTTTCCATCGAATCAATGCTGGCATGTGGTGGCTGGTTCGTTCCATGATAGAACACTAGGGGGCGCTAAAGGACAAAGGCTTCATTCTCAGAACCAAACGGGCTGCCAGCAAGCCTATTCTGATGCACAGGGAGGGACTGACTCTACAGAACGGTCCCTGGGGACTTCAGAGACTATAAAATTGTATGGGAACAGAAAGCCTTATCGTTCTCCCATGGAGTGACCGGTGGCTTCAAACTGCTGACTCTGTAGTTAGCAGTCCAACACCAACCCACTGTACCACCAGGACTCCTTAGTGCTTAGTTACTCGGGTTTGTATTCACCAGCTGAACTCCACTAGCTAGAAGGTCGCTAACTAACAGGTGAAGGCCTCCCAAGAAAGGCCTGGTGACCTCCAGCCATGCATCAGCCACTGAAAGCCTCACAAAGCAGAATCCTACTCTGACCCACAGCGGGTCACCGCGAGTCAAAATCAACCCGATGGTAGAATAATCGTGTCGCCATCAATTGGATTCTTTTTTTTTTTTAATTGGTATTCTGCTACTGTCAGAACAACCTCGTTCCATTTCTGAAATACACGTTCTTTTCCATCTTGGGCTGCTAACCACAAGGTGAGCGGTTCTAAACCACCAGCCGCTCCGAGGGAGAAAGCCAAGGCTCTCTGCTCCCATAAATGGTTACAGTCTCTGTGAAACACACACTATTCCTCTGGTTCCTTGAGGTTTCCTCACCCCCCACTATCATGACCCAATACTGCCTTTCACTGCGGGCTAGACTGGAGCACGTACACTCACGACACACGAAGTCCAGGTCAGATAAACCCCTCAAGAACAGAAATGGGAGCAGTGATACCAGCAGGGCAGGGAGCAAGTGGGCAGAGGAGGGGCGGAATGGGTGACTGAATGCAATGGTCGACACATACACACACACCCCAACCAGGGGCCGGGAAACAACACAAACCGTGGGGGAAGGGATACAGCGGTCGGTGTTAAGATATGAAAATAACAATAATTTATAGTTTATCAAAGGGTACAAGGGGGGAAGAGGGGAAGGAAGGGAAAACAGAGGAGCTGATACCAAGGGCTCAAATAGAAAGTAAATATTTAGACAATAATGATGGCAATATATGTACAAATATGCTTGATATAATTGATGGATGGGTTGTTAGGAGAGCTGTTAGAGCCCCCAATAAGATGATCTTTAAAAAAAATAGAGTTACAGTCTCAGAAACCCACAGGGGCAGTTCTACCCTGTCCTACAGGTTGCCGTGAGCCGGAACAGAC
>NW_022105908.1:5466001-5480070 GCF_000313985.2 Echinops telfairi | reverse complement strand
TTGTTATGAGTTGGAATTGGTTAGATGGCCACGGGAGTCCCCTGGAAGAAGTGCCCGGGTGGCTAACTGCAAGGTTGGACGTCAAGCCAACGCAGAGGAAGCTCAGAAGAAAGACCCAGGGGTACACTTTCAACACGTCAGCCACTGAAATCCTCGTGGGACACAGGTCTGCTCTCACAGGGAGGCCCATGTTCCTCTGCCTTCTCTCCTGCAGCTCCCTCCATGCCTAACTCTCCACAGACCTTTAACCACCAGGCTCTCTCCACCTCTGAAGCGCTGTTCCTGCCCCTCTTCCTCCCTGTCCTTTCCGGATCTGCTGCTCAGTCTGGGGATCCCTCCCCGTCACAAGTCCGTCTGCCGAGAGTGGCAGAGCAACGCTATTTGAAGGAGACCCCTCTTCTGTCTCTCTCTCTGTCTCTCTCTCAGCAACAACCCCCAGCATCCTTGAGTCTAGCCCAACTCCAGCCCAGGAGCCTCTGTGTGGGTTAGCAGCTAAGTGTCAGCCCTGGGCCACCAGGTGGAGGGATGGAGGGATGCCTCGGTTTATGCAACAACCCCTGACAGGAACAGTATTCCAGTTGCTCGGCCACCTCCCTCTGTCTTGTGCTTTCCTTGCCCTCGGCGCCCCGCGAGGCTGCCATCTCTTTGAGGACAGGGCCTGGCCTGAGCGGGACTCACAAAGCGGGAGGAGTTGTCGTTCCTCACGGTCTTGGCGTTGCCAAAGGCCTCCAGCAGCGGGTTGGCACTGATGATCTGATCTTCCAGTGTCCCCTGCGGAAGCCCAAACGGGGGTATGTCACAGGGCGGCCGCTCTCCTCATGCCTGTCCTGAGCACCTGGCCGCCTCTGCGAAGCCAGGCTCCTACCTGAGGGCCCACTTCCGCCTCTCCCATCACCCTAGCACCCCTGCTGCTCTGTCAACATTGGCAGGCTGGTCGCTTTCAAATGCCCCCAAATGCTGCACTCCCTTGATTCTCAGGGTGTTGACTGCTTTCTACAAAATGCCTCCTTGACAATTGTCGCACTTGTCCTGGGGGACGTGCCGCTCCGCACAGGATGGAGCTTCCTCCGGGACTTTCTCACGCTTTACTTTCAAGAAAATCCCAGGATCTGGGGCCACACGAGCACGCGAGCACGCACGCACGCACGCACGCACGCACGCACGCTCCTGCGGGATGACTCACTGTCCTGTGAGACTTTGAATCCTAGGCTCCTCTCCCTCCCCTCCCCTCAAAGAGTTTCTTTTTTCTCCGCCACCTGCAGTGCTACCTGCCTCTGCCCCCTCCCTTATCAGCAGTGAAAGCAAAGCAAGGCTGCTTCTCTCTCTCTCTCTCTCTCTCTCTCTCTCTCTCTTTCCCCCAACCCCACCCCAACTCCCTGCAACCCCTTACCTTCATTTTCAAGTCCTTCTTCTTGCTGAGCTCCCCAGTAGCTGCAATTGTTGCAAAGTACTGGATGACCCGCTTGGTGTTCACCGTCTTCCCTGCCCCGGATTCTCCGCTGTTGGGGTGACCGAAGGAAAGGCGCCAGAGGACAAAAGCCCCCGTTAGGAAGAACAGCTTCCCCAGGATGGCACCCCCACGGTGTGCTCTGGGGAGCCCCCAAAGAGAGCCAGTCACCCAGAGCCCTGGACCTGCTTGGAGCACCAGCACACACACCCCTGTAGACCAACAGCCCAAGGGGAAGGAAGCGCTCTCACAGCCAAGTGCGAAGGATGGGTGCTTCCGGTGTCCTGAGCCCTTGCCCACCCCCCAGTCTACTTTCCATCATAGACAAGCTCCAAAGACTTGCTAAGGAACTGACTGTCGCAAGTAGCCTATTCATGGTCCTCCCACGGGTAACAATGGCCACCTCCATGACACCAGCCCGCGCACGCGTGTACTCACGTGATCAGAATGGACTGGTTTTCACGATCTGCCAAAGGACAAAGGAAGAGGTAAAGCCGGGTTGATTACTATAGGGAAAGGGTGTCACGATTCTGTTCCGTTTCTCCCAAGTTCAAGAGGTGCAATGCACCCTCCTGCTGACCTTCCCTTTGTGGTTATTGCTAGACGGGAACATAGAGTCCTTGGGTGAGGGTACACCCAGACGCTCACAGCTGGGTTGAAGGCTCAAGTGCACCCAGAGGCAGCTTGGAAGAAAGGCCTGAGCATCCGAAAAGCCAGCCACTGATAAGCCTGTGGCTCTCACCTCTCCTTGGACAAGCAGAAGGCTGCCAGGAGGTGATGGGCAGCTATTGGTCGACGGGAACGGAAGAGCCTCAGCCCTCCTTTTGAGAAAGAGACTTGGAGACATGAAGCCCCTTCTTAAACTGACTGGTCTTTTCTCGCCGACTAATGGCTTCACGTTGCATTTGGGGAACCAGATGAGATTGCCACTGTTTGTATTTGACTCACAAAAGTTTCATGTTGTTCCGTCAGTAAACCAGCTGCATTGCGTTGACTCGGACCTCTCGTGACTCCCGGTGAGCAGAGGAAACTGCAGGCCTGGGTTTTTCAAGGAAGCAGCTTGCCAGGCCTTTGTTCTGAGGCACTTTGGGGTGGATTTGAACTACCAACCATTCAGTTAGTAGTTGAGCACTTAACTGGTTCTGGTGGTGCTACGCGGTAAACATTGAACTGCCAACATTCGGGTCTGTGGTTCAGACCCACCACGAACTCCTCGGGAGAAAGATGCGGCTATCGACCCCTTTAAAGACTGACAGCCTCCCTCCCAGAGATCAGATAGGGTTGCTTTGAGTCAGAATGGACAAAATGACAGTGGGTGGTCTTGAGTTTGGATTGTACGGAGAGCGGGTAACACCCAGGGGCTCCACACTTTTCAGGGTCTTTTACCTCCCGTCCTAACTCCTGTGCCCTAAGCTGGACGCCAGAATGCCAGACAGGAGGTGGCCCAGGTGCACAGCTAAGCTCCTCTCTGTAATGCACGTTCCCCCCACACTATAGTCCCTTTGGAAACTCACCGGTCAGCATGAACTGATAGGCGTTGTCGGAGATGGAGAAGATGTGGGGTGGTGCCTCCTGGCGCTTTTTGCCTCGGTAGGCGGCCACCACCTCAGGGTTATACACCGGCAGCCACTTGTAGGGGTTGACGGTGACGCAGAAGAGGCCCGAGTAGGTCTGGGGGAGTAAATAGAAACACGTACTATTAGTAATAATAATCAAGATGTGTGTATATGTATGTGAAATAAGCCTTTCACCTTCATGATTAGATTCTTTTCCTTGACGATAACCTCATAGACGAGGGAAGAGATTATGATCTCTCTCTCAGTGAGGTGACTGAGACTCAAAGTGGGATGCAGGGGGCCTCGCCCAGCCACAAATAGCAATGCCTGGGACCCCCATCCTTCCTGCCCTCCCCTGTCTTGTCTCCTCTCCCTACCCCATCTTCCAACTCATCTTCCACCTGCTGGCTTCACCTCCCCGGCTGCTTTTCCATTTGCCCTGCTGCTCTCTACAGCCCAGGCAAGCAAGACTCAGATGCCCCCCACCCCCGCCTCCCCACCGGCCCCTCTCCCCCCACCTCATCCTCCCAAGCCCTGGCCCTGACGTACGTAGATCATCCAGGAGGTGTAGCGGTCCTTGAGGTTGTAGAGCACGGCAGGCTCGTTCAGGTGAGTCAGCATGGCCATGTCCTCGATCTTGTCAAACTTGGGCGGGTTCATTGCATACACGTCCTCAGGTTTGACCACCAGGGTCTGGAAGGAAAGAGGCCAGGAACTTCCTTGATGGTGCCTGCAGCCCAGGGAAACACTACCCGGGGCCTGAAGGAGCAACCGGAGAGCTAGCACGGAGTCCACAGCGCGGTCAGGTCAGGTTGCCAGCCAGACCGGTAGTGATAGGATGAGGTTTGTTTTTGTCACCTGGGCTTTTGAACTTCCTCTCCAACGTCCTTGGGTTGAGGAAAGGAGGGCAGAGGTGAGAGAAGAGGCTCTCTGTGAGATGCTGGGACGGGAAGGACAGCAGGGCGCCAGCAATTCAGTCTGGCTGGTTCCCCCATCCAAGAGGCAGTTTCTAGCTACTCAGAAGAAATGACCTGTCCATTGGCTTTCCTGAGGGCACACAAGAATGTAAGGAGCCCTGGGGGTATAGTGGGTATGCAGTGGGCTGTGATCCGCATGGTCTGTAGTTTAAAGCCAGCAGCAGCTCCGAGGGGGAAAAAGTGAACATTCTACCCACCCACCCACCTCCGTAACCAGTTACAGTCTCAGAAACCCACAGGGGAGTGCTGGGAACCAGCATTGACTCGAGGACAGTGAGTTTGTTTATTTGTTTGTTTGTGTGTTTTACATTTGTCCACCAGGCTGGTCCCCATGGGGTGAGCTAGCATTCAGAGTGCTCTGAAAGCAGCTGTCCAAGCGGCACCCCCACACCCCCTCCCACCCATGTTTCCTCTACCTCCTCATCACTCCGTGAATTGGAAGAACTGGCAATTCAGGGAAAGGGAGCCACGAGGGAGATGGGTCCTTCTGAAGGCTTCTCTCTGAGGAGCCACTTTCACCCCATGGCCCTCGGGTTTCTAAGACCACCAAGTCCTGGGGATGAGGGGCTGCTCTTCCTCTTCCCTGCCCCTCCCTCCCACCCTCCTCCCTCTGAAGATGGTGAAGGCTCCCTTTGGAGCGCTCTCTGGGCAAAGTGGGGAGGCGGCCCCTCTTCTGCCCGCCTTCAGGCAGCAGAAGCCACTTAGACCGCCCCATACTGTGGCCCTCCTCCTGAAGGCCTCTGATACTGTCTCTGAGTCTCATTCATCGCGTCTGACTGCTGTCCTCCCTGAAGCGTGATAGATGCCTTCTTTGCTATTTTATCTGAAAAATATGTAGAGCTATCTTCTGTAGGTTTGAAAACATAACTCCCACTAACTGCCATCAGGTCAAAGCAGACTCGGAGCGACTCCCTGTGGGTTTCTGAGACTGTAACTGTGTGTTGATGGCAGAAGAAAGCCCAGTCTTGGGGAGCAGCTGCTGGTTTCGAACCTGTGGATTGCAGCCCAACCGGGAACCACTACCCATCAGGGTTCCTGTAGCTTTGAAAAGTGGTCCGGTGAGTGAAGCACTGGCTGCTAATTGGGTGAGTCGTACGAACCCACGATAGTTCCACAGGAGCGAGACGACACTGTCTTCCTCCACAGGGACTTACAGACGTGGAGGCCCGGGGGCAGCTCTGCTCCGTGCGGTAGCTATGAGCCAGAACTGCCAGCATGGCAATGGGTGAGCAGTCAGTTCACACCCGACGATACTATTTCCTCTACCCTTCTCTCTTAGATTTCCTTTCCCCTCTCTTCTTTGCTTTCTAACTTTCCTTGGATCATTTCTAGACTTCCGTGACCTTGGGTCTAGAGAGCAGTGGAGTCCAGGGTTGCTCCCAGCACTCCGCAGGGGCCTGGCACAGAGTGACTGCAGGCACAAACATGTAGGGCAATGGCTGCAATGCCCTTAAAGGGTGCGCCAGCAGGGCCCCTCCCTCACTTTCCTTACTTCCACAGGTTCTCAACCTGTGGGTCCTGACCCCTTTGGGGGGGTGTCGAACGACCCTTTCACAGGGGTCGCCCAACTCATAACAGTAGTAAAATTACAGTTATGAAGTAGCATAGAAAATAATTTTATGGTTGGGGGGTCACCCAACATGAGCAACTGTATTAAAAGGTGGCGGCATTTGGAAGGTTGAGAACCACTGATCTAGAAGTATTAGGAGGGAAACCTAGGCTATTGAAAGGAAACAAACAAAAACGTACTGCCATCGAGTTGATTCTGACTCATATTGACCCTCTAGGGTAAGGTAGAACTGCCCTTAGGGGTTCCTAAGACTATAATTCTTTACGTGAGGAGAAAGACTCAACTTTCTCCCATGCAGCAGCTAGTGGTTTCAAACTGCTGACCTTGCAGTGAGGAGCCCAATGGCACCAGGCCTCCACCTGCTAGGGTTGGGCCCGAATTCCACACCCTCACTATGGACGGTGCTGGCCCCTGTGCTCTGGTCATCAGCAGCCAGCCTCTCTGCCCAAACTGTGGTCTGAGGCCAGGACTTCTGGGAAGGCTGAGGCAGGAGCGATGTGTACGCATGGGCTGGGGAAGCTGCACGCACAAGACAACTCAACACGGAGCCCACCCAAGGGCTGGTCAGCCTGCAAAAGGGCGAGGGAGCAGGCAGAAGCTTACCCTGTTGTCTTCTGTTTCCACGGTGACCTTCCCGTCTTGTGAGCTCTTGATTTTCCCTTTGGCATACTCTTGCTGGGAGTCCACCACAAAGCAGTAGGTTTTGGCATCAAAGGGCTGGTTCTGAGCCTCGATTCTCTCCTTCTCCGACTTCCGGAGAAAGGGGGCGGCTGTGCCGAACACTTCCATCTCACTATCGCTGCTCATGCTGCTCGCTGGAAGGTGAGCAGGCCAGGTGAGTGGACTGCCTCTCAGCCCACACCTGGCCACCACCACGGGCCCGCCTCTGTCTCACCACACCGGGCCACAGGGCCCTCAGAGGCCAAGCCCAGTGGCCCTCCTCTCTCAGGATTTCAGTGCTGGAAAAATCACCTGTGGATCGAGTGGCTAGGAGCCCCGGTGGCCCAAACAGTTAACACGCTCAGTTGCTAATGGGAAGGTTGGAGGTTCACATTCACCCAGGGGCCACTTGGAAGAAAGGCCTGATGATCGATTTCCAAAGGATCAGTTATAGAAAAAGACCTATGGAGCCCAATTCGTCTCTGACACACAGGGGCTGCCCTGAGCCCAAGGTGACTTGGCAGCAATCGGTGGGACTCGTACCACAGTCCCGGAGCATGCTACATCCTAGCAGTAATCAGGCGTAATCTGAGGCAGGGATCGGGGCTAAGGCCTCTCTAGACTTAGTCCTCTTGTCTGTACATCTCGGTGTTGCTGAGGGGAAGTCTACACAGAAGCATTACACACAAAAATCAACTGCAAAGGAACTTCAGAAAGTTTGGGGAGACCTTCTATTTTCCCATCATTCCATCGCGGTGAGGACCTTTGCCAGCCGCCCTCAGACATTCTTGGGAGAGAGTGTGCTCCACCGAGAGTAGCTGGGGGACCCTGGCGCTGTGTTGATTCTTCAAGGTGGTTCTGTGGTCAAAGAACCCAGCATTTTCTTTCTCTCAGTTGCCAAGAATAGAAGCTACCATCTGACCTCACACAACCATTTGGAAACTCGGGAAGTGCTGCCTTCCTTCCATTCCACTCCAGCTTAGCCTTCCCCAGCCCGACCTCTCTAGCTCTCTTTGTGCCCCGCAGCCATTGAGAGGAGGGGGAAGTGGAAACGCCCAACCACCTGGAGACTTCCCATGGCCAAAGGGGCACGGCTGGAATTCTCACCTGAGAATCACCCCCACAGGAGAACAGCAGAAGACAACAGGAACTGCAGAAATTGCCACCTACAGTAAACACGCAAAAGGAAAACTCAGGCACACTTGGAAGCGTTGGGTTCAGCGTTGTGCCCTTGGGAGGCGCATTGATACAGATCGTTGTGAGCCATAGGTTTTCCCAGGGTGATTTTGCAGCTACATCATCGGGCTTTTCTTCCAAGTTCACCTGAGTCTGGAAGCGCCCTTGGAACCTGTTCAGCATCAGAAACACATGGAGCCTCTACGGACGGGTGGGTGGTGTGTGCCCGTAAGATGCATTGGCTGGAATCAAAACTGCTCTCCTTTCTGGAAAGTGAGAGTTCCACTTTGAGCCACCGCTGACTTCTCTCAGTGAGAATGAAACCTACCCAACCCCACTCTCTGTCATGGAGTCGACGGCGACTCACAATGAGTGACCCTACAGGACAGGGCAGAACTGTCCCTGTGAGCTTCCAAGACTGTCACTCTGGACGGGAGCCTCCTCTGGGAGGGGCAGTGGGTGGTTTGGAGATGCTGACCTTGTGCTTAGCAACCCAGCTCGTGACTCCTGTGCCACGAGGTTTTAGTCCCGGCGAGGTCATGGTTATGTGGTGGGTCAGCAATTTGAAACCCCCAGCCGCTCTGAGAGAGAAAGGTGGGGCTTTCTACACCTGTAAAGAGGTACAGTCTTGGAAACCCACAGGGGCACTTCCCTGTCCTATAAGGTCATGAGTCGTCATCCACTCGATGGTAGTGAGTTTGGAGGGATTCTTTTTTTAAATACACTGCTGGTGAGTCTATTTTGACTCATAGTAACCCTATAGCACAGAGTCGAGGCAGACTGCCATGCATCTTTGAGCTGATGGGGTCAAACTATCAACCTCTCAGCTAACAGCCCAACATTTAAACTTACTGCACTAGCTACCGGGTCTCCAATAAGGATAATGGACTGATAAAATTGAAAGTGTTATATCAGAGGCTAGTTGGAGGAGCAGATGGGAATAGGGCTACTAAGATTGGAAAAGCCCCCAGCTGCCCATAAGACTGTCTCCTACCAGCCTAACACAGAAGCGTCCTCAGTTCCTGTCCGACCCACAGGCCTGTTTAGAATTGGGCAACAAGGGCAGAAGCCCTTTTAAAAGGTTTCTCACCAGACCAGGCCCTGTGGTTGTTGTCTGAGAGCATGCAGAGATCTCCGAGGTTGGCTGATCTACCTCTACCAGGTAGCTACAGCCAATGTGGTCTCAAAAATCCATAAAGCCCAGGTCGGGATAGTGAGGGCCAGGAAAGGAGTCCCCTTGTCCAGAGATCAGAGGGGCACCAGAGATGGGGACGTCTGTGTAGTGTCTGCATGCATGCTGCCCCCCAAGACCCCAGAGGGAAGAGGGCAAGGGGAGAGTGGGGAAGAGGGGAGAGAGCCTGAAGGGCAGACACAGGCCTCAGGGGAGGAGCTGGAGGCATGGGGTACGTGGGCACCAAGGCCTCCGGAGACCGCTCTTCACATCTTCCCATAGAGTCCGCCCTGACTCACAGCGCCCCTCCATGTATTGGAGCAGAACTGGGTCCTATGGGGTTTTCAATGGCTGGTTTTTCAGAAGCCATTGCTAGCCCTCCATCCTCCCAAAGTGACTCTGGGTGGACTTAAACGTCCATCCTTCCCATTAGCACCCAAGCATGGTACCTGATTGCACCACCAGGGACCCCAATGCTACAACACTTTAGAAAGAGCAAGAAGCTGCGCTCAGCTGTCCGTGCTAAGGCAACCTCAAACCGCCTTGTAGGAGGAGGGTGTGACTCACCTCTGCCGACCCAGAGCCAGAGAAGGAGCAGGCGGCCACAGAGGCTGCTGCTAACCCTTGGCTTTTATAGGCAGCGGCTCCCGCTGGGGCTCATTCCTGCTCTATATTTGGAAGGAGGGTGACAGATGCCACAGGATGAGGACGGGCCCTTTCCTAGGTTCTTCTTCTTTTTTGGTCATTGCCAAGGGAAAGGTATATATAGAAATGAACAGGGTCCATCACCGTCGTCCCAGCTGCAGAACGTTTTGAGCTTAAGATGCCTTGCTCTCCACGTGGAGGCCGACACATCGGCACAGGAGGCGCAGGGGCTGCCTCACTGTGGGGAGCCCACCCAACTCTCTTCTTCAGGCAGTGGTCACAGGTGACATCAACAGCCTGTGGGCCCCCCCACCCCTCATGTGGACTAGAGCCCGCGCCATGGGCACGGGTTTGCGTGGAAAGTTCATCCTAGGGATAATGGCTGGCTAACTCCCAAGATGGAAGGAGATGGTGAATTCCTTGAAGGAATTTTGAGCGAGACGTTTTGTCACAACCAGGATTTCTACAGGACTATGTCGTTGTAAAACTTTTGCCACGGATGAGGATGATGATGGTGGCAATTAATTTTTCTGTGGTGTATGTGTGTGAGAGAGGGAGGACTTTCTGTCTAATTAGTATCATTATTAATTTAATCCTCTCTTTCACACCAGTAGAGAGAGGGAGGGAGGACTTTCTGTCTAATTAGTATCATTATTAATTTAATCCTCTCTTTCGCACCAGTAGAGAGAGGGAGGGAGGACTTTCTGTCTAATTAGTATCATTATTAATTTAATCCTCTGTTCAGCACCAGTCGGACCAACAAGTACATTAATGACTAGGAGCTGCTCTGCCCACCAGCCCTCACTGCAACAGCTGTTTCGGGTTCCTTGTGAGGAAGATAGATCACCAATTAGGAAAGGCCAGCTGCTGCCTTTAAGGGGGGGGGGGGCAGTGACAAGGAGGAGAGCGGTGGCCTGCAGAGAAAAGGAGAGCTGAGGGTGACAAACCAGTTGTAGCTGAGAGGAGCCTTAAAGAGAGAGCAGATTCACAAGTCTTGTTCCTCCCAATTCTGTTTGTTTACTTGCTTCCCTTCGGGACGATGCCCAGGTGGGCCCCTGGGGCTGCTGGTCCTGAGTGTCAGCCTTCCCCACAGGACGATGGGGTACTCGAAAAGCAGAAGGGAGAGGCAAGGGGAAGCGGGCCTGTAGTTCTACTAGGAAGGGGCATTGGCTGAGCACCTGCTGCATGCAGGCCCCTCTGTGGAGCACAAGGTGACAAAAAGGAATGGCATTTCCCTGAGTCCGTTTATGTGAGAAGTGATTGGTCCTAGAGACAAGACACATGCTTCGAAGATTTCAGGGATTTTGTGTGGGCCCAACCTGCATCTAGTGAGTGCCTATTGGGTGAATGTCAGGTAACGCAGGAGGCTGGCGAGGGAGTGAGTTGGGAGGAGGGGGCTTGCTAACCCAATTGCTGACCCGCCCCCCTACCACCACCACCCAACCTCCCGCCAGCCAGTTGTAGGATCGCCATGTCTCACTGTTCCCTTCCTGCAATGGCAGCTGAAATCCCCATCCTTGGAGAGGGCTCCTTGGGACCCTCTCCTGCCTGACTGGTGCATCTTTATACTATGGGCTGATCACCTCCTGCGGAGGCCTGGGCAGCAAGCTGTGGACAGCGGGGTTAGAGAAGAGCCATGAACAAAGTCCTACCAGGGCTGCATCTGGGCAGTGGCCTGACCAAGGAGGACGGGGGTGGGGAAGACCAGGGAGCACAATTCCCTTTTAAAGGAAGTTGCTGTTTGAGAGTTGTTGTTGAGATGGGCTTTGGGGTACATGAAATGTTTGTCTGCTTTGTGGGCCCCAGTTCACCCATCTCCTTATATCACGCCTCCCATGTGAGCCTCCAGGAGCCTGGAAGGAAATATTCTGCCTGGGATTTATCCAAGTTCCATGGAAGAGAGCAGCAATGCCACAGACTTGCACCCCCTACACCACTACAAGGAGCCCTGGTGGGGTGGTTGGGCCGCAACCCACATGGATGGCAGTTCGAAACCACCAGCAAATCCATGGGAGAAAGACCAGGCGTTCGACTTCCTGTAAACAGTTACAGTCTTGGAAAGCCACCGGGGCTCCCTATGAATCAGCATTGACTCCATGGCAGTGAGTCACACCACTACAAGTTCTGAAAGAAACCCTCATGGCATAGTGGGCTGTGCATTGAGCTGGTAACCCCAGAGTCAGGAGTTCAAAACTGCCAGCCTCACTGAGGAAGACCAATGAGGCTTTCTACTCCCATAAAGATTTGTAGTGTTGGAAATCTACAGGGAGCATTTCTGCCCTGTCCTATAGGGTCACTATGAGTTGGAATTGGTTTATAGGGGCAAGTTCTAACACCTCTCTCACCCCAGCTCCCCCCTCTCCCTTTCTCTTCATCCATCTTCTCAGCTTCGGTGGAGGAGAGAATACCATAGACTCACAGAGAGCCCGCTGCAAGTTGCTGGAGTGCCCGCCTCTTTTTACACCTGAACAGGTGGGTGGCAAGAGAAGCAGGAAGGCTGTCCCCAGCCGTCGAAAGGGGATCATGGTGAGCGCTGGAGCCCCACCCTCCGGGAGAAGTGATGGCGGCCACCACCACATTTTAAAAATCATTTCAAAGCTAGATCAGGGAATGGAGACATTCTGGAAAGGAAATTACCAGTATCTTTGGGAGAGAGCGAAATGCCAGGGAAACTCTGACAGCATCGGTAGCCTGGAGGAGGAAGAGCGTGGGAATGGTCAAGGTCTGAGGGGGGAATCCCAGCTCCCGCACTTGTAAAAGACAGCAGCATGGCCACTGTGCTTAGCTCCTCTGAGCCTCAGCTTCCTCTTCTGAGAAATGGGCACAATGGTGCCCAGCTTCCAGAGTAACAGCGAGGATGCTACCGGGTATTGGCCTACTGAGACACACCCTGCCCTCGTGGTGCCATTTACGAGTAGCAGGGTAGAACTGCCCTGCGAGTTCCTGAGACTGTAACTCTTTACAGGAGTAGAAAGCCCATCTTTCTCCCAAGGATCAGCTGGTGGTTTCAAACTGCTGACCCTGCAGTTAGCAACCCAACGCATAACCACTACACCACCAAGGTTCCTCAGACAGTAGACAAATCTTGGTTCTCTTCTCCGTCTGAAGGTTGCTGTGCACCATTGCGCCCTTCTACCACTGGTTCTTACTGATGGCCCGAGGAAACACCCTCCACTCAGACCGAGAACCAAGTCTGAAACAATTGGTAGCTGTTGAGAGGTAAACAGTTAATATTAATAAACAAGACGCGTCTAATCCAGCGAGATAGGAATTTGAGAGAGACCCTCTTGCTGCTTCAAGAGTCCTGTTCCCTGCCTAAGAGCTACTCTCCTCAAGTGGAATTCCTCCTCTGATGAATGGGGGACAGATGACACATCCCTATATTATTAGCAGTATATTTGGGGAACAGAAGGAGTGCTTGTTCTTTCAGCCACCACACAGCAAGCACTAATCCCCACAGCCGGACAGCGAGCTGCATTTATCCCAAGATGAGCTGGAGAAAAATGTATTGTGTCTCAAGAATGCAGACTGGCTCCGGAGGCAACAAACAGGCCCCTTGGCTCCCCCCTGAGCTATTTGTTGCACCCCTTTGATGTGCGGTGCTACCCTAGGACCAGCCTTCTGGGGACCACCTCTCTGCTAGAGCCTGATGTCATCCCAGAGAGCATAGCGGCCTGGATCAAGCCGCTTCCACACGTCCCACTGAAGGGGGATTAGGTGTCACTGGAGGACCAGGTGCTTGATTATTCTCAGCCGCTCCCTGGCCCTGGGGGGGTCTCAGGCCAATGGCCAGAGTCCACGAAGAAATAAAACAGAGAGGCCACAATTCTCCTTGAATTTAAATCAGCAAACACCCACCACCCTGCTGTTACAAAAAAAAAACGTCTAATGTCCAGCTACGTTCAAAGCAAAATAAATGAACAGTCTTCAGATTATGATTAGATGCCGTTGGGCTGCTAACCACAAGGTCAGCAGTTCAAAACCACTAGCTGCTCCTAGGGAGAAAGATGAGGCTTTCTACTCCGGTAAAGAGTTACAGTCTCAGAAACCGACAGGGGCAGTTCTGTCCCATCCAGTAGGGTCCCTAGGAGTCAGGGTGGATTTGATGGCAGTGAGTGTGGCTTTTTGAGAGTTGGTCCCTTCTCATAGTGCCTCTAAGCACAACAGAACCAATGGATCCCCAGCCCTGCACTGTCCCCATGACGGATGGCGAGGTTCTGAGTGATGAGTAGGATTTTCCTTGTGTGGCTTTTGAAAGTAGGTCAGCAGACGGGCCTCCATCTAAATGCAACAGCTACTAACATTTTGCCAATTTGCTTCCCCACCTCTGTCTCCACACATAGACACACACACACACACACACACACACACACACACACACACACACACACACACACACACACACACACACACACACGAGGGCATCAAAAAGGTCGTGGTAAAAGTCCGTAAATCTTTTCATTCCATTTTTTTACTCAAAATCACCATTTATCTCAGTTGCTTCTTGTAGTCTTTCTGCACTATTTGACCGTGGTCTGAACTATCGCCCATACATCCTTCAGTGTGCATCTCCAGTGAAGAGGGTCAATCTCTGTGCACTTTCCCACCTACTAAAGGGAACCCCAGCGCTGGATTCTATCCCCTCCAAGTGTGCCACAAGTGTGCCCTGTTTAATTATGCATTTTCCATTTTCAAATCTGGATTTAGTCTCATTTGAAGAATACCATTTGGTGGATAGGTGTCTGTATTTTCTTCTAAGCGAGAACATTCTCTTCATCTCTGTTTTGTTTTCAATGATAAAATCAATGTGCATTTTTACAAGGGGGCTTCAAAGGGCTTGTGGGAAAATGGAATGAAATGACCTTGG
>NW_022105908.1:5463696-5465033 GCF_000313985.2 Echinops telfairi | reverse complement strand
TCGTTGCTACTTCATAACTGTCATTTTGCTACTGCTATGAAGTGTCATATAAATATCTGATATGCAGGATGTATTTTTATTGTTACAAATTGAACATAATTAAGCCTAATTAAAGCATAGCGAATAATCACAAAACAATACGTAATTATATATTATGAAATATTTGGGTTCTACAATGGTCTTAGGCGACCCCTGTGTAAGGGTCATTCGACCCCCAAAGGGGTTGAGACTCTCCTGTTGAGAACTGCCGATCCAGTAAATTCCTGTGGGTTTCCATGGCTTTTAACTGATCCTGTGGGTTTCCAAAGCTGTCAATCTTTACAAGAGCAACGACATCATCTTTCTCCCAATTGGAGCTTAATATTTAAGTTACAACCTTGAATGTGCAGGGTCTCACCGAATGAATGTTCAGCATAGAAAAATACTTCGGAATAAGTTTGACAAGGTCTGAGCAAAAGTCTTAGCGTGCTACTAAAGTCTAAAAAGATAGAACTTTCTTGTTGGCTGGAGTAATTTAATGCTATAACAATGGCATTATCTCCAAATTAATATTTAAATTTTATGCCATCTCAATAAAAAACACCAACAATTTTTTTTTGCTGCTGTTAAACAAGCTGATTTTTAAGTTAATGCAAGTATATTGAAGAAAATCCTGAAGAAAAGTCACAGAGCAGGCATAATCCCCCCTTTTTAAGTAAAAATGCTTTTATTTCTCCCAGAATTTTTCGTTAGTTTCCACTGCACTTAAGAGAGGCTAAAATGTTTTATGCTGTCTTCTTTTTTTTAAAAATCATTTTATTGGGGGCTCTTACAGCTCTTATCACAATCCATACCTCCATTGTGTCAAGCGCATTTGTACCTATGTTGCCACCATCCTTTTCAAAACATTTTCTTTCTACTGGAGCCCTTGGTATCAGCTCATTTTTTCCTCCGTCCCCTACCCCTCCCACCCTCACGAACCCTTGAGAAATTATAAATTATTATTTTCATATCTTGCACCGTCTGCTGTCTCCCTTTACCCACGTTTCTGTTGTTCATCAACCAGGGTTGGCGGCGGTTATGTTGGTCATTGTGATAGGTTCCCCCCTTCTCCTCTCACCTTCCCCCTACCCTCATGGTATGGCTACTCCCAATATTGTTCCTGGATGGTTTATGTGTCCTGAATTCCATATGTCTAGAGCTCTTATCTGTACCAGTGTACATGTTATGATCCAGCCGGATTTGTTAGAGAGACGGGTCATGATATTGTGGGAGAAGAAGCATTAAAGAACTAGAGGAAGGTTGTATGTTTCATCAGTGCTATACTGCACCCTGACTGGCTTGTCTCTTCCTTGTGG
>NW_022105908.1:5460219-5461795 GCF_000313985.2 Echinops telfairi | reverse complement strand
AGTCCTCAAAATAACATCCTTGATTTTCAACGCTCTAAAGAGGTCTTGTGCGACTGATTAACCCAACGCAAATCATCCTTGGATCTCTTGACTGCTGCTTCCACGAGCGTAGATTGTGGATCCAAGCAAGACAAAATCCTTGACAACTTCAATCTTTTCTCCACTTACCACGATGTTACCTACTGGTCCAGCTGTGAGGATGTTGGTCTTCTTTACATCGAGTCTTAATCCACACTGCAGGCTGCATCTTTAATCTTTATCAGCAAGTGATTTCAGTCCTCTTCACTTGCAGCAAGCAAGGTTGTGTCATCTGCATTATTCGGTGAAATTTTCCTGGTCTTTTTCTCAAAAACGCAGTTTTCAATTTTCTTGAAACTTCTTCCTCATGTCCCTGTGATTACCCTGTGTCCCTTAAGAAAGTCAGTCAAGATGACCCCTTTGGGTTCCTAAAACCAGTTCCCATAGCCTTCTAAGCTGGCCACTCTGCCTTGAATTTAACAGGCCCAGTAGATCCTTTAGGAAGCCAGTTTTGATTGAACCTTTTAAATGAAGGCTTCCTAATGAGCGTGTAACTGAGAGAGCTTGTCTGCAGCCATCCACGGATCCACCCACCCACGCATCACAGGGAAAGGTTGAAACGTGTTGCTTTGAACAAACCAGTGCATGCATGAACTGGAATTCAAATAGTAGCACTTTAATCCTACCCTTCGATGCGTGTGGAATCTTTATGTCTTCTTCAATTATTTCCTTAGGATAAACTTCTTGAAGCAGGATTAATAAATCTTCTTTCAGGTACGTGTAGTTATATTGATCTTATCAAGGTACATGTAGTTATATTGATCTTATCAAGGATCACCTTCATGGACGATCTGACATGCACCCTGTGCTGGGGCTTATTCTTCTTACCCGCATCCCCATGTTTGTAATTCTGGCTACCATCACGCAAGTTTTTCCCATTTTATTCGTGAAAAATATAATTTAATGATGTCTTAAATTTTCTTTGGTTATATGTGAAGTTGGACTTCATTTTCAGGCATGCTGGTCATTTATAGTTCTTCTATGAATAGCCTTCATATAGTTTGTCCATTTCTCTTTTGAGGTGTTAATGTTTTACATTATTAGTTTAAGAACTGTCATATCTCAAAGACTTTAGAAATCTCTGGCTTCTATTGACCTTTGCTCCCTAACTCACTTGAGCCTCAGAGCAATCCATAGGAGAGGCAGAGCAGATGGCCTGATCCCGAGTTAATTGACATGGAAACTGTGACTCAGCGGGGGATGGGTTACCCAAGGCCTCAGCGTGGCTGCAGACAACCTAGCTTTCCTGTTCTGAGTGGGGTCCATGTTGTCCTACTGTCCAGGATTCTAATGACAGCCTCTAGGATTCTGGCTTCAGCATTGGGCCACTAACTGGAAGGTTGGTGGTGTGAGCCCACTACTCCTGTAACACATTTACAGGCTCAGAAGCTCTATGGAGCATTTCTCCTCTGTTCCAGGGGGTGTCTACCAGTCGGAACCAACTCAAACGGTTTTTATAAAAATTAATTACCATCCTTGGACTGCTGACCACAAGAAC
>NW_022105908.1:5457028-5458926 GCF_000313985.2 Echinops telfairi | reverse complement strand
CTTGTCACCCCCAGGTGGTGATTGAAGACTTTGAGACCTGTTATCCCTTCCCCACATCAAAAGCAACCCACTAGGGCATCAGCCGTCAGCCACAGCATTCTCTTTCAGGACTGGAGAGTTAGTTGTCCTCTGTCCTACTGCATAGAGTAGGGTCATTTGAGTGGGGATCAATTTAACAACAATGATTACATGCACAAAGAATGTGGTGGTTGGGGTTTTTTTTGTCAACTTAGTGCACCTATTAAGAGGATATGGGTGGAACCTATCCTACCAATCAGGTCTTAGGCTCATGACATCGCCTTGGGTGGGTGGGGGGACTATTTGAGACCCTGTGGAAAATTGATCACTCTCATGCGCCTCTCCTTTTTGCTTCTGGGGCCAGTGGCCCATGTGGCTTGCCAACTCCAGGTGCTGTAGACATTCTGCCAGTCACCCACTGGCCTGTGCTCTCCCAGCTCCTTGATGCACCCTCCTGCTTCATTGACTGGCAGCTATGGGAGTCTTCAGCTAGCCTTGACCCATGGATGATTCAGCAAGGGGCCTTCCGCTAGCCTTGACCCATGGACTTCGGCAAGGGGCCTTCAGCTAGCCTTGGCCCATGGACTTGAGTTGGAGTGGGCCGGGCTGCTTCCTGAATATCATTCTTGACATAAAGTTCCTGTTTATAAATGAATGTCACTGGTTTTGTTTCTCTAGACAACTCAGCTGAATGCTAAGAACAACTGCTCAGGATGTAGGACAGTTCTTTGCAGAATGAAACCTGTTTACCTGCTTGCCTGGGCTTTGCGTGGCTTAGTTGTACCCAACTGTCCACTGGGTTTTCACAAGCACTTTTCGGTTAGCTGTGTTAATTGCCAGAACTAGAGCTTGACCACGCTTGGTGGTCAAGCTTGGATGTGATGAAAATTAAGAGAATCTTGACACAGTTGTATCTTTGTATAAAGTGGGTCTCAGAAACATCTTTGTGGCACGGATGTAGAAAAAGAATTATTTTGAAAGAGGGTTAGAGCCAGCCTTATTTGAAGTTTACCCGGACAACCTAAAAGGTTTTTCTTTTAACAAGCTGTTCCTGAGAAATGAGGTCTTGATTCCAAACTAGTTGTCAAAGATTCCGGGGGTCAGGTGGGGATCTGAGGCATCTGACAAAAGCCGTTTAAACATCAACTATGGGTGTTTGATGATCCCACCTGAAGGATACATGACTGTGATCAAAGATCTCGGTAATTAGTCCCGAAAACCAATCGCTGTAAGCCTCTGTACTTAACTGTCCAACAGAAATCCACTGCCTGCCTGACTCATCTTTGTGACCTAACCCTAAGACTAGCCAATCAAAACCGTGGCATTCTGATTTCTCTATTAGCCTCTCTACTTAACTGTCCAACAGAAATCCACTGCCTGCCTGACTCATCTTTGTGACCTAAACCTAAGACTAGCCAATCAAAACCGTGGCAGTCTGGTTTCTCTATTCCCTAGACTATAGCTCTTGGTGTGAGACGCTTTGTAGTTGAGGCCGCCAGCCCTCACTCACAAAGGCTGCGCTCAGCAGTACCTTTTTTCTCTTCTTGTCCTGAAGAAACACTGACAATCTCATTTTAAGAATTGAGGGTTTGTTTTGCTACAACATTGCTTCTGAGGGAGAATAACCAAGCTGCCTGTTGTTGTATAATCAGTGTGTTAGAAAAACCAAACTAGCAACACACACACGTCAAAGAAAGAACTTTATATCAACAAGTACTTTTACACCAAGAACATGCCCAGTGCAGTTCACATCCAAGGGTCTGATGCTAGCGGATCCCTGTTCAGCCTCACGTGACTGCAGGCCGATGGCACAGACAGGGCAATGGGAAGCAGGGAGGTCGCAGGTCAGGGCGTGCAGTCATGCGAATCAGTGTGGGTGG
>NW_022105908.1:5441949-5456034 GCF_000313985.2 Echinops telfairi | reverse complement strand
GATATGCAAGACTGGTGGTTTTTAATATGCCCTGCTCTCTATTTAACAGAGATACTCATCTGCTCTATGTCAGGGGCCATTAGACTTGTGACTATCTGTATGTTCCTTTTTAAAAAATTTTATGTTTCTCTATGGAGGGAAGGAGGCAAGGGGAGGTGAATGGTGAGCCAATAATGATGGGAACAGGGGAATAGTAAGTGTTCTAAAATTGATGGCGAGGAGGGTGTGCTTTTTGGTCATGTTTGACCAATCAAATTGTATTTGAGAAGAATTAATGAGAGGTAAACGATGGGTAAACATGATAGTGGGAAGAGGAGGAAAATAAGAAAAGGAGGAAAGAAGGAAAAAAATATTTACAAATATATGTGTATTTGTTTATATATGTATATATGAGCAACACTATGTATATAAATGCAACAAAGAAGCATAGACTTTGGGCCTCTACTTAAATCTTAACTCAGTACAAGAATGGTTTCTTCTAATAATGTGGCATTGTATGATACATTCCTGACATGGTCGCTGAAGACCAAAATGGGTGCATAAGCAAATGTGAAGAAAGCTGATGGTGCCTGGCTATTAAAAGATATAGCGTCTGGGGTCTTAAAGGCTTGTAGTTAACCAAGCAGCCATATAGCTGGGAAGCAACAAAGCCCACATGGAAGAAGCACACCAGCCTGGGTGATCATGAGGTGTCGATGGGAAGAGGTATCAGAAGTTCAAAAACAAGCAACCAAATTGGTGAGAAGGTGCGTGGATATAGTGGAGACCCAAAACCCACCTGTAAGATCATTGGACAATCCCTCTCAGAAGGGCTACATGGAAGGGATGATAAGTCCAGGGTGCAGCAAAGCACTGATGAAACATATAACTAGCCTCTAGTTCTTTAAAATTTCCTCCCCTTACTGTTATGGTTTTCATTTGTTTTACCCCATTAATCATGTCTGATTTACGTATGTTCATTTGTATATTTAAGATGGTTGGGCACATGAAAGCCAAGCTGGAGAACCCTTAGAAACAATGACAGGAGGAATGGTGCCCTGAGGGCATGGCAGTATGTGTGTGTGGGGATCTGATAGTACTGATGACGGTTATTACCCTACTTGATAGACCAATAGAATTGTATGTGGATGGAGATATTGGATTGTGTAAGATACAGCGACAAACAAATAATTAGAGGGAGTAAAAAAGTGTTCCTGGAGTGTATGGTGTTAGAGGGACAGGATAAAATAGAGGTGATATCAAGGAGTTCAAGAAGAAAACGTTTTGAATATGATTGTGGTAGCAATTGTACAATACTGTGTGATGTGACTGAACTATGGAATATTATATCTGTAAGAGCTCCCAATAAAATGATTCATTAAAAAAAATTATAGAAAAAAAGAAAGAAAACAAAATAGCCGGTCATCAGAAACAAAACCCGTGAACAGAAACAAATCAGTCTGAACCAGGACCCAAAGTAACGCAGCCATTACTTCTACGTGATTTCACTTAACCCAAATACCAGCCCTGCAGGACTAGTAGAGTGAGGGGTTACCCACACCCACCACCACCAAACCAGAATTTCCCACCCCTCCAAGCTATGTATTGTTTTTACAAAACAACCTCATCACCTTCAAAGTATTCTCCATTACATTTATCAAATCTGTGATTCCATTCTTGGAAACATTTTTCAAACTCATCTCCCTCATTTTTTTCTCCACTTCTACATCGTTAAATCGCTCTTCTTTCGTGCCCTTCTTCATTGGCAGAAACAAGAAGTCACACGGAGCGAGGTCAGGTGAGTAAGGTGCATGAGGCATGCTTTTTTTTTTTGCCAAAAACTGGCTCATTGAGATGGTTGTGTAAGCAGGTGCATTGTAACGGTGGCAAAACCTGTCCCGACTGCTACAAATCAGGCTTTTTTAGTTTGTTTGTTTTTATTTTTTTTTAAATCGTTTTATTAGGGGCTCATACAACTCTTATACAAATCAGGCCTTTTTGTTGCACATTGTTACACAATTTTTTCAGGACCTTTAAATACGAAAAAGCTTGATTAACAGTCTGGGTTGGGGAAACAAGCTCCAAATGCACTATATCCCCTTCACCTAAAAAAAGAACAAACCCCCAAAAAACCCCAAATGAGCATCATCTTGACCTTTGATTTCACTTAACTAGCTTCTGGGGGGAAAGGTGACGATGGCGTCTTCCACTGGCTTGATTGATGTTTGCTTTCAGGGTCATAAGAATAGCACCATGTCTCCTCACCAGTAATGACCTTGGGGGGAAAGTCTGGGTCCCTTTGGAGCTGTTCTTTCAAAGCACGGCAGGTTTCCACTTGACGCTCCTGTTCCTGGTCAGGCAGAACCCAATACACAGATTTCACAGTGGCCCTTTTCATTCCCAAATCTTCTGTTAAAATTTGCTGAACTGAGTTCCAAGATAGTCCAGATAACTTCTCCATCTCTTTAATGGTCGATTGTCGGTCTTCAAGCACAAGTGCATGAATTTTGTCAGTATTTTCATCTCATTGGGAAGTTGACGGACATTCAGAACATCTGTCATCAATTGACATTGCACATTTTTATATAGAGAAAACCACTCATACACGTTTTTCCCTTAGCTGTGTTCAAAAGCACAACAGTTCCTATGGCATTTTCCCCCAGCAGGGAACAAAATTTCCCAGCCGCACACTGTTCTCTTCAATCAGCCATAGAACAAACAAACAAACAACAACAAAAAACGAGGTTTGAGTGAAATTGCTTTTACGAGAAAATTCACTGTGACCAGAGAAACTTCCTAGGTGACGCCACTGTGTGCGCTAACACGGAGTGCGTTGCTCCATACTCACCTAGCAGGAAAAATGCGTACCACAAAACCTCTGCCCAGTGGAGCCTTTTCCTGTTGTTTTTTTGGTACCCCATTGTGTACATGGCAAAACCAAGTAACTGCTTGGGGATAATGAATGATTTGGACATTTTTTATTTCTTTTAACTTTACATTTGAAAGCAATAGAAGTTATGTTTAAATCTCTCAGGCCAAGGCATTTATAATTATCAATCATTTTGCTGGGCTGACACTGGCCTCCCAGTGCTCATTAGACTGGTACTGGGTACATCTCAGCTCTTCCACAGAAGGTAACCTCTGCCTCATGAACAGCTAGATACAGGGAACACTTGTATGCTTACTGAACTGACAAATTCCTCTACATTTTCAAATAAACGAATAAAAAAACCAGCCCACTGCTCTCAAATCAACTGTAACCCCTGACGGCTTGATGAGGGTTTCCAAGGCTGTACATCTTTATGGGAGTAGCCAGGAGTGGCAGGTGGGTTTGAACTGCTAGCCTTACAGTTAGCAGCCCAACTCATAATCTATTAGGCCACCAGGGCTCCATCATTTTCTAATAAGCACACGGTGTTTTTTAAAGAATCCGAGTCCAGTGAACACACGGCACATGCAGGTACCTTCTCCAAGAGGCTGCCCTGCTCCTGATTCCAAGTTTCCAGTCTGATAAGCTGACACAGCACATGGCAAATCCCCTCCATCCACCTACTCCATTTTGGACTGGACACAATAGTTACCACAAGCACGCTGCCAGTGGGACAGACGGAGTTATGTGGGCTGCTGGTCAGAAATCAAACCAATCTGTCACCGAGTCCATTCTGATGCATAGAGACCCTGAAGGGCAGGGTAGAACTGCCCCAGTGGGGTTCTGAGATTGTAACTCTCTATGGGAGTAGAGAGCCTCATCTTGCTCCTGTGGAGCAACTGGTGGTTTCGAACTGCTGACCTGGTTACCAGTACATGTAAACAGGACACCAGTAGGGCTCCTTGCTGGTCAGAGGGAAGGACTTAAATCTTACTGCCCCTGAACTGTCCCCTCATCCATACACAGGGATTTGAACTCTGAGGTCCTCTTCCCTGCCTTTGACATCCTGACTAAGCTCTTTAAACCTGACACTGGAATGAAGCGGAATCAACCATGTCTCAAAAGCTGCCGTTCCCGTGTTAGACCATGACAGATGCTCTAACCGGCAACAGCTGAGCATGAAGCTTGAGCGGGACTGAGCGCCAGCTTGCTGCCAAGTGGGCCACCCAAATGCTGTGTGGCTTAAAACAGACCATCTTTTCTAATGCTGATCACTGCCCACGTGGACCATTTCTCTACTAAGTTCTCCACCTTCTCGAGAAGGTGCTTGGGAAAAAGTCATTCCAAACCAGCAACTTCTGAATTGTTGCTGTTCTTAAACCAAATCTCGTACTTATTTAGAAAGCTACCTAAGAAAGGGAAGGGTTAGCAACAGCTTACGAATTCCCTCTCCGTTTGTACTTCCATAAGGAGCCCTGGTGGCACACTTGGTTAAGTAAGTGTTGGATGGCTAACCACAAGGCCGGTGGTACAAGCCCACCAGCTGGTCCTAATGAGAAAAAGGGAGGCTGTCTGCTCCTGTAAAGATTTAGCTTTAGAAACTCCCTGCAGCAGTGTTTCCAAAAGTGGCTGTTACTGCCCCCATTTTGGAGGCGCTGGGATGATCCAGAGAGGGTGCATTATTATGGGCAATAGTACATTTTTAATTGCCAGGAGGCACTGGGTAATTTTCTGCTGAAAAGGGGACAGGGGGCCAGTAAGTCTGGGAACTTACGATCTGTAGCTAGGGTCACTGAGAGTTGGAGTCAACTAGATGCAGTAGGCTTGGTTTGACCTTGATAAAGCCAGTTGCCATTTAGTGCATTTCACTCGTGGTGGCCCCACGTGCTGCAGCGATCTGCTCCCAAGAATCTTCAGGGTTGTGACTTGCCAAGAGCAGAAGGTCAAGCCTTTCTTCCAAGGTGCCTGAGTTGAACCACACCAACAACCTCTCAGTGAGTGGCCAAGTGCCGAGCTGTTTTCTTTCCCCAGGTTTAATGTTAAATATGGAGAAACGAAGTTGAAAACTGGAAGGCAGGTGAGAATCTGTGGGTGTGAAACAAAGGGATGTGCAACGAGAATCAGCTGAATGACCAGGCAGCAGGTAGTGAGAAACCGCCAGAGATCTCTGCTCTATGGCGTACAGGGTTACGTGTTGGGCTGTTCACCACCAAGTCAGCTGTTCTAAACTACCAGCTGCTACACGGGAGAAAGATGAGGCTTTCTAGTTTTGTAAGTTAGCCTCAGAAACCCATAGTGCAGTTCTACTCTATCCTATAGGGTCAATAACGAGTTGGAAATGACTCCATGGCAGTGAGTTTGAAGCTGTGGAAATGGTGGTAAAGTCAAGCCCAGCTACCCAGAAAGGTTACCAGAAAGGTTAAATTGAGCAACGGAAGCCAAGCTTCATTTCATCACCCAAGAACACTTCCTAGAATGGCTAAGTGTGGGCTCAGGACTTCGTAACTGACCCCAGGGGAGATCGGTCAAGCCTGCCCTCACTTAAGATTAAAACCTGATTTCGCCACAGAACACTGCCTGCAGGCCAGCATCCAAGTCACCTGGGAAAGTCTGTTGGGAATGTGGGTCTCCATGTCTCAGCCCAGAATTAATTAATCTAACTGCATTTTCCCCAGCACTCCTGAGAGCTACATGCCCCCTAGAAAGAATACGTGTGCCCGAGGTATAAAACCACACAACTTTATTGGGTCCACAAGGGTGAAGCCCAGGATATTTGGGCAAGCACTCCACTTCACTCTCCTCATCAGTGGCCACTTGGAGGTAGCCTGCAAGTCACTGAAAATCTGGCAAATCACTTAGCTAAAAACCACCCCCCCTAATCCGTGTTCCCTCCCCACCCCGCAGTCGTGTCAGAGCAGCCCTCACTGGCAGTGCAGGAGAGGCAGACTCGGCACTGACCCCGTTCACGGGGAAGATGACACTTAAAGCTTTTCCGCATCAAGTCTGAGTGGCAGGGTTAATTTGACTTTGCCACGCGAAAGCAGGGACACTGCAGAAATTACACGCTTGTCCAGGAAATCAGCCCCACACTCATTAAAAAAAAAAGTCGAAGACACAGAGCGGTAGCAGCCAGGACGTTGACGTGGGTGCACACACCAACGGGCCTCCTCCAGGCCTGTCCCACCCAGAGGCTGCTCCGCGTGGCCTCACGTCGCGTTCCCAGTGTGCCCAGCGTTCCAAGATGCTATCTTGGATGCAGGAGCCCAAGGGTAATGAGCTTCATGCCAAACATAGATGCGCTCGGAGTTTGAAGGCCGTTCTCGTACATTGCACACTGTTGGTTGGGGGGAGACAGAGCTTTTCTTTCTCTCCGGTGAGAGCAGCTCCCACTTGACCGGGCTGTGCCAGCTAGCTCTTCTTCCTCTGTTCCCTCATGTGGGCAGCGATGGAACCGGCTATTTCTATGGGCTTCTTGTTCTGGCCGAAATAATCTAGAAATGCACCGTCGGGGCCAATCAAGTACATGATTATCGTATGATCTACCTGCAAGAGGTGGGGACAAAAAAGACGAGGAGAATCAGCAGAACAGAACTTCATTCTCATCCCTGAATAAGCTTTAGAACGTCACGCTCATCCCTTACATCTCAGGTTACTTATGGGAGGAGCCACATCTACGGGAATAGCAAACGCACCGGGACAAATGATCGAAAATCTCCTGTGTTGCTGAAATCCACACTGGCGACTGCTTGAAATGCCAGCCAGCACATGGGGGTTCAGTCCTGAACGTCCTCCTCCACAGAATCTGAGGAGAGAATCTACCGTCTTAAGGGACTACAGTTCCTGGTTTTCATTAGTCAGTGCCTAGAAAACAGCTCACATTCCTGTGTAAAATACCTCTGAGGGTCCCTTAACCACACTGTAAAGAATCCCTTAACCATGGGATTCACAGTGATGGCAAGATATCACCTTTGATCGTAAGCTCTTGGGTGTAGTATTAAAGGGAAAGTTGAGAACCACTGCTCTCAATCCAAACAGTGTATGTAATCCTGATATTAGAAATGTAAACCAGCAGGCCCAGAAGAGTTTTCTTCTTCCCCTAAGAAAACCCCACTGAGTGATCCTATGGAGCAAGTCACCCCGGAGACTCCTAAGGAGCCATAACTGCTGAACCTCCCACAGAACCATCTTCAGTCACTGACACGTGCCTCGCCTGTACTTCAACTTAAGATTAGTCATCTTTCTTATTTTTTTCCTTGTTCCGATACTTCTATGCTTCCTCAGGAATCCATATGAAAAGGAGCAGTACATTCAGCACTTGAAGAAAGACCTTGGAATTTATTGCAGGCCTGATTGCCATTTGGCAGGACACAAAGCAAGAAGGGAATGTGAATGCACATACCAAAGGGGCGACACCCGCAAATATATCCAGGCACACATTATATGCCGGTGAGGTGACTATTTTTTATACACACACATTCATGGAGAGAGAGCAAATGGAAAGAACCACTTGCCTAGTCACATAAGAATGTACAGCTGGGGAGCGGAAGCAGCTGCTGGGTTAAGCTGCGTCTTGAAGTAATTTATGGGGGAGCAGGACGGTAGGGAGGGAGGGGCGGGTGGGAGAGGGCCCATGCTTTTCCACCCTTCTGATCTAAACATCAGAATCAAGTCATCACTAGTCGCTGTGCCTTACATCTCATTGTCCTATTCCTTTTCTTTCCTTCCTTCCTGTTTTCTTTGACAAACAGGATTGCAGTCAGTTGGGTTTATGTTGTGGGTATCGTTAATGTACATGACATGGGAGAGAGCCAGTGCTTTCTACTCCTGTGAAGAGGTACAGGCTCACAAACCTACAGGGGCACTTCTACCCCGTCTATACGGTTGAATGAGTCAGCAACCACTCAATGGCAGAGAATTTAATTTGGCTTTCAGAGTTTTAATATAAATGAAGGTCTACACAAGCAACCAATAAAAAAAACAAACGACGGTCTCAAAAACTCGGAAGTCAATGCCATCAAGTTGGTTCTGACCCATAATAACCCTACAGGACAGAGCAGAACCGTCTCTGTGGGGCCCCAACGCTGTGAAGTCTTATGAGAGCAGAAATCCCCGTCTTTCCCCCGTGAAACAGCTGGTGGATTTAAACAACTGATCTTGTGGTTCGTACTCAAATGCACAGCCCGCTACACCACCAGGGCCCCTTAAATGACGCTAATACATAAAGATATTTTTCTATCCACATCTGTCATCAAGCACTTCTCAGTATTCGTTTGGGTTAAAGTAGTGGTTCTCAACCTTCCTAATGCTGCGACCCTTTCAAACAGTTCCTCATGTTGTGGTGACCTCCCCAACCATAAAATTATTTTCGTTGCTACTTCATCACTGTAATTTTGCTACTGTTATGAATCGGGCGACCTCTGTGAAAAGGTCGTTCGACCCTCAAAGGGGTCACGACCCTCAGGATGAGAACCGCTGGGTTAAAGGATGAAGAAATCCTCATCTGTTTCAAGTATTAAGCATTTTGAAGTCCTAATAATTCCTAGCATAGAAAAGGAAAGTGGCATTTACTGACAAGTTCCACTTGTCACCTTGACCTGTGAGGTAGACATCACCTCCTTTATGAGGAATGGGCTGCAGAGCGCAGGAACAGGGCAAGTACAACTGCCCACCAGCAGACCGGCACCGCTTCCTCCAGAGGGGCTAGCAGCTGAGCGCTTTAACTACTGTATCACGCAGGGCATAAACAGTCACTTTTACAAAATGGTTAGTCATCTTGATGGTCAGGCTCTGGGTAGAAGATCAACTTCAAGTAGAATTTCTAACTTTAACAAAGTATTCCACTTTAAAAGTAGAGAACCCCACTGCCACTGAGTCTATTTGTAGGGACCGTACCTAAAGGGCCCTACCTAGGTAGCACTGCTCCCTAGGATTTCTGAGGCAGTCAGCCTCCTCTTTATCCCCAGGAGCCGCTGGTGGGTTCAAATGACTGACCTTGCAGCTAGCAGCCCAATGTGTAACCCACAATGCCAACGGGGGCTCCTTAAATGTTGACAGAATGGCCACATTGTCCTCTGGTGAGGACATAGCAATTCAACGAACAATGCAGGCAAGTGCCTGCTGCTCCCAATTCATGCTAACAGTCTAGTTCTACTTCTCTAAATCTGACCATCTTATCGAATTTTCTCACCTCTCCTGATCTAACAGGGGAACATGGCTGCCTGTTATATTTCTTACTGGAGGAAGCCGCTTTTCTTAACCCTGAAAGTCACTGGGGTTCTTTCTTCGAAGGTGTTTTCTAACGATGCACAGAGCCAGCTTTTCTGGCCTCTCGTGTGTCTCTCCCTTGGCGTGTGAAAGTGCTCGGTGAGTTCCAAGCGGGAAGGCAGCCTTTTGTTGCTGGGCTTTAAGGCTACGAAAACCTCAGCTTGCTTGCTCCGTGTGGGCTGTTCATGTTAATAGAAGTTTCACAATAGCACTGGTGAATGAGGTCTGTGACTGGCGGCAACTCGAGAAGCTGGAGCGTATCTCCCTCTGTTGGCAGATCGACAGCGTGCCTAGCAGAGAATTCCTCCGGGGTCTTAGGGCCAAGGTCACGTTCTTATGGTGGTGAGCCAGTTCTTTCTCCAAGAGGCCTGGGAGGGTCAAGAAGTCCCCACAAGACCTGTTTCGGATTTCAATTTCTAAAGCTAAAATATTCAACATCCACATTTTGAATCAACTGCAATACCTTGTAGCCAAGTAAACATCTCAATGCCCACACCTGGGATCCTTTCAGGTTTCTGGCATCTAGCGGGATCCATCTGGTCACAGGCTGACTCAACAGAAAAATGCTGCTTTCTTTTTGAGTCAAGACCAGTTGGTGCAGGCAGACAACCCAGTTGGAGACGTCAGTGTTTGAAACGAGAAGCCTGTAGGGTGCGGTGAGCACCACAGCTCAAACGTGAGACAAAGTGGTCCACCTTGTGGCCCTGGAGTTCCACACAGGGTCTTCGTCCCATTAAAAGGATGTTTGAAATTTGAGTTTTACAGGTTGTTTACGTAAAAAAAAATTTTTTTAATTTATAAAACTTCTCTTTGGACTTCAGGGTTAAGTGCTACCAGTACGAGATTAAGGGGTGTAACCTAGTTTATGACTGTTGAGTTAAAGCATTTAATAAAGCCCCTGTAAGACTGAGGTCACTAACAATTTGCACCCGCTCCCAAGACCATCGTGCGGTAAACACCACCTGCTAAGCTAACCCTCCATGGAAAGAGTACAAGAGTCGGACGGACGAGGGCTTCCCTTTGCTTGGCTCCTCTCTTGAGGAAGCTGCACCCCTGTTCCCCTCACTCACTCATCCCAGGGGGCTGGCGCAGCAGGAGGCCACAGGGAGGGCCCCGCCTGCCTGGCATGTAGGGCTTCTGGGAAGCCTATGAGTTTGGTGACAGGACAAGCGATGTTCTCTGGGTTCCGAGGTGCCCGAGGAGCCAGGCCGGGCGAGCGAGGCAGAGCTCCCGCATGACAGCAGCGAGGCTCCACTTCTCTGGGATCACTGGACGACTACAGCCACAGACCTGGCTCATTTCCTTCTCCACAACCAGCTGTGTGCTGATTAATCACATGCTCCAGCCAATATTCTAGAGAAACCAGAGTAACTGACACAACTGGAAATAAGAATTAAAAACAGACAATGTCAACGCAGTGCGACTGGGGGAAAATGTCCATATTCAGTAGGGAATCATGCAGATGGGGGTGCGTGTAGCCTTTGTTGATGCCTCAGTGTCACACCCCTGACAAGAAATGGGGATTCAGCTGAGGACTCCTGGGGAGTGCTGAGGAAATCAATGAAGTCACTTAATTGAAGAGCAACGGAAGGACGACCTAACTGAAGCGCTGTACGAGGCATGTGAGCAACACCGTGACTGTCTTCGGAGTCGATCTGACAGAAGACCACCACTCACAGCTGTCATCGATTTCCTCCTGGCCCACCACCTCCAGCCCACCCCACACTTGAGGTTGCCCAGGGCCGGAATCACCCCTCAAAAGGGTCCTGGGTTGTTGTTTCTCAATACTTTTCCCCAGCAGGGCACAGGGAAAACCAACATAGCGTTTTAAACTAAAATAACTTTGTCCAAAAAACGAGGGATTCTCTTTATTTCCAAGTTGGTGACTAAACATATTTTACTGAGTCTAAGACACTGCTAGGGCGCCTTGGTGGCGCTGTGCGCTAGGCATTGAATGGCTAACCCCAGGGTTGGTGATTCAAAGCTACTAGATAAAGAAGACGAGACAGGCTGCTCCCATAAAACGTTACAGTCTAGAAACCCTGGTACGCTGGCTGTGGTTAGAACTGACTCAATGCCATTGGTGTTGGTTGGGGTTGAGAAATATCTGCCACTTCAAAAACAACCGATTGCTACCTTATGGTAACAGGACTGTAATTAGCTAGATGAGGATCATTTTTTAAAAATGACTACTACTATTCTTTCAAATATGCTAAATTCCCAAGGACTTGGTAGTGATTTCCTGTGAAGGCCAGCAGTCACTTAGGGACCTCCTCATATCGAATCTGGGAGCGGGCCCACAGGCTGAGACTCTGCGCACGGACTTACTATGTAATCCTCGTCGTCATCTTTGGGGCCAGGGCTGTAGTACACTCGGTATGCTCTGGCCACTCGATCAATCTCCTCTTTTGTGCCAGTCAAGCCGACCAGTTTGGGAGAGAATTCTAAATAAAACAGGAGATGGACAATAAGAAATGAGGACCAAGGCAGGTCACCACCCCTACATCCCCAAACAGCACCCGTCAGAAAGCAGCCTTTCGGCACCTTTCCTTCCAAGTGCCCAGGGGGGTTCTGATGAGTCAAAGGAAAGAATAAGAAATCCACAAAGAACAAAGGAAAGTTTTCTTCGTAATAGATGAGCCAGACCATTTTATGATTACCTACTAAAGATGTGGAGGGAGTGCATCCCATTGATTTAAATCACAGTTTACATTATTTTACTTGTTTTTAAATACTGTTGTCTAGGAGTCCTGGTGGTGGAATGGTTATGCATTGGGCAATTAATTGCAAGGTCAGCAGTTTGAAGCCACTAGTCACTTCATGAAAAAAGGCAGGGTTTTGTACTCCCATAAAGAGTTACAGTCCTGGAAATCCAGAGAGGCAGTTCTACCCTGTCCTACCGATCACTGTAAGTCAGCAACAACTGGATGGCAGTGAGTTTTGGGGGATGTTATATGTTGTCTGCCTGAGATACGCTTGACACTACGATGAGGAGGTAAGCACTACAGGTTTTCATCGTATCGCATGGAGAAAAAGCTGGTTTCACAATTAGCTCAGACCGCCCACTCCCCAGAGTTGATTCGGACTCACAGCCAGCCTATACATCTCGTCTTTCACTTGTGGGATAGCTGGTAGGCTTGAACTGCTGGCCTTTCGGTTAGCAGTCCACCGCTTACCCAACAGCACCACCAGGGCTCCTACAAAGTTAAAACTGCTGCATCTCGCAGGAATCAGGACTTACTGTGACTTTTTGATAAAGACCTGGAGCTACTACTACTCATTCTTCCAACACAGCAATTACAGTTCAGACTGAGGGACATACCTGGTCTATACTTGGTGTGAAATGTTTGGAAGTTAGATAAGCAAGCTGATGGAAATCCCTTAAAATAGCTGTTCATCAGACTCCAAAAATGACTGTCTAATGTGTAACAGCAGTACCTTCTTTCAAAGGTCCAGAAGGCCCGTAGAAAGTTCCTTGTACTAAGTCATGCTAAAAGAGCAGTATAGCTTATCTTTCATTCAGTATACTAGGAGAGAAATAAAGCCCAAGTTGGGACACATCCAAATGTTTGCATGCTATTAAATTTCTGGAACTATAGTGTTTTTCTACATACCAATGTAAACATTTTAACTCCCCAAATGCAACTAACAATACTAAACCAAACTCACTGCCATCGAGTTGTTGCTTTCTCATAATGACAGGATAGAACTGCCCCTGTGAGTTTCTAAGACTGTAACTCTTACAGGAGTAGAAAGCCCCATTTTCCTCCTAAGGAGCAGCTGGTGGTTTTGAACTGTGCAGTTATCAGCCCAACTGGTAAGCACTATGCCAGCAGGGCTCCTGAAACTAATAGTTATGTTATTGATGTGATGGATGGATATTGGCTGAGAAACAGAGAATCCCAGAAAAATGTGCATGTATTTTTTATTGACTATGCCAAGGCACTTGTCTGTGTAGACAAGCGGTTCCCAACCTTCCTAATGCTGCAAACCTTTCATACAGTTCCTCATGTTGTGGTGACCCCCCAACCATAACATTATTTTCATTGCTACTTCATAACTGTAATTTTGCTACTGTTAGGAATCTGGTAACCCCTGTGAAAGGGTCGTTTGATCCCCAAAGGAGCCGCGACCCACAGGTTGAGAGTCGCTGGTGTAGACCATAAGAAACTGAGAAGAATGGGAATTCTAGAACACTTCGCTGTGCTCATGCAGAATTTGTACATGGATCAGAAGGCAGTTGTGTGAACAGAACAAGGGAATACTGCATGGTTTAAAAGCAGGAAAAGTGTGCATCAGGGCTGTATCCTCTCACCATATTTACTCAATCTGTATGCCGAGTAAACCATCAGAGAAGCTAGATTTTATGAAGAACATGGTATCAGGATTAGAGGGAGACTTATTAAGAACCTGCAATATGCAGATGATACACCCTTGCTTGCTAAAAGTGAGACTTAAAGTACTTGATGATAAAGATCAAGGACTGCAGTCTTCCCTACGGAGTAGACCTTAATATAAGAAAGATCAAAATTCTCCAGAGTGGACCAACAGGTAAAATCATGATAAATGGGGGAAGGTGGAAGTTGTCAAGGATTTTGTCTTGTTTGGCTCCACAATCAATGCTCATGAAAATAGCAGCCAAAGATCAAAAGACCAGTCGCATTGAGTAAATCTGCTGCAAAAGACCTCTTTAAAGTGTTAAAAAGCAAAGATGTTACTTTGAGGACTAAGGTGTGCCTGACCCAAGCCATATTTTCAATTGCCTGATATACATGTGAAAGCTGGACTTGAATAAAGAAGACTACAGAAGAATTGATGCATCTGAATGGTGGTGCTGGGAAGACTACGGAAAGTACCATGGACTGCTAAAAGAAGAACCCGATCTGTCTGGGAAGAAGTATGGCCAGAGTGCTCCTTAGCGGCAACGATGGTGAGACTTCATCTTACGTACTCTAGACATGTTTAATTACCAC
>NW_022105908.1:5421367-5441221 GCF_000313985.2 Echinops telfairi | reverse complement strand
GGGGGGGGGGAGTCACAGGTAGTGGGAGAACAGGGCACTAATCCACCCAAAGGGAGGGTACTGTTTATACCTCCACAGGGAAAGAGGGACCAGACAAACCCAGCGTTCCAAGAGGAGAATGCAACACACTGGCATGAAGCAGGGAACCAAAAGAGAGGCCTGAGGGGCCGGCCCCATTACCAACTAAGTGGACAGTACAGTACCTCCCTCCCCCGCCTCCCAAAGAATTAATTTCAGAGGACAGCATTGAAGCTACAGCTCAGGGAGAGGGGCATGTCTGATCAGAGCACACAGGAGCAAATGAAGTGGGAGGGAAAAAGAGTGAAGCACATCCTGGCCCACCAAGCCCTGAGGACTGTATTTCTGCTCAGAGCAGCCAATGCAGAGAGGACCATAGGGCTGGCCCAACCAAGAGACAGGACGTCCCTCACTGACCCATAGCACTAGGGGGGACAACACTGGAGACACATTGCAGGAATTGTGCCTGATCTGACCCCACCACACCAAGGCAAAACACTAAGGGCGTACAACAGAATAGCAAGGGGAGCAGAGCAATGAAGTCCTCAGGAAACACTAAAAATAGACTGTGGGGCCAGGGTGCATCAGACTCGACTGGAACACACTCATAAAGATCAACAAATAGACACTGAACTACTTATAAGGCTTTTCTTTTTTTAATTGTTGGCTTTTTTGGTTTTTGTTGTTGGAGTTATTGTTTCATTTTCTATTGCTGCTTTGTTTTGCTCGGTCTTGTGTCTATGTACATTATCATCTCTGCATATCTATCTAGATAGGTGGGATAAACAGCCTGAGGAGAAAACAACAGGACAACAGTTCTGGGGCAACATGGGAGAGTGGGGAGGCGGGGGAAAGCAAGTGGGTGCTAATAAACCAGGGAAAAGGGAACAACTGACCAAAAATCGATGGTGAGGATGGTGTAGGAAGCCTGGTAGGGCTTGATCAAGGGCAATGTAACTGAGAGGAATTACTGAAACCCAAATGAAGGCTGAACATGCTAGTGGGACAAGAGGAGAGTTAAAGGAAATAGCGGAAAGGACTGGGAGGCAAAGGGCATTTACAGAGTTCTAAATATAGGCATGTACATATGTAAATATATTTATATATGAGGATGGGGTAATAGATCTAGGTGCATATATTTATAGGTTTAGTATTAGGGAAGCAGATGGACATTGGGCCTCTACTCAAGTACTACCTCAACACAAGAACACTTTGTTTTAATAATCCCGCATTCTGAGATGCTCACCTTTCCGACACAATCACTGAAGACAAATAGGTGCATAAGCAAATGTGAAGAAAGCAGATGGTCCCGGCTATCAAAAGAGATAGCATCTGGGTCCTTAAAGGCTTGAAGATAAGCAAGTGGCTATCTAGCTGAGAAGCAACAGAGCCCACATGGAAGAAGCACAACAGCCTGTGTAATCTTGAGGTGTCGAAGGTATCAGGTATCAAAACCCAGAACAAAATATCACGTCAATGTGAATGGGGGGTGTGGAGTGGAGTGCGTGCAGACTGGAAGTCCAAAGCCAATCTGTAGGCAATTGGACATCCCCTTACAGAAGGGTCTCGGGGAGAAGACAGGCCAATCAGGGGGCAGTGTAGCACCGATGATACACACCTTTCGTCTGGTTCTTCAGTGCTTCCTCACCCCCACTATCATGACCCTAATTCTACCTTACAAATCTGGCTAGACCAGAGCATGTACATGGGTACAGATATGAGCTGGAAACACAGGGAATACAGGACAGGTAAACTCCTCAGGACCAACATTGAGAGTGCCCACACCAGGAGGGTAAGGGGAATGTGGGGGGAAAATGGGGGAACCGATCACAATGACCTACCTATAACTCCCTCCCAGGGGGATGGACAACAGATAAGGGGGTAAAGGAGACAACGGACAGTGCAAGACATGGAAAAATAATGAGAATTTATAAATTATCAAGGGTTCATGAGGGAGGGAGGGGCATAAAACTGAGTAGCTGATACCAAGGGCTCAAGTAGTTCGAAAATGTTTTGGAAATGATGATGGCAACAAATGTACAAATGTGCTTGACACAATGGATGTTAAATATGGATAGTGATAAGAGTTGTACGAGCCCCCAATAAAATGACTTAAAAAAATAAATAAGGGCCAATGGAATTGGTCTTTGTAATACTTAAAGAGTTCAATAGAAGTAAAGTACACTGAATGAAACATACCTTTCACGTAACTTGCAATGGCTTCTTTGGTGTCCCGCTCTGGGTCAATAGTGATGAAAAGTGGAGTTAAGTTTGGCAGCGTTGGAATACCATCTGAAACAAACTTCTTGTTAGTCAGCACTCACATTCTGAGGAAGGAGACATAACTTCCTCAGGGTGGGGGATATACTCAGGGACAGCTAATATTTAGGTGGGGGAGGGAGAGGGGTGGTCTTCAGGATGAACTGACCCCCCCTATCATCTGGGAAAGGAGCAGATACAGTCCAGTGTGCAAAGATTTTACTACCTCATACTGTCCCCTATTCTAATCCTAAGGAGCTCTAATGGTCTCGTGCATAAAGCGTTGGACTGAAAGGTCAGTGGTTCAAACTCATCAGCTGCTCCTCAGGAGAAAAATGAGGCAGCCTGGTTCCACAAACATTTAGTCTTAGGACCCAACGGGGACAGTTCTTCCCTGTCCTATAGGGTCACTATGAGGGAGAATTGACTCAGTGGCAGTGTGTCTGGTTTGGGTTCTAACCCTAACAATGTTTAGAGTACCACATCTACCCACCCTAACCCTGCCCCCACATTTTTAATGTCAAGGGAAGGTAAACTGTAGGACTTGAGTTTCCTAGAGAAAAGCCATCTAAGAAGGAAGCACCTGTACAATCTAGTACAGTACCTTCTGGACCTGACAACACACAAACTCACTGCCACTGCGTCAACAGTGACTCAGATAGACCCCGTGGGTAGAACTGGCCCTGTGAGTTTCCAAGACTAATTCTTTACGAGAGTAGAAAGCCTCATCCTTCTCCCTTGAACAGGTGGTGGGTTCGAACTGCTGACCTTGTTTGTGGTTAGCAGCCCAACATGTAACCAGTCCGCACCAGGACATGACCGGTATGAAGAAGTAGCGCTGCCTCTAATTCCAAAGATCCGAGAGTTCCCATGACATCAGAGAGTCTCCCAGGAAAAGGCAATGGCTGTGACAGTGAGGACAAGGAGGAACACAGTGGGAGTGAAGGGAGCCCTGAGCCACACCCACATGTCTAAGGGATCCGACATTTATTGCTAAACCAGCTTCCTTCAGTGAAGAATAAGGCCAGAGGTATCAAAGAAATAGACCAGCCCAGAGCTGAGATCCTTGGTTCTCACAAAGTAAACAATTACACGCCTGGTGCAGTAATTCAAGAACATGAAAAACATAGCATCACTAAGAATATTAAGGAAACCTTTTTTTTTTTTATCACGATGGCCTCCTTACCTATTTCATCCACAACTTGAATCATTTTTTCTAGTTCTTCGGGGCAGATATCAGGGCAATGAGTGAAACCGAAATAAATCAGAACCCACTGGCCCAGGTAGTCTTTGTCAGTTTTAGGCTCTCCAACGTGAGTTGTGAGACAAAACGGTCCTCCAAGTAAAGGTTTCCCCAGGGATCGATGGCGTTCCTTCTCCAGTTCTTAAAAGACAGACAGACAGACACACACACAAGAGGTTAGTAGGATATTAATGACAATGGGATCACACAAGGTTGACACACTTCTCTACACTTTCAAGGAGCTTCAAAGATCTTTTAAGATAAACAGGCATGACATGATACAATACAATCAAATAATATGCTATGGTATTTAAAAAGGGATTTAACAAGGAAAGTGGTTAAAACAGGTCTACCTCTTTGGGGAGAATTCAGTCCTAAGCCATGAGGTATGGCTAGGCTGAAACCAAAGTGAATGAAGGGTGTATGTGAACTATCTATAACACATTTGCAACTCTTCGAAAATCATAAATTATTTCAAAATAAACTATTAAAAGAAAAGAGGTGGTAGTCCACAGCTCCATCAGTAGGAAGGGTTTCCTTAGGAAGTGATCATAAGATGTTATCTACGTACTTTCCGTCTTTTGTTTCTTGAAGTACTTCATACAGGCCAGTATAGCTCCTCCCACAGCAAATGTCAAGGCTAAAGACTTCCAGGAAACAGGCTACTGGGGCAGATTTCAAAAACAAAACCACTGGTGAGATGCGAACATTTAGCCACCCTAAATGTATTAGTTTTTTAATACACACACACACACATAACACAGGCCCTGATGTTGTTAACTGCAAAGAGCGGTCCAAGATGCTTTTGGATGAGAAAACGCTGCATGTTTCTATGCATTCAATTCCGTCCGAGTCCAAATTCAAGGGCACTCAATTACTGGGGGATATTCCCCGGGTCAATTTCTTCTCATGTGACAACCAATCCAAAGCAACTCAAACACCAAGGTAATTATGCTGGCTACTAGCTGGGCCCCTGAGCCCCACTGCCTGTGCTGACCCTGAGAACAGAACCAGCTCAAGCCTCCCCTCTGTGCTGCAAATCCTCAGCGCTGTGCGGAGAACACTGCGAGAGATGGAGCTTCAGTTCACCCAGAGGGGCCTCAGAAACTAAGTCTGGAGATCAATTTCTGCACAGTCAGCCGTAGAAAAGTGTATGGAGCACAGTTCTAGTCTGACAGACCCACACGGGGCTGCCATCAGTTGGGGTCGGCTTGAAAGCGACTGGTGGTGGCTAGACTTGCCGAAGTCAAGTCACAGGGGAAGACATCTACAAGTGGAACTGCCCTCCCATGCGTTCCCACGGACTCTCAGGCAAGGCCCCAAATAAGACGTCAATATGCACACTCATCGCCGCAGAACTATTCTCAATCGCTAGAAGATGCAAACACGCGCCAAAACTCACTCAACGAGTCACTTTGCTTCAATTGCAACGTATTCCCGGTCTCTGCACAGGGGAAATCAAGTGACAGAACTTATAAAAGTGCTACGACTCCTGGTAAATCGAAGGCCGAGAGGTTTGAGAAAACCTGAAACGTACTTCTATTACTTTGACTTTGACCCAAGGGCTAACGGCAGTTCAAGTCCGAGCATCTAAGCGCACGGAGAGGATGTGGTTTCGCTCGTCCTCTCGGAGATCTGGGTGAACCAGGGAAAACGGGGGTGAGCCCAGGTCGAGTGGTTTTGGAGGCGATGAGCAGGAGGGATGGGAAGGGCCCCGGGGCGTCTGACAGCCGCGACGAGTAATGGACTCACCCCAGGCTTCGAGGGGCGCGTGGGATCTTCGCTGCCCTTCGACCCCGGCTCGGACGACCCTGGCGGCGGGGGCACGGCCGTGCTAAAGGCCCGGCTTCCGGGGCAGCTGCCTGCGAGCCCGAAGGCTCGCCACGCCTGTTCCCGGCGCGCACAGAATGGCCTCCGCATGGCTCCCCAGCTCGCGCTCCAGAGCCGGAGTCCGCGAGGGAAGAGGCACCAAGGCGGGCCACCGGGGGACAGCACTGCCCTTCCTCCTCTGAGCAAGCGAGCCGCCATGAGCGAGGGACCACGCCTCCTTAGGCCCGCCTCCAGACTTCCGGTGCCGGTGCCACTTCCGCTTCCGGTCCGGCGTAACCTCTCTCTCCGCCCGCCGTCGCTCTATGGTTGCGCGGGAGTCGCCGGGAATCCAGGGACGTTTCTGGGAGGACCCTGGCGGCGGTAGGTGGGTACTTGGCACCGCGGGCCTAGTCCGCTGTGTCTCGGCGCGGGCTGCCAGGCCTAGGCTGGCAGGGGAGGGGCGAGCGGGCGGCGGAAGTGGCCGTTGCCTGGGCTGCGGCTAGTGGACCACGAGCGTGGGGGACACCCGCACTGGATTGAAGGGCCCGGGCTTGGACGCAGCACTCAGCTCCTAGCCCCGCTGGGTGCACCTCGGAGAAGCTGTCCCTCACCCTCGCCCCCACCTTGTCGCGTCGCGCTGCCCAGGTGGGCCAAGTGGCACCGCAAAGTGGTGGAATCCCTGGCATCTTCGAAGGAGACGCCGACCCGTTGCGTTTGAAATAATCCTTGGAGGCGTCATAGGTTTCGCGTGGGCTGCTCACCGGCAGGCCTGCAATTCCAAACCACCAGCTGATCGGCTGCAGACAGGTTTTCTGGCTCTCGTACAGAATGAGTCTGGGAAACTGCCAGGGGCAGTTTGACCCTCTCCTGTAAGGTGGTTGGGATCCAGAAATTGCTGGATGGCAATGGGAGGATTATTTGCCAGGCGAGGGCCACCAGGACTAGGTGGGTGTGACTTGGAAGCGCGCCCTGCTTCCATTGATCCCCACAGTATACTATTAAGTGGTGTTGAAGCACAGCACTATACAAACATGAGGGGGTTTCAGAAAGTGCGAAGTGTGCACTGCAGCAATCCCACCTGGAATTTTGTTTCTTTACGCCCCAGTTTCGACTGTAAAATACCTTATGATTCAGGAGCCCTTCGCTGTTTCAGTTTTACGTTTGTTTGTTTGACCTCAGCAGGGACAAATTTACCTTGCTTCGATACAGGTCCCTTACCGATAAAGGTGAAACCCCAAAAATCAAATTCACTGCCTCAAGTCCATTCTGACTCATAATGACCCCATATAAGGTTTTTGAGGCAGTAAATCTTTACAGGAGCAGACAGCCTCATATTTCCCTGGAGGAGTGGTTGTGTTCAAATCCAGGGCGTTTTAATATTTATGGGCAGTGCCATCCGGACACCTTGATAAGATTAAGAGCATGCATATTTTTAGTTCCTTGTGAAAGCTGCTTGATCGTGCATTCCTTCCACCTGTTTTAGTGTCTGCTCTGGTGTGCAAGACACTCCCCCCCCCCACACACACACACCCACACATGCACTGCCACACACACACACCCACACACACACAACCATGGTTGGTTTGCAAAATAACAAAGCAAGAGGATTGCTATGAGTGAGAATCTACGCAATGGCAGTGAGTTTGATTTAGTTTGACTTCTCTTCCTTCATTATACCCATCCTGGTCTATGTGGTGTCCCCACCCCACCCCCAAAAGCTGCTGCAGAGGTTAGGGGCCCTGGTGTCGTGGGTTACAGTAGCCACTCGGTGGGAGAAAGAGGATGCTTTCTGCCCCCCTAGCATTACAGCCTCCGAAAACTACAGGGCGGTTCTCCCCTGTCTCTGAATCAGAATGGACCCCACGGCAGTGAGCTTGGTTTTGTCACCAAGGCAGGAAGACCTTGTACCTTCGTGACTGTGGGGCGGAGCCTTGGTGGTGTAGTGGTTAAGCCCTGGCTGCGATGGTCGGCAGTTCAAAACCACCAGCAGCTCCCTGAAGAAAGACTGAACTTTCTAGTCCCATAAACAGTTACAGCTTCGGAAGCGCACAGGGCTCACTATGAGTCAGCATTGACTCGATGGCAGTGAGAGAGTGACTGAGGGACAGAGGTGTGGCCTTCGTCTTGGGTTGATAGCTCACGTGGGTAAGCACCTTCAGGAGAGGCTGGGAGCTTGAACCCACCGAGTGTGAAGACAGGCCTAGAGGAAGTTGTCACAGCTATGAGAATCCCATGGAGCGCAGGTCTCTGCAGCCCTGGGCCTTGCTCAGAATAGGTGCGAACACTGTATATATTGGATAAGTGAGTTACTAGGGTGGTACAGTGTACAGTCAGTGAATATCTGCCATCATCTTCGATACTAGATACTAGGGTGGGATTACGCAGATAAGGCATTTATGGCCCACCGATGGGATTGGACAGTCTGCTGCAGATGAAAAGACAGTATGTGGTTAAGTTTATGTGTCAACATCACCGAACCATGGTTTTCAGTAGTTTGACAGTTATATAAGGATGAAGTTTGGCAGTTATGTAGTAATGTCATCACTGTTTTGATCATCTGTAAATACCCTTTGTTTGGGGCAGTTAGTTGTCTCTTACGTTGACGAGGCAGGATTAGAGTGGAATGCCTCCTGAGTCCTTGCTTTACTAGAAGGGCTGACTCAAGTCACCATCTTTCATATCCTTGTACTGCATTGCTCAAATAAGGGGCGTTCCCTTGAGGGTCTAAAGAGCTCGAAGTCCACCTTTCAAACCCACCATATGCTCCATGGGAGAGCTAAGAGACTGTGAAGATTTACAGCCCTGAAAACTTTCTAATAGGATTGCTGTTAGAATCAGCTCAACGACAGGGGGACTAGTGTTTCCTTGAAGGTCCAGGGTTAGGGATGCTGCCCTCCTTGCTGTTGAAAACCTGCATACAATTTTAACTCCCCCACAGATAGCTTACAATTGACTAGCAGTCTTAACCAACAGCAGTTGGTTAACACTTTTTATATGTGTATTATATTCTGCACTCATATAAATGCTGTTTTCAAAGTGCAAGATTTTCCACCTACCGATTTAGCTGCTGCCCCAGCTTCCTGAATTTCCTTCTGTGTTTATACAATGGTTCTTATGCCAGTGTTGGCTACCCTGTTAGCAGAGGGCACGCAGCAGTTTCACGCATTGACCCAGACTGCCGTGGAGCCGGTTCTGACTCCGGAGGACAGGGTAGAAGGGCCCCGTGGGTTTCTGAGATGGCACTCTTGATGGGAATGGAAAAGCCCATCTTCCTCTCCCTGCCGGAGGTTCTGAACAGCTCGTGTTCGGGTTTACAGTTGACTGCGTACCCAGGGCTCCCACTTTTGTGTAGTAGACCTAGCAAAGACCAGCCTGGTGCTTCCTGAACCTTGGTGGGTCATGTGCCTGCTGGCCTGGGGCTGGGGCTTTCCTGACAGTCCAGGTTTCTGCTGCTCCTCCTCCCCCAGCCAGAGGTCAAACCACATGGACTGAGAATGAGGAATTGGGTAGATGCCTAAAGGGAGTGCTGTTACCAGAAGAACAGGAAATGAATGCTGGGTAGGCAAAAATAGCAACTGTCTAATGGAGAGAAGATCACATTAATTGGGACTAAATTCCCTATAGAAAACCCATAGTACATGTTATCTCCTTCAGGCGGAGCAGTCTCATGGTGATAAAGCCCTTAAACCTTGTTTAAAGGTAAAAATGAACAGCTCGTTTGGCAGGGAATAACAGCATTCCCAGAAACCGTTTTCCCTTACGCCTTGCGAATTGCTTTGTAATGTAGTTGCTAACTTATTATTATTATTACTATTTTGTTTGACCACCTTGTTAATCTGTCCTTGGAATCATACACACATATCAGCGTGCACGCACACACAGACACACAACCTAACAGACCGTGGACTTTCCACTGACACAGTGAAGTTTGCGTTTCTTGTCGTTGCATCTTGAGCTCTTGACCTTGGAGCTCCGGTATCCCCCACCTCCCACTGTTTACACCAGTGCGCTTCCACGTGGGGCCTGAGGAAGACAGGAGCAGATACAAAGAAGCCATCCTAATGATGAGCACACCCACGCTCGTCTCATTACTTAGCGTTTCTTTGCCTTTCCTGGTGCGATTGCAGGGCTCCTGAGACCCACCAAGGTAGTGCACTGTTTAAAGAGCCCACTGCTAACCAGGTGGCTGAGCTGGAAACTGCCAGTTGCTTCAAAGTAGAAAGATGGGTCAGTCTGCTTCTGTCAAGATTTATTGGCTTGGAAAACCCTGTGGGGCAATTTTTGGTTTATAGGGTTGCTCAATCCAATGGCAGTGGGTTTGAGTTTTTATTCAACCAGATTAATGTGAAAAGGAGAGTAAGCTAAAGCGTTCAATTGGGCGAGCCGGATAGAAAGCGTATCATTAGTGACAGTAGTTTTAGGATGAAAACCAAACCCAAACCAAATCCTTTGCCATTAAATGGGTTCCGACTCCTAACGAGTTTCTTAGCCTCATCCCTCTTGCAGGAAGCAGTTGGTGAGTTTGAACCCTGGATCTTGTAGTTGGCAGCCAACTTCTAACACACAGCACCACCAGGGCTCGAGGGCCCTCATTCTCAGGTAAGTAAAACTGACGCCTGGTTTTTCTGGTTGGCTGTGAGTCACTGCTGCTGTCTCTGATGAAGGGGCACTTACTTGATTGGGTCTCAGGATCTGCAGAGCGTTGAGGAGACTGCCAACCGGTTCATTAGGCAAACGACCGGAAATGAGAGTCTGAAATTAATGTTAGGGCTTCCAAAGCAATCCTTAGAAACAATTAAGTTTTAATAATCATTTCAGAGTTGTAGCAACAGTTTGTACTATAATCTTTTTCATTAAAAAATAGCCCATCATTCAGGATCTAGGTCTTTCATTTTGTTTTCATTCCTAATGTTCTCGGTTCTTTTAAGAGTTGTTTATGAATTTGTATGCAAGTACTAACAAAATGGGTTTTTTTCCTTTTGTTTTGTGGAGTAAGTTTAAGTCTCTTGCTCTTCATAGTCACAATGCGAGGCAGAAACGATAGTGAGAAGAATAAATATTTCCTGATTCAGTTGCGAGGGCAGAGGGGTTAATATTCAGTTTGAAAAAAAGTTAGACTTAGACGTCAACTATTAATATAGAACCACTGCTCGCAGAAATGACAGTAATCACATTAGCATTATAGATAGTTTTATGCCAGTTTTTAAAAAGATGAAAATAATTCCTCTCAAAATACATCTACATATTTGAGTAAAAAGTATAATTCTTCCCCCCTCCTCCTTTCACAGCTTCATTGCTTCCTTTTGATATTGCAGATATGAAATCAGAGAAACACCCTCCCCCCAGCAGAGAGAACCAAGACTTTGCCTGATAGAAAGTCACCCACACTGGGGACCTACCTAATGCCTTAGGAGAAGGAGCTAGTGAAACACTCAACCTTCAATATAACCTTGAAGCTTTGATAGGATCATTGCAGTGTGCGTGTTTAGTCCCATTTAGAATTTGTGCATATTTTGTCAAAATTAGAAATGATTCCAGATTTGAATGGCTTTACTACAATTAGAGCGTTTATTCTTTAATAGGATGAAGGTACTTTTTGTAAATTGATACTCTCCTAAAGGATAAAAGTTGCTCATAGTTATTCATAGATAAAATAAAAGTTATTCATAGATAAAACAAATGGAAGTATTGGAAAGGCATGGTAATTTGGACCTATGACGACCCAAAGGCCATGCACTTTTCTGTATACTACAAGTGGTTGGTAATGAAATCATTAAATGTTCTATAGTACAGTTGGAAGATCGGGATGTTTATAATTTACTTATCGCATTCTTTCGTTGACAAGAGAGCTGTTTGGAGGCGATGGATGATCAGTCGGACCCTGGGCCCCTCAGGGAGGGTTCAAAGGCCCTCTTCTCCTTCGGAGTTATAGCAGACATTCAGTACGCAGACTTAGAGGACGGCTTTAACTTCTTCGGGACCAGGAAGAGATACTACAGGCACAGTCTGCTTCATTTGCAGGGGGCTATTGACGACTGGACCAGAGAAGGCCGTGTGCCCGGCTTTGTACTTCAGCTTGGAGATCTCATCGATGGGTACAATGCACAGCATCAAACATCAGAAAAGTCCCTAGAACTTGTTATGAACACATTCAAAATGCTTACAGTTCCAGTTCACCATGCCTGGGGGAATCATGAACTTTATAACTTCAGTAAGGACTACTTAACAAGCTCCAAACTGAACACCAAGTATCTAGAAGACCAGATTGCACATCATCCTGAGACAGTCCCTTCAGAGAACTATTATGCTTATCATTTCGTACCGTTCCCTGAGTTCCGGTTCATTTTACTTGACGCATACGACGTGAGTGTCTTGGGTCTGGATACATGTTCCCCCAAATACCAGCAATGTATGAGGATACTGAAGGAGCATAATCCAAATGAGGAATTGAACAGTCCTCAAGGTGAATTATTCCTTTGAGCTGAGAATCTAGTACATTGTCTTTTAAGTTCTTCAACTACCTTTTATTCAGCAGGAAGATGCACGATTAAGGTAAAAGTATATTGTTGTTCAGGGTCAGGATTCACACTAGACTGATGTTACACAAATTTATTTGATTGATTGAAGATTCCTTTATGTAGTAGTTACACAAATGTGTATAGAGCCCTAGTGGTGTAGTGGTTTACAAGTCGGGCTGATAAACCACAAGATCAGTAGTTCAAACCCACCCACCGCAGGAGAAAGATGAGGCTTTTGGCTTCCCTAAAGGTTTACAACCTTGGGAACCCAGAGGGTAAGTTCTACTCTGTCCTACAGAATTGCTGTGAGAATTGACCTGATAGTGAGTTTTGTTTGTTTGTTTTTGTGTTTGAATGCTTACTCTCAGCTAGGCATTTTTTCTAGGATTAGTTATTTACATAGTTATTAAAAATATTCCTGTTTCCTGGATGAAGTGGGGAGTAAGCAGTAGTGAACAGGGCAGAGAACAAACAAGACTGTGTTCCCTAAGTGGTACGTGCTAGTAGGAAAACAAAGCAGGACAGTGTTCTAAGAAAGGGCTGGGACTCCTGTGTTGGAACAGGTGGTTAGGGAGAGTGTCTCCGAGGAAGCAGACATTTATGCTGAGCCCTGGATGACAAGAAGCAGCCGTCTCTGGGATCAACTGGGGCAGAGTGTGGAGGCCCAGTAGCTAAGCACTCTGTTGCTAACCCAAAGTCGGCAGTTCAAATCTACGAGCCCCATGGCAGGAAGATGGACATTCTGCTTCCAAAAGATGGACAGTCTGCTTCCTCTTGGAAGCCCTGAGAGGCAGTTCTGTGCCATTGTATAGAATTGACTGGGGGCAGTGGGCTTATAGTATTCCAGGCAGAGAAAAACAAATGTCAAGGCCCCGAGCAGAATAGGACTGTGGTATTTTTAAAGAACATAGAAAAGAGCCTGTGGATACAAGATGATTTGGCAGAGTAGATATGGAGCTAGGTCCTTGTTGGCCCAGGGAGGGGTTTATATTTTATTTAAAATGTATGGAATGGGAAGCAGCAGAATGCCATTTCTAGGGCTGAGATCAATCATAGTCTACAGATTGCTTTAAAACTCCTATAATTTCTTATCATAAGCTATTTGATCTTTAATACAAGGTTGTTGCCAGTCCCGCCAAGGGAAGAGTACATGTGGCTCAGTCTGAATGGAGCAGAGGGGAAGAAATGGGATTTGGTGGGTGTGACTTTCTCAGTGTATTTCAGGTCTGTCTGAACCCCAGTTTGTCCAGTTTAATGGAGGATTCAGCCAAGAACAACTGAGCTGGCTGAACGAAGTTCTTACGTTCTCAGACACAAACCAAGAAAAAGTGGTGATTGTGAGTAAGTACTTCAATAATTTATCTGATTACACCAGCCAGCATTTTAGGGAATGAGAAAAGTTAGGTTTTCTTAATTATATTGTGATGTCCCCTTTCCATAAAATGGATGCTTGGTGAGAATTTTTATTGAGAAACACCCTGAATTTCAGATTACTATTTAAGGTTGAATCATTAAAGCATTGTAAAGGAAGAAGAACATCTTGCTGTGTATTATCCCCTACGCCATCTACACATTTTATTTGCTTTACATTCCGTATGAGTAGTGAATTAAAAAGGGGTATTTAGATAAAAACATCATTTTATAGTATCAAATATTTCAATAAGGTAGAAGACTCTAATAACTGAGTTAGAAGGCTTAAATTGGCCTTTTAGGATTCAAAGTAGAATTTTCCCAAACAACATCAATTGATGTACTAATTTTTAAATCCAAAATTCCATTCAAGCCCAACTCAAGCACTGAGGCTTAGGAAATTTGCCACCACTCAGCTACCTCTGCTGAGGTAGAAGGGGGCCACCTCGGCAGGGAGGGGGGGCACAGGCTCCGCCCCCAGGGGGCACATTCAGCTTTCTGTCTACTGTAAGTTTGTGGAGAATGGAGATGCGTGTTGTTTTCATGTAGAATCGTATTTTGATGACATAGTGCCATCAGAGATTATAGGATTCTGAGGTGCTTAAAACACACACACACACACACACACACACACACACACACACACACACGAAGAGCTGCACTTTGATTTGAGTGGTATATGTGCAGTTTGGGCCTGAGGTCAAAGCCAGGGTTCTACATCTCATGGGGCATAATGGGTGAGAAGAGTCACAGGACTGGATGCCATCCTGCACCTCTATTTACATGAGGGGGCTTCAAAAAATTCATGGAAAAATTCTATTATCTCTTGATTTCATGTTTCCATGAACTTTTGGAGCCCCCTTGGATAAGCTCTGGGAACCTGGACACATAGTTAGTCTACGTGCTGAGATTTTCTCAGCGTTGCATCAGATGAAATAATCCATGTGAAAAGAATTAGAATGGTGAGGCTACTCAGGTGGTGATTAATATAAAATTGTTTCTGTGTATAAAAGTAGTTTTTATGTATTAATCTTGCAATGATCGTGGAAAGATATGTAGATGGAGTTGCAATGTTTCTGCTTTCTTTGGAATATTAAATGTCATGCAAAGTTTGCAAAATATCAGGGCCCCTCCCCGATTATTGGAATGTATGTGACACTATTTGATTCTGATGAAGGATCTCAAAAACTTTTATATGTCTGCTTTTTAGTTTGCCACTTTAGGCCCTGACCATTTACTTTAGAAAATACTAGAGCCAAAAGAAGCATAGGCCTCATGTAGCCAAACCCTTGTGTTTAACGCTAAGGGGCCAGAGATTGAACTACACAGCTACAATCCCACAGCCACTGACAGAAATGAGCCTCGAATCTGTGTTGTATCCCTACCCACCTTCCCACCTGAGCTCATATTCTTCCCTTGTATTTTTTTTCTGTTGTCATAGCAGCATCGAGTGCTAGTGTCTCTTCTGTTCTGCCTCCCATTTGTTTGTAAGTTAAGAAACTGGATCATTAACAATTGATTGTGGGAGGTTTTCTTGTAGTAAAGTTTACAAGGTGTTTTAGAAATCTTCGCAATGTATGCTTGCTTTGGTTTCCCCACTTTATTGGGGGCTCATACAGCTCTTATCACAATCCATTCTGCTTGCTTTTTAAACTCTCAACTTGGCTACGCAGAGGTCAGGTTGCCTCCTTCTTACGCTTCGGTTATGTAATTGGAAGGCTAGAATTGCAATGCACAAAACTGGGGGATGTGACAGAAGAAGAGGGCTTTGAAGGGAGGAGTTCACATTTGGATATATTCAGTTTTAGAAGCCTATTAAATATCAGCTCCCTAGTGGGACAGTGGATTAGGCATTAACTACAAGGGCTACTAACTACCAGGTTGGCGATTCAAGTCTACCAGGTGCTCCGTGGGAGGAAGATGAGGGTGTCTTTTCCTTAGATTTATAATCTTGGACACTCCATAAAAGGTCATTGGGGATTAGAATTGACTTGATAGCAGTGGGTGTAGCTCGGTATCAGACATCAGAAGCCTCTTAGACATTGGTGGAGATGTTGAGTAGACAGCTTAGACAGACCGATCTGAAATTCAGTATTGAAATTGGACTAGATCTCTACATGTGGGAGCTGAAAGAGTGTAGGTGATCTGTGAAGCTACGTTAAGCACTAACAGGAGACCACCCAGGCACTAGTGTGACTAGATAGAGGGGAGAAGTCCAAGGGCCTTCTTGATTGCACACTGGGGAGATGAGGCGAAACCAGCAAAGGAGATTGAGAATTAGGGGCTATTGGCTTCAATGGAAAACCAGGAGAGCCTGGTATCATGGCATCTAAGTGTTTTAAGGAGGAGGGAGCGATGACCTGTCCCGTGCTGTAGAGGTTTGGCCGATGGGTCCAGTAGTGGCTTCTAGGTACTGGGAAGTTCCACAGCCCCTTGGGACTCTTGACTCTTATTACAACTTGAAGGGTGGTTGTAGATGTGTGACTAGTAAGTCGCTTTGACTCTTTTTCTTGCTTCACCGGTCTGTAAACTGCTGACATTTTTCAAACTTAGGTTACAAACTAATAGTAAGCAAACCCATGCTTAAATTAGAAATAGAAAAAAGAAAAGGGGTTTCTTGGGCAGAAGCAAAGACCAGTGAGCTACAGAACCTGTTCTTTGGCGTGAAGATGGGGGCCTGAGATGGATGTGGGCATCACGAGTGAAAGGTGTCTTCACTCTGCCTGCCCATGTTTACTATGGTCCTAGAATCAACATCCCTTGCTTTTGATTCCGTTTTCTCATCTCTTGTACAGTGGACATGCCTAGCTCCATGTCATGGAGATGTTTTGAAGAAGAACTGATTTAAAGAGGCATGAACCATCTTGAAGGCACTAAGTTGATAAATGATATACAATCCATGGCCTCCTCCCTAAACTGTTCTTTACTCTGACATCTTTCTGTACACATAACATGCTTATCTGAGAAAATCAGTGAGGTTGGGTTCCAGCTTTGCACACCAGCCTACACAGGAAGCCCCCAGCGTTCGCACATGGTGACACTGTACGTAGATGTGTGCCTCTATGACATCTTCTTCCCTTTTTGAACTACCTGACCCATCTCTTAAGTGCTTCAGAAACTGTAGGTGGCATAGTTCCTAATGGATCCTCTCTGATTTCAGTCCATATGGGCAATGCACATATGAATTTCAGTCCATACCGACAGCGTACAGTTTTTTTCTGAGTACTGGCTTTTAGCTATTTGATGGAAGTGTGCTTTATGAATTGTTTCCAAACTCTCTTTCTCTCTAACAGGCCATGTTCCCATCTACCCAGAATCCTCTGACAGTGTGTGCCTTGCGTGGAATTACAGAGACGCGCTTAGTGTTATCTGGTCCCACAAGTGTGTGGTGTGCTTCTTTGCGGGGCACACTCACGATGGTGGATATGCACAAGATCCTTTTGGCGTGCATCACGTCAGTCTGGAAGGGGTCATTGAAACAGCGCCGGACAGCCAGGCTTTTGGCACTGTTCATGTCTATCCTGATAAGATGCTCTTGGAAGGGAAAGGCAGAGTGCCAAACAGAATTATGAGTTACAAGTAAGAAAAAGCTTCCCATGTGCAGGCTAATGTATTTTGTTTAATAAAACCTTTGTAAAAAGAGAATCACTTCGTTTTTGCATTTGCACATCTTCTACAAGGTACCCTCCCCCCCGCAATAATTCTCAATCCCATTGCTTTGTGTTTGTGCCTGCATAAAAAATGGCTTCATTGTTCATAAACTGTTCTAAAATGCCACTCAAGACCCAGCTTACTGCCATCCAGTTGATGGCCGACTCATAATGAGCCTATAGGACAGGGTAGAACTGCCCCTGTGGGTTCTGAAGTTGTAACTCTTTATGAAGGTAGAAAGCCTAGTCTTTCTCCCATGGAGCAGGTGGTGGTTTCAGACGGCTGACCTTGTGGTTAGCAGCCCAGCGCATACCCACTATGCCGTCAGGGCTCCAAAACAACAACAACAACAACAACACGCTCTCTGCCACCAAGTCGATTTTGGATAATATGCCCGTTGTTGAAATTAAGAAACAAAATGAACCAAGGGGTTGAGGGGTTGGTGGTAAGTATAGTTCTTAGCAAGAACTTCATTTAGCTTTGCATGTTTAATTTTTTCAAACATAACGGATTCATGTCTTACCTATGTAACTTAAATAGTAAAACAATGAAATAAGCTCATGCAAACTTTATCCTGTTCATCTGCTGTGTGAATAAATTTTGGACATTTTTTTGTCCAGAACACTTACCATATGGGAGTTTCAGGTGTGTAGTCTTCTTTAGAAAATGAAAAAAAATCTTTAAGACCCTAGACACTATATCTTTTGATAGCCGGGCACCATCAGCTTTCTTCGCCACATTTGCTTATGCACCCATTTGTCTTCAGCGATTGTATCAAGGAGGTGAGCACACAATGATATGATTTTCTGTTCTTTGATGCCTGATACCTGATCCCTTCAGCACCTCGTGATCACACGGGCTGGTATGCTTCTTCCATGCGGGCTTTGTTGCTTCTGAACTAAATGGCCACTTGTTTACCTTCAAACCTTTAAGACCCCAGATGCTATACCTTTTGATAGCCGGCCACCATCAGCTTTCTTCAGCACATTTGCTTATCCACCCACTTTGTCTTCAGCAATTGTGTCGGGAAGGTGAGCATCATGGAATGCCAATTTAATAGAAGAAAGTATCCTTGCATTGAGGGAGTACTTGAGAGGAGGCCCAATGTCCTTCTGCTACCTTAATACTAAACCTATAAATATATGCACATAGATCTATTTCCCCATCCTCATATATAAATATATTTGCATATGTACATGCCTATATTTAGATCTTTATAAATGCCCTTTGCCTCCTAGCTCTTTCATCTATTTTTTGACTTTCCTCTTGTCCCACTATCATGCTCAGTCTTCATTTGGGTTTCAGTAATTGCTCTTGGTTACATTACCCTTGATCACACCCTACCAGGCCTCCTACACCCTCCTCACCACCGATTTGGATCACTTGTTCTGTTGTCCCTAGGTTTGTTAACACCAGTACCTTTACCCCCACCTCCCCCTCTCCCATGTCCCCCCAGAACTGTCGGTCCCATTGTTTTCCCCTCCAGATTTTTCCTCCAGCCTATCTTATTTAGACAGACCTGCGGAGATAATAACATGCACAAAAACAAGACAAGAGCTGGGGTCTTAAAGGCTTGAAGGTAAACAAGCAGCCATCTAGCTCAGCAGCAACAAAGCCCACATGGAAGAAGCACACCAGCCTATGCGATCACGAGGTGTCAAAGGGATCAGGTATAAGGCATCATCAGAACAAAATTTCATATCATTGTGAATGATAGGCTGTGCAGGGATGTAGGGTCAGAGGAGCCCAGGGCCAACCCCATGGCTGCTGCTTTGGCAAGTGACACCAGACCTAAGGGGAGATGCTTTACATGTGGAGCAGAGAGACATTACCAGAGAGACTGCAAGCAGATATTTCAAAAGAACAGGACAATTCACAGCGGAAAAGACCCAGGGAAAGAGTCCAAGGAAACCGCACTTTGCCTCTGCTGCGACAGAGGTAGTCACTGGGCAGGGCATTGTCATTCAAAGTTTAGCAATAGAGGACAAATTGAGCTACTTACCATACAAAGTGGTAGCATGGGAAGAACTGGAGGAAATTATGCTAAGCAAAGTAAGCCAAGCACAAAAGAAGTACAACATGAGTCCACTGAGGTAAGTTTTAAAAATGCAAAAGGGACATAGGGAAAAAGCTACTGTATACAAACATTTCTGGGGTGAGGTCCAGGTAGTATGGCAGGGACCAGACCAAATCCAGGGATACATATGGTAGCCAATTAAAAAGGGGGGTGGGGGTGGGGGACATGGTTAGCAGGGGAACAGCACTAACCCACCCAAGGGGAGGGTATTATCTCCAACACAGGGAATCCAGAGTGGATGATCCCTTCAGGACCAGTGGTGGACGGTGGGGTGGAAAGGGGGAACCGATTACAAGGATTTACATGTGACCTCCTCCCTGGGGGGCGGACAACAGAAAAGTGGTTGAAGGGAGTCATTGGACAGTGCAAGATATGACAGAATAATAATTTATAAATTATCAAGGGTTCATGAGGGAGGGGGGAGCATGGAGGGAGGGGAAAAATGATGAGCTGATGCCAGGGGTTTAAGTGGAGAGCAACTGTTCTGAGGATGAGTGCAATGAACTTACAAATGTGCTTTACACAACTGATGTATGTATGCATTGTGATAAGAGTTGTATGAGCCCCTAATAAAATGATTAAAAACAAACAGACTTTGGAGTCAGGGTGTGGCACCCCATCAGACTCAACCGGAAAACACTCCTAAAGGTCACCAAATAGACCTTGAACTACTTAAAGGCTTTTTTTTTTTTGTCGTTGGTTTTGTTGTTTTGTTTTCTTTTGTTGCTTTGTTTTGCTGTCTTGTTTTTGGTACATAGTATTATCTCTGTAGGTCTATCTACATAAGATAGGCAGGATAAACAATCTGGAGGAGAAAACAACGGACCGATGGTTCCAGGGGAACATATGAGAGGGGGAGGCAGGAGAAA
>NW_022105908.1:5417393-5420294 GCF_000313985.2 Echinops telfairi | reverse complement strand
TCAAGTCGAAAGAAAATGTTTGAGAATGATGATGGCAGCAAATGTACAAATGTGCTTGACATAAGGGATGGGTGTATGGATTGTGATCAGAGTTGTCTGAGACTGACAATAAAATTATTAAAAAATTATTTTTAAAAAACGTTAGAATTAAAAATTTTTAAACAAATCATTTCAAGTATTAGCTTAAGATACCTGAAATAAACTTCTAGCTTGTAACCCAGTATTTTTTAAAATGTATATTTGGGAAATAGACACCTTAAGAACAAGATGGAGTTAATTTAAATTACTGTCTTGCAGTGAGTTGGCCAGGAGGACCGCATGTCTTCATGAATATATATGTAGCCCCATATAATGAGTGGGAAAAGAGAGATGATAATAGCAATAGTCAATTGAATTCTTCCACCAACTGGATTCCTATAAAGACACAAAAAAAATTGTAAATAAGAACTACCAATAGAAATCATGATTGCTTTGGAAACAAGTATAAAGATTAAATTGGTAAAACACATTACAGTGTCATCTTTTTCCATTCATTTTTAAATTCAAGTATAACATACAAAAATTAATAAAACAAACATATAACTTCAGTGACTTTAATGAAAAAGTAAACTCTCAGGTAATCACCATGCCAGTCAAGAAACAGAACACTGTCAGCATTCCACAAGTCCTTACAATGCATCTGCCCGATCTGTAGCCATTCCCTCCTCCCCAGAGAGAACCATGACTGATTTCTAACATGATGGGTTAGGTTGTCTGCTTTCCAACTCTGTATAAATGAAATCTTGTCTATTCTTTTGGGTCTGTTTAGTTGATTAAGTCTAAAATCATGTTCATGAGATTTATCATTGTTGTTATAACTAGGTGTAATTTGTTTTCAGGGCTATATAGTATACCATTGTAGAACTATATTATATGCATGCTATTGATGCACATTTGGGTTATTTCCATAGTCTTGTACATATATGTGCACATTTTGCCAACTTTTTTGTGTTTATTGGGTAGAGATTTATAGAGCAAATCAGTTTTCCATTCAACAATTCATACATATTTTGTTTCATGTCATTAATTGCAATCTGCATAAGGTAGCATAACATCTGACTTACTTTCTATGTTTCCTATTTCTGTTTTGCCTCTTTTCCTATCTCTCATGGACGTTTTCCTTCAGCAAATACTGTATGTATGTACGTATATATATATATTTCCACAATTCAATCATGTCAAGCAGAAATGGACAATTGCTACCACAATCAGTTTCCAAGCGTTCTCTTGCTTCTTGGGCTCCTTGACATCATCTCCCCCTTACCTAACCTTCCCCACTGGACCCTCCCCACCCCACTGGCCCCTTCGACTTCAAATGATATGATTTACAACCCTTCGATGACTGATGAAGGTGTGGACTTCTTCCACGTGGACTTAGTTGGCATTGCAGCTTTTTTGGAGACGCCATTTTATCTGATACTATTTAATTTCTTCACCACATTTGGCTTTAACGCCCGTAACTTCTGTGTTCCCTTCCTAAGGGTGAGTATCGAGCTGGGCCATGATGTAAGAACCAATTGTTCTTAAGTTGGAGCTAGGATTTAGTGTGAGGCCCAAACCTATTCCTGGATCCGTTTTTTTAATGCTCTTTATTATTACTTCAATAACTTCTTATGTGTAGAGATTTTGCATGGAGACTTATTTCTAAGTAGTTGGTATTTCTTGATGCTAAATGATATGAGCCCTGGTGGTGCAGTGGCTACCCGTTGGGCTTCTAACTGCAAGGTCAGCAGTTTGAAATAGCAGCCACTTGACAGGAGAAAGATGAGGCTTTCTAGTTCAGAAACCCTGTGAAGCAATTCTGCTCTGTCCTATGAGTTGGAAGCAACCCGATGGAATGAGTTTGGTTTGGTTGATTAGAAATGGGATAAAATGTTATCGTATTGTACTTGCTCACAGAAATGCAGTTGATTTTTGTATACTGACCTAGTATCCAGCAATCATATCAAGTTCAATGATTGATTCTAACAATTTATTTGTAGATTTTCTATGTAACAAATCATATCATTTATAAATTTTATAATTTTATTTCTCTTTAATTTTTGTGCCTTTTAGTTCTCCTCGTGTTATTTTAGTTCCTAGGGCAACAGCCGAGGAGCCCTAGTGCTACAATGGTTAAAGCACTTAACTGGTCCAATAGTCAACATCACGATAAACGGAGAAAAGGATGAAGTTGTCAAGGATTTCATTTTACTCTGGGTGAAGGGAGACATTGGAAAATAACACAGAAAATAACAACAATAATATATAATTGATCAAAGATTCATGAGGGTGGGAGGATGGGGCAGGAGGGGAAAAAAGAGGAGCTGCTACTAAGGGCTCAAGTAGAAAGAAAATGTTTAGGAAACGTTGATGGCAGCATATGTACAAGTGTGTTTAATACAGTTAAATGATGGATTGTTATAAGATTTGTAAGAACCCCCTAATAACATGATTAATAATAATAAGAATAACAAAAGGCTTTCAGTTTACTTAGATCCACAATCAACACCCTTGGAAAGCAGCAGTCAAGAAATCAAAAGATCCATTGCATTGGGGGACTATGTTCTACAAGACCTCTTAAAGCGTTAAAGAACAAAGATGTCGCTTTGAGGATTAAGGTGCACCTCGCCACGCCATGGTATTTCCGTGATCTCATATGCACCATTTATCAAAAAGACCGCCTTTCTTTGTTACCCTTAAGCGTCACTTTTGTCATAGGTCAAGATCTATATATAGATCTCTGAATATTTCTGTTGTCTTCTCTGTTCTATTATCATTTTTCTAGTCGTAAAGGTTTATACCAGGAGCCCTGGTGGCGTCGTAGTTATGTGTTGGGCTGCTAACTGTAAGGTCAGCAGTTCAAAACTACCAGCTGCTCCA
>NW_022105908.1:5415564-5417038 GCF_000313985.2 Echinops telfairi | reverse complement strand
CTGTTATCAGGAGAGGCTGATCTCTGGAGAAGAACATGATGCTCCGTAGAGTAGAGGGCCAGTGGCCAACAAGAGAGACGAACCTTATGGCGGCTCCAGTAGTTCACAGATAACTGAGCGCAGTGCGGGCTGAACAGTGTTTCATGTGTGCACAGGGTGCTCTGACTCAGAACAGACGTGGCAGCTCCTAGCAACAGCAGTCGGGCTTACGTTGGAGAACCAACATTTGGCCTTGTCAATTCTTATTTTTTAGGCTGATTCTTCATTGTATTCATTTCCTTCTTTGTTTCCACTCTTGTTTCTTGGTCTTAATGTGTTGCTGTTTTTTTGCCTAGCTTTTTGAGATGGAAGCTGGACTCATTGATTTCTGGTCTTTCTTGTGTTTTATTTTTTATTTCAGCTATATGTATTTAAAGTTACACATTTCCTTCTTGGCAAGAGTTTTAGTTGCCCCGCACACATCTGGATGTGTTGTGACCTTACCATTCAGCTCAACAGACTTTCTCCTGTCGGTTGTAATTGGTTTTTGACCTAAGTGTTATTTGGAAGTGATTTCCAAACACACAGTGACTTTCTAATCATCTTTTTGTTAACCATTTCTAACTTAATTTCACTGTGGTCAGAGAACATACTATACAGGGTCTGAGTCCTATGAAATGGGTTGCATTTTATTTTCAGGCCCAACATCTATTCTTTTTATAAATATCCAATAACATTACTATTCGCTACCTTTGAGTCGATACCAACTTACAGCAATCCTACACGACAGGGTAGAACTACTGTGAGTTTTTGAGACTGTCAATCTTCAAGGGAGTAGAAAGCCTTATATTTCTCCCATGGAGTGGCTGGTGGTTTGAACTTCTAACCTTGCATACTTGAAAAGAAGCTAAGAAAAAAAGCCAACATAAGTTTCTGCCTTTCTTATGCCCTATACACATGTAATAGATCAAAAGTCTTATTGTTCTTAGTTCAAAACGTCTATATCTCTATTGATTCGGCCTGGGGTGAGGGGGTGGCTCTGTCTATTCTATTAGTGGCTGAGAGAAGTGTGTTAATGTCTTATAAGCCAGTCATGGATTTTTCAATGTTTCTTTTTAGTTCTGGACATTTTTGTTTTATCTATTTTGAGGCTATGTTACTAGGTATAGGAAAAGATAGAATTGTTATATTTCCTGATGAACTGAACCGTTTGTCATAAAGTGTTTTTCTTTGGCTTCTTAGGACCATTTATTAATAAGTGGTATTGAGAAAACCCTATAGCTATGTGGAAAAAAGATGACCTGGGGTTTAGTCTTCATTTGTCCAGGGTAAATTCTCAGTCAAGCAAAGAGTTCACTATAAAAACAAAAGGCATGTATGTATTGGAAGAAAGCTTGGGAGAGTTACTATGTGAGTTAGTTAATTGTGCCAGCCTGGCCGATAATCACATGTGGGGCTAATTGAAAGGCAGAGGGATAAATGGGTGGTGAGCCTC
>NW_022105908.1:5411581-5414481 GCF_000313985.2 Echinops telfairi | reverse complement strand
ACCCTGTGGAGGCTGAGTGAGGCAGCCCACATTGAGTTGATGACCAGAACCCGACCAGCTGGAGACTTTTGAGCTTGTGAACTGGTGCATATTGTTGCTGACTTTATGGATGGCCTGTCTGGATTTGACTTTGCTTATGGATGCAGACTTGGGCTTGGGCAGCATTGGGTTGGGATGTTTTCGTGATGAACATTTTCTTTACATAAAACTCTCTCTTATACATGAGTTGCTGTGTATTTGTTTCTCCAAAGTATCTAGACTAATACACTATGCATCTTGAGAGGAAGGAAAACTTAGCTTTGGCTGCAAAGCAGAAGCAACAAGGTAAAGGATTTATACATTTGATATCATTAAACAAGGGAAACAAATGTGTTTTATTTTTCTCAAAGACCATAGAAAAATAAGAGGATAATGACAAATTGCAAAGATTATTTTAGCTTGTATCACAAAATTTAATAGTGTTAATATGTAAGAAGCTTTTAAAATGAAAATGGCTCTTAAAACATCTGAAGAGGTATTCATTTTTTGCTCTTTTGAGAAATGTGAGCCACCTATTTAGCAATTCTAGATTAGTGAAAATTAAATTTTTGGCAGTGGACTCTGTTGATAAGACTTTAGGGAACTTCCAGCCACTGTTGGTACCCCTGATCCACCACAGATGCCCTAACTACTGTCGGTGGGGTTACAACATGTATCAAGCTATAAGGAAGGGAATTCGAGAGTGCGTGGTGAAATTAGCTATGCAATTTCATTTTGACCTAGTAATCTCAACTCTATGACGCTATCCCAAAGACACACTAGACAAAAATACGTTAGTTATGTTTTTTAATAGCAAAAGATTGAATACAATATAAAAGCCAAAAACGGATGGAATAAAGTATGGTGCTATCAGCAATAAGGGTTGTCTTTAAATACTGAAAGGAGCCCTTGTGAGGCAGTGGTAAAAGCACAAGGCTACTAACTGGAAGGCCGGCTCTTCTGGTTGGCTGTTAGACCCTACCAATTACTCTGCAGTAGAAAGCCCTGGTGGTGTAATAGTCATGCATTGGGTTGTGATCCTCATGGTCGGCGGCTGTGCCCACCATCAGGAGAAGCCTGCAGCCTGATGCTGAGATTTGAGAATCGCTGGCCTTCACAATCCGGTGAGTCACATCCTTGTGATCAATTTCTCAATTTATACTTCACTGGTTTTCTTTCCCTAGAGAACCCAGTCTAAGATAATTTTTATAGAATTATTTTAAAATTGGCATTAAAATATGATGATCCCTGGAAACGGAATGTAAAGTGAACTACATGAACTTAACGATGCATTTATTTTCTGGGTGTGGTCAGGGTCGCTATGAGTTGGACTAGATGGCAGTAGATTCTGTTTTTATGACTGTCCTGAGATTGTGTTTGCATTGTGGGGTAAATGAGTTAGTACGTTGAAGTCACTGAGAGTTGAGATGTTTGATATGATTGCACAGAAATATCACTGTAAGAGTTCGGATAGAGTTTTACGAAAACCTATATTCCTGAATTTGAATTATAAGGGTCAGTATGAACTACTGAGATATTGTACCGTCACACACACGTATTTGTGCACATGTGTGTGTGTGTGTGTGTGTACACACCCAAAACTCAGTGCTATCAAGTCAGCCCTGACTCATGGCGACCCTACAGTACAGCATAGAACTCACTGCTTCTGTGGGTTTCTGAGACTGTAAGTCTTTACAGGATGAGGGTAACGAATGTACACCCATGCTCGACACGATGGAGGGATGTATGGATTGTGATAAGAGTTGTATGAGCCCCCAATAAAATGATTTAAAAAACAAACAAAACCTTTACCGGATTAGAAAGGCTCTTCTTTTTCTCTGGGAGTGGCTGGTGGTTTCCAACCACTGATCTTCTAGTTAGCAGCCCGACACGTAACCCACTAGACCACCAGAGCATCCCTCTCCTGCTCTATCTTTATTTTTATCTCTAGGAGCCCTGGTGATGTGGTGCTTACGTGTTGGGCTGCGAACCACAAGGCCAAGAGTTCAAAACCACCCACTGCTTGGCAGGGGAAAGGCTCAGAATTAGTCTCGGACACTCACAGGGTCAATTCTCTTCTGCCCTATAGGGTCTCTCTAGGAGTCAGAATTGACTCGATGGCAGTGAATTTGGTTTGGAGTAGCTCTAGCTTGCATATTCATCACACGCACGCTCCATTGTTTTTTCCCCCCATTTTTCTACGAAAGGTTTAAAGCCGCCTCAGCTATTTGTGTGTGTGAATTTCCAAGGCCTTCCCACTAAAAAGACCTAGACCCAACAAGCAACTCAGCAGCAGTGAGTTCTTTCTAGTTCACGATGGAATCAGAATATGACCATGCTGTAGCTTAAGTGGATGAACAGACTTAATCAATGAGATCATCAAGCACTGCTGACTTTATAGAGAAGCAACCATGTCTTATGTACAGTGTGTTGGAAGTATATAACATTGCCCATGAAATACTCTGGACTAAATAATAATAGTAATAATACCAGAATCTTATTAAGCTTCTAGCTCTAACCACCAATTTACAGGAAATATGAGGTCCAGTTAAACAGTTTATTCTCAACAGAACCTGCTTAAACATGTGTTTTCATTCATTGGGTGGCCACAGACTAGCTCTCTCACAAGGGCATCTGCTCGGCCAATTAATTCAAGGTAGAAAGGTCAGCTCAGGAGGTTATATTGATGTTTTTGAGGCGGGGATTCCAGAATCTTGATAGATTTTTTTTTTTCAAAGGACATACGACAATCATGGGCACCTCTTATGAACAAATTTGAAGAGATTGAGAAGTGCAATGAGAAGGAGAAAGTCAGAGAATTGCACCTAGAAATTCCCCCCTCAGGGCAATGGGCCTGCTCATTCTTCGAGGGGAGAAAGGGC
>NW_022105908.1:5408873-5409955 GCF_000313985.2 Echinops telfairi | reverse complement strand
CATTAACCCAATTATTGTCTCTGTAGACTTACCTATCCTTTATTTCATAGACAGAAAAGCATTTAAAAACAAAAACAGTAACAAAGTAAAACATAAAAAATCTCAATAGAAAACAAAATATTAAAAACAAAACAAATTTAAATGGCTCATAACGGAGATCCAATGATAAGATGCTAAATTTTTACCTAACTGCATCTGCAACAATCCACTTTCCAATGCATACTGCAGGCTAGCAAGACCGTCACTCCACAGGAGTATACAACCTCATCTTTCACTCATGGAGCAGCTGCTGGTTTCAAACTGCTGACCTTGTGGTTAACAGCCCAATGCACAGCCCATAGGCCTGCAGAACTGCTCCCTTACTTCAAGATTAAGACTTTAAAAATAAATAATATTTAGAAGAATTAAAACGGGCACACACATACACAAATGTATTGCTCTAAGTCCATTCCAATTCATGGTGACCCCCTGTATTATAGGGTAGAATTGCTCCACAGAGTTTTCTGGGCTGTAACCTTTCAGCAAGCAAATCACCAGGTCTTTCTTCCATGGTACTTGTGAGTGGCTTCAAATCACCAACCTTTAAATTAGTAGCGGATTATACATTTGTGATCAGGGAGCTTAACTTGGAAAAATTAAGTGTGCTTAATATAGCTTTGATTTGCGATACATACGAGACCCCCACTTCTGCTGTGATAAATGCAGATTTTATATAAGTTAATTACTGCAACTGCTCTAATTTTGGATTGACTATCTGTATCCTTTGACAGCGAACCACTAATGCCGCGACCTTTTAATACAGTTCCTCATGTTGTGGTGACCCCCAACCATAACATTATTTTCGTTGCTACTTTTTTTTTTTCAACTGGGAATTTTTATTGATGGTATCATTTAAAAGTACATCACTCATTAGTCAATGCCATTCTTTGAGGTGCATGATAATTAAAAACTATTCATGGTGATTTTAAAAATTCACTTGTTGGTTTTTTAGAAGTCAAAGTACCTACACCAAATGTTGCCAGAATGTTTAATAGTAATTGGCACCTGCTGTGACTTCCTTGAATTTTAGGCTTTTTGTTGTT
>NW_022105908.1:5402212-5408629 GCF_000313985.2 Echinops telfairi | reverse complement strand
GGGGGTCACGTATAGATCCTTGTAATCAGTTCCCTCTTTCCAACCCACTCTCCCTCCACCTTCCCTTGTGTCTGTTGTGTGCTGTGGAGTTTACTTCAACTCCTAATGACCAGTCGAGACAGTCTGCAAGGCTGTCAGCCACAGAAGCAGGCTGCCGCCCTTTCTCCCATGGAGCCACTGGTGGGTTCAAACCAAAGCAAGCTCAGCCCTTAGCTACAGTGTCGCCAGGGCTCCTTAGTGACTGGTCATATGTGGGTTTACAGATCGGTTGTAACATTTACTTTATATTTGTTCCATCGGGCTCATGTCTTTTCTCCCCCTCTTTGTTTTCCTGACGTCTACACAGATCTTCTATTATTCTAGTAGTTAGCTCAGGATTACAGAATGAATCTTTGTTTTATTTACCAAAGCCTATGAGCTGCCATCAACTCGATGACCATGGGTTTTACTATAAGCCTAATGTACTTTCCCAGACAATCCAAGGAACTTACAGCACTTAGAATTACATGTATCCTCTTCTAATGCACATGCCATTGCTGGTATGTATGTATGTTATCTCCGGTAGTGTCGTGGTTATGCGTTTTGGGCTGCTAACAAGGTCAGCAGTTTGAAACTATCAGCTGCTTTGTGGGACAAAGGGAGGACGTTCTACTCCCATAAACAGTTACAGTCTTGGACACTCACAGTGGGCAGTTCTATGCAGCCTGGTAGGGTCACTATGGGTGGGAATCAACTTCATGACCGTGAGTTTATACACATTTTAACCTCAAGTTCATCATTAGGATCAGTCAATACATCAATATCTATATACATTTACACACTTTCCTACTGTATTTGCACTTCGTGTTTTTCTAAGTCTGATAAGGTTCCTTTTGAGACAATCTTCCTTCCCCCTGAAGGACACTCCATGGGTGGTAACTCTTTATATTGTACTAGGCCACAAAAGAAAGTGGAGTCCATATAACAATATGAGTGATCATGAAAACTAGAATCAATTATTAGTAGCGTTCCATAGAGAGAGAAGAGATTGATTTTTCTTTTCTTTTTTTAATCATTTTATTAGGGACTCATACAACTCTTATCACAATCCATACATACATCAATTGTGTCAAGCACATTTGTACATTCGTTGCCCTCATCATTCTCAAAACATTTGCTCTCCACTTAAGCCCCTGGCATCAACTCCTCAGTTTTCCCCTTCTTCCTCGCTCCCCGCTCCCCTCTCCCTTATGAACTCTAGATAATTTATAAATTATTATTTTGTCACATCTTGCACTGTCTGATGTCTCCCATCACCCATTTTTCTATTGTCCATCCCCCAGGGAGGAGGTTATATGTAGATCCTTGTAATCCGTTCCCCCTTTCGACCCCACCCTACCTCCATCCTCCTGGTTATCGCCAGTAGGAGATTGATTTTCAAAGAGTCTTATTTTCATTTGTTTCTCAATATTTTTACTTCCTTACTTGATTGTACCAACCTTGAAGACATTTGCTTTTAGTTAAAGAGTTGGAAACTTACTTTGATGAACCGTGACATAGGATTATCCAGGCCGCTATAATCGCCAGGCCAGACAGCTCTCTGTAAAACAGCACACATTTCATATTCCCAAGTGGCTGCGCGTGAGATACATATCTTCACTCTTTATGCATGTCCACTTAAGTCTGGCACGTTTGGATGATTTCCCTCAATATCTAAAGCATCTGTAGAGTATTTTCAAATCTTGCCATTATTTATAAATTAATTTATTCAGACTGTTTCAAGCCTTATATGAAGGATAAATTTCATCCTGTGAGACAGGCATGAAATACATGACTATTCCCTAGCTAAGCAATGATGGGCGGTGGGGGTGGGGGGTGAAGAGAAAACCACAGATAAATCACTTCAGTTTACTGGGAGAAGTAGTGCAACCCAGAAAAAAATTTGGTTGCTCATATTAGGGTGTGTCTCAGCTGTGTTATGTCATTGGGAGCTACCCTCTTGAAGTTGTGTTGTATGTTTTTCTGTCTTTCGATATATGTTTGGAAACAGATTGTGGTAGCAATTGTATAATACTGCTTGATATGATTGAACCATGGAATGAAATATGTATTAACTCCCCATTAATAATAAAGTAAAATAACTATAAAAATCATTAGTGATTTTTTTGGGTGCATATATATCTCTTTAAAAAGATCCACTAGTGATTTTGGGTGAATATATGCTTCTATAGGAGACCTGATGGCACAGTAGGACTATGCTTTGAGCTGCAACCACAAGGTTAGTGGTTCAAACCCAACAGTTACTCTGTGAGAGAAGAAGAGGCTTACAGAAAAATGGGAGGATGGGGAGCAGGGAGGGAGGGGAAAAATGAGGAGCTGGTGCCAGGGGCTTACATGGAGAGCAAATGTTTTGAGAATGATGAGGGTAATGAATGTACAAATGTGCTTTATACAATTGATGTATGTATGGACTGTGCTAAGAGTTGTATAAGCCCCTAGTAAAATGATTTTTAAAAAAAGAAGATGAGGCTGTTTATTCACAGAAAGATGTACAGTCTCAGAAAGCAACAGGGGCAGTTTGGTCCTGGTGTACAGACTCACTGTGAGCTGGACTTGCCTCCGTAGCAGTGGGTCTGACTTTGACTTTGTATACTTCTTTGGGAGTACTAGGGGTCCTGGTGGCATACAGGGCATGTGTTGGGCTGCTAACCACAAGGTCAGCCATTTGAAACCACTGGCTGCTCTGAAGGAGAAAGATGAGGCTGTCTACTCCTAGGAAGAGTTGCAGTTTGGGGGACCCACACGAGTAGTTCTGCCCTGTCCTACCGGGTAAGAAGGAGCTGGAATCAACTTGATGGCAGTGAGTTTGGCTACGGCGTTTTGGTGGGAGCCCTAATGGTGCTTTTGAGTAAGTGTTGGACTTCCCACCAGATTGGCTGTTCAAAATCACCAGCTGCACTGAGGGAGACAGGTGAGGCTACCTGCTCCTGTAAAGATTTAAAACCTCATAAACCCTGTATAGGGTCACTACGGGTGGTTGATCTACCTCTCCCAGTGAAGTGAATTCATTCGATGGGAGTGGACTTATTTGTTTTGTTTTTTGTACTCCCTCTATATAGTTGCCATAGGCACAGATCTTTTCCATAGCGTTAAAAACAGTTATATGCAGCCACACTCCCATTGGAAGCTGCATGTTGAGTGCTCCACAACTCTGAGCTTTGGGCTCAAGGTAATTCAACCCATCTGGTTTACATTCCCACCTTCATCATGAACCTGATTTGCTTCCCACTGTTATAAGTGTGTGGATCTAAATGAAGTGGTACCTCTGGAGTGATGCTTAACTTTTAGATCTTTGAATGTGGGCTGCAGGCAGGCATTAGTAATGGGATAGGAAGGGCTCCCAGTGAGGGCAGGGAGGCTGGAAAGGAAGAGGAGAATGGGGTGAGAAGACAGGGAAAAAATGGGCATGACAAGGAGGAGCTGGCATGAAACATTCCAGGCCAAGGCTCCCAGAGATGGACTGAAAATACTGACCGCTGAGGGGGCTGCCCACATCAGTAGGCATTAGGCTCAAACCAGAACAGAATCCGAAGCTGACAGCATTGATCTTATGAGACTGGACTGGGTGCACTGTATCACATCCTAGCTAGTCATAAGGCAGCCAAAGTCCAACTCATGATGATAATAGAATGTGATATGTAATAACTGTGATTAATGACCTGTGATCGTAGTAATGGAGAATGTTGGGCAATTCTGGGTTCAAATCCTGAGTCTATCATGTCGCTTGCTGCTTCCGCTTACAAAGGAGGAATTGCATGCCCAGGCGTCATGGTGTAGCTGGAAGGCTGAGTCACCATCATGCACAGATAAAGCATCCTAGAGGACAGAAAGTGCCTCAGTTCTACACCCCCTCCAGAAGAACAAGAGGCACTGCTCACCTGCCTTCTTCCTCGTGTAAGATGCTCTGTTGGCTATGAAGCGAGAGGTAGTATCCCAAGCCGAGAGCCCACACAACACACACTGATAAGTGTACTGCAGAGACGCTCTTCCAAACAAAGTTACCTGGGGAAGGTAAAACAGAACAAAACAAGATATCCCAGCAATGTGAATCATGGAATCACAAGCTGAAGCAAAATAATCTTGAGACTCTCTATAGACTTGCTTTGGCATCATCTGCTTCCAGGAAAGATATTCAGATGGGGGGTGGGAAATGCGCCCCCCCCCCCACCAACCAGGGACAACATAATAGAGAGAAAGCATGAATTATAAACTGAGTTGGATACTTATTGTTTTGAATGCCCAGCATTTCTCCCTCCTTTATATTGACCCTGACTTTCCTTAGGGATCCACCACCCTCCTTCACTCCAGTCCATGTGTCCCAGCAAACTAAACCTTAACTAGGCCAATTAGCGAACTTGAACCTCATAAGCGACCGTGACTTGGCTCAGAATGACCAACCAGGCGCCAACAATTAATTCTGAGAGTTTTGTGGAGCTGTCCGAGCAGAACACTGTCTGTTCTGTTGGACAGTGTTGTGATAGGTGCTGAGGCTAGACGGTTTACCCTGCATAATGATTACTCTGTACCCAAGAGTAAAGTCAGTGCAAAACACTGTGGAACTGGGGGGTGGAAGGAAGTTTAAGGACTGTGTCCATCAATGCCTGAAGCCAGCATTACCTCAAAATGTTTCAGGTAAGTATGCCAGCACACTCCCCTTTCAGCTTCAAGTCCATTTCAGTTGAGCTTTCTGTTGTGTGTAACTAACAGAGCCTGGATGGGGGCACTTTAATAATAGAGCCAGCGTTCTAGAGGGCTAGACAAGGAGCCTACCTGTTAAGAGGATTGTGTTCCCCAACCCAGTCAAACCATTCGTCTTTATCCCAACACCCCTCAAAACTTTCAAGCCCGGTGAATGGAAACTTAGAAAGAAACGTGGAGAATGGGCCACTAGGAATGTTAGTCCCCGTGAATATGAACTATTCCTAAACGATGTCAAAAAACCACATTTCTCTTTTTCTGGTAGAAGTCACAGTTGCACAGCACACAAATGTCTACCTTCAGGGGGTGTGGAGCAGTCATCATAGGTCAGAACTGACTCAAGGCCACCTAACAGTGGACCATGTTAGAGGACAGCAAAGGAGAGGCCACGCGAGCACCCTGTTCATGGGGTCAGCAGACTGTGGTGACGGGGAGGGGACTGACTTGTTCTGTCTCCACCCAGAGTGCAAGCTTCCTACCTGTCACAAGAGGGTTCAAGGCGACGAGAAGGGTCAGTGCTGCAGGTATTATGTATACCGCCTGTTAACACAGAAAAGGGAAATTAGGTGGGTCTGTCGAGACTGTAGGCTGCTCTAGACAGGGCTCATTCAACACGACCTTTGGTATTGATCACAGAGAATGGGTCTTAAGACAGGTTGACCTCCCAGTCTTCCCCAAGCAACTTCCATCCCCAAATTCGCTTTCCTTGGTTGCATAAGAGAAAGAATTCTCTTTGCAATGTGGGGTTGGAACAGCCATAATTAGCTAGAAAGCCCTGTTGGGTCTGACTGAATCACTACTCCATCTCCACGAGACCACAGAAAGTGTAATGACGATACACAGAGCATATATACACAATCACAAGACCAGGCACGCTCTTTCTTTGGGAACCTGTGGAGCAGCTAGTGAGTTTGGGGTTTTCTAAACTGGCTCTAAAAAGGCCCTATTCTCAGACCTCATTGATGGTAGGCAGAGGGCAAGTAAGGGAGGCTAATTTTCGAAGTAGTAAGAGGACTGTCCAAGAAATGGAGCTGCTTCACTATATCAGTCATGCGGCTCACGCCAGGGCCCTTGCGTTTATCTGAAAGTTGTCAGAAGTGGACATTTTAAGTGATTTGTTCCACAGTAAACACGTCTGTGTGGACACTGGGGAGACAGACCGTTTGGACTGCAGACCATATTTGCCTTTCCTCCCCCATCCCTAGTGATTACTGGTATACTGGCCAACGTGGACACTTGCGAGTCAGGTGACCTCCCACAGGTGCATGGTCATACCACTGGAGGTCAGCCATTCCCAGATTTGTAAGGTGAATATGAATCACCTGGAGAGCTTGTTCAAATTCAGGTGCTGATCCTGGAAGTCGAGGGAAGGGACTAAGGGTCTGCATTTCCAGCAACTAGAACCACGCTTAAAGCAATAAAGGGTTTGTTTCCCCCTGGTGAAAAACTGTGTAGGATGAATCCACTAAAAATTTCATTTTAGAAAATGAAGGTCTCAACTTCATTTTAGAACATGAAATTCTCAGTGGATTCATCGTACAAATAAGTGTGTATATATATGTGTGTGTGTGTATGTGAGCTTGGTGGTACTGTGAGTTAGGCACTGGGCTACTAGGTTGGTGGTTGGAACTCACCAGTTGCTTCTCTGGAGAAACATGCAGCTGTCTGCTCCCATAACAA
>NW_022105908.1:5398323-5401839 GCF_000313985.2 Echinops telfairi | reverse complement strand
TTCAATTTCATTTCAGTGCATTGTAAGCATGAACAAAACAATTTGTAAATTAAGTAATGATTTCTCATGGCAATTATGACATGTTAATCCTTATTCAAATGATTTCTCTATCCTAAAATAAAGTTCTAAAGACTGAGGGCAGAAAGATTGATTTCTAAATTAAAAAAATAAAAACAAAAAATGTACTGCCGTTGATTCAATTCTGACTCATAGCAATCCTATAGGACAGAGTAGAACTACCCCTTGGGGTTTCCAAGACTTTTAAATCTTTACAGGAGTAGACAACCTGCCTGATCTTTCTCCCTCCGAGTGGCTGGTGGGCTTGAACCACAGACCCTGTAGTTAGCATCTCAATGCATAACCCACTAGGCCACCAGAGTTCCTACTGTTTTCTAACATACAAGTTAAAACAATGCAGAGTGCACACACTCAATGAATTCCATAGAAACTACTTACAATGGTCTTTTATATTTTTGTTTGTGAATTTAAAAAAAAAAAAACAACCACCGAGGATATCATACTATTTATTTACTATACTTAGTTTAATTCAGCAGCAGTCATTAAGTGCCATGGTGGCCTTTCCTAATTCTCTCCTTGTCCAGCTCCACTATAAAACCTGAAAGCACTGATTTGTTGTCCCAGCCTCTCTTGCAGCTAGGGGCAGTCATGTTCTTAGAGCTGCAGGGGGAAGGTTATTGAAGACTTTGAGTATCAACCTGTCTCATCAACTTATCAACTTGTAGTACAGGGGTGGGGAAACTTTTAAAAATCAAGGGCCATTGGGATATTTATAACACCATTTTCAGTCCCTACTGGTTGAACATTTAATAAACGCATCCCTAATGTCATGGCTGGAACTCCTTTCTTTGGTGATGTTAGCTAGTATTGAGGATTTCTTGGGCCTGTGGGCCTGAGGTTCACCACCCCTTTTTTGAACAAGTCTTTTACAGACAGATTGATACTCAAAGTCTCTAACAACCAATATGTATGAGTGCTGACCACTCAGAATGGATCCCAGACAAGAAGGTTGCTATGAGCCGGAAGTGATTGATGGCAGTGTGTTTTGGTATGTACAAACTGGAAGCCCTGTCCTCCCTGGTCAAAGATGGAAAATCACAGGATATTTGTTTGCCCTTGTCTTGTTTCTTCCTCCTTGAGGCATGCTTTTCTGAGGCGGAGAGGCTTGGAGCTGCACAGAAAGCATGAAAAAAGGTGTTCGGTTGAAGGTGTCAGAGAGAAAGCAAGCCCTGGTCCTTGAAGACACTAGGCAGACAAAGAATCTACCTCTGGACTTCTGGTTAAATGAAATACTCTTTGTATTTTCATGATCCACTGCTCGTCAGGGTGTCCATTATTTGCTGCTCTATGTCACCGATAGAAGTACCCCCCCCCCATGACAAGGTAAAGCAGGGAATAGTACCAGTCACCAGGGCCCAGTAACTTGGTATTCATGCATTCATGAATCCATTTGTCCGTTCCTTCGCTGAAAGAACATTCTAGGTCTGCCAGATGGACGGTTCCGTCTTGTGTTGTCCAAAGGGTGTGAAGAAGGAAGACCGTGTCCCTGTCCTCACCAGCACTACCTCTGCTGCAACGCACAGAGCCAATCCTGCATGAGGAACGTGCTCGTGTGGCAAAATGTGTTCACAATAGGACAGTCAGCACTCATAGGAAAAACGCCGAGAGTTTTGGGATGAAATAGCATTTGAGGTAGGCCTCGCAGCTTGGGTAGAAAATGATACCCAGGAATTCTAAGGGAAAGGCATTGTGACTATCACAGGTGGATTGGGCTTTAAAGGCCACATGGGGAAGCTTAAGGCTATATTGTGGCAGGATGCTGAGTGCCAGGTTGGGAAATTTCAACTTGAAGGTCTTGAGAAAGGACATGTTTTTGAAGCAGGAAGTGATCTGTGGGAAGTATACTAGGAGTGGAAGAGATTGAAAGCAGACATTAGTTGGGGGGGTCCATGTGGGAGGTATTAATAACTTGTGTTATGAAGATGGACAGCCTTGCTGCTGAACAGGAGGAGGACTTGAAGCACTTGCTGATGAAAAACCAGGATTGCACCCTTCAGGATGGATTACTACTCAACTTAAAGAAAACCAAGTTCTTCGCAACTGGACCAATAGGTAACATCATGATAAATGGGGGAAAAAAGAGTAAAGTTGCCAAGGATTTCACCTTGCTTGGATTCACAATCAATGCTCACGAAGCAGCAGCCAAGGGATCAAATGACACAGTGCATCAGGCTAATCTGCTACACAAAGTCTCACTGAAGTATTGAAAAGCAAGGGTGTTACCTTGAGGAGTAAGGTGCTCCTGACCCAAGGCACATTCTGAAATGTGACTCTCACCACGAATATTACAGTCTTATTAGTAGATTACAGATACTGATATCGTCTCGGTTATAAGTGGCATTGGTCAAAATCCTGGGAGGAAGATGGGGCTGTAGACTCCCCTGTAAAAAGTTAGTCTTGGCAACCCACAAGGTCAGTTCTTCCCCCTGTCTAGACGGCAGCTGTGAGTTGACTCGATGGCAGGGAGTGGTTTGGTTTGGTCAAAATCCAGGCCTTCCAGAAGTAGATGGAGCCATCTCCCCCTCCAAGAGGCCCAAACCAGATTATTAAATACACCCCAGTCTTTAAGGGTTTCGTGGTCTTCCATTACTTTCTATAAATATAATTCACTGAATTAGCAGAAGCACAGATCTTAAGATCGCCATTTCCTGGTTGAATGCTTCTTGGAGGCTCTGGCTAGAAACTCAAGCGGCATGTTCAACTTATGCCTCAGACCTCTTCAGAAGTGGCAGTGATGATGCAAAGCTTTGGTGTCTCCAGAAAGTCCCACATTTACACGTGGACACAGACGCACGGACATTGCTCTAAGTATCCCACCCCCACCATCATGTTTTAGGGTAGGGTTTGAGTTCTAAGTCTGTCTGTACATAAGGCAGATAGGAGGGAGAAAATAGGTTCGATTATATGCTCTTTTCGCTCACCATCCACAGCTCCGCATCGGGATCATTTACCTGAAAGTCCAAAACAGCGCAGTATTAGCAAGCCGAGCCACTGTATGGCACGTGCCATTCCTGCACCCGGTCTGCCCTTTTCTCTAACCACTATCCGTGGAGCTCCGTGCCAGACACTGGCAAAGATACCGGGCCGTACCATCTGAACAAAGCAGCCGCTAGCAGATCCCCTGGATGAAGGGGCTCCTGGCTGCACAGGGCAGATGGCTTAGCATACACTTTCCCATTTTCAAAAGACTGCTCAGGCATTCGGAAGCAGATGCGCCAAACTTAGACAAGGTATAGGAGAGGTCCTCCACTGTCCAGAAAGAAGGGAGGCTGTTCTGAAGAGGGTCCTGTAGCAGACCAGAGAGGGTTAATGGACTCTGGAGGTTCCACCTGCTCCTCCCAGGCACTGAATTGCTTTCCTTTGCACCAAGGGGTGAGTATTAACTAGGAAAGGTTAGGGTTCTTTTCAAAGGAACAGGGGCTTGGAGCCAGAGGGGGG
>NW_022105908.1:5390029-5397335 GCF_000313985.2 Echinops telfairi | reverse complement strand
GCAGCTCTGAGGTCCAGCCTCAGCCCCCGAGGGGCCCCACCCCACGGGCCACTGACCGGCAGGCCGGGAAGCAGTTCCGCTGGGCCGCCGGCTGGATTCCCTGCTCTGGACCTTCCCCAGGAGCCCCGGTGGCTTCTCGGGTCATAGGTTGGGCTGGTCCCCGCCAAGGCAGCGGAAACCACCTGCCGGAGGAGGAGGAGGCTTTGTACTCCCGTCTGAGGGACAGACTGGGATCCCGCAGGGGCAGGTCCACCCTGTCCCACAGGGTCGGGGCGGGCTCCAAGGCAGAGAGTTTGAGTGAGAGGCGGGAAGGTGAGCCCCAGAGCCATTGGGTGAGTTACCTAGGGTCGCGCGGCTGGCTTTCAGCCGCCCACGACCTCCTTTCCATCAGCAGCAACAAAAAACAAACAGCGTGTAAGTGTTGCTTTCTGGTTAGTGTTTATGCATGTCTTCCCAAGGCTCGGGAACTTTGAAAACCCTGTAAGCATTATGGTAATTTCCAAAGCGACGGCAGTATATTAACATCTTAGGCAGCTCATAGCGTTTCCGCAGACAGGCTCGTTTATCTTCATAGATTTTTATTATAACAGGTATTTACATATTATACATATTTACCATTCTTTCCCACCACCAAAACCAACATTTCCACAAGCCTCGCTCATGAATTTCTTATTAAGGAGGGACACTGAAATATTCACTCCTCTGCCCGCGCTGCTTTCTCGGGCTCTTTCCACTTGGTAATTTACCCTCTGATTAGTTCCTCCACGGGCTCATTTCCACATCTATAGAGCTCATCATTTTTGCTGCTCTACAGAATCTTTATCACTTCAAATCATGAGCTTCTGTGCCTGTCTGCTTTCCCTTTCAGCTCCATCTACACAGCTTCATGAGTTCCACTCCTTTCAGGAAATGCTCATTACATCAGCTGGTGCCAGGCCCTGGCCTGGGATATGCTCTGTGCTCTTTAGGAAAACAGCTCATTCAGGTGTAAGCAGTGCCAACACAGGGGGTGAGAGTGGGCAGGTGTGACGAGGGAGGTGGAGGTATGACCGGTGTGGGGCCAGACTAGGTCAGACTGAGCTCCATCACTCCATCAGTGGTGGGAGCAGGGTCAAGTCATAACCAGCCTCCCCTTCGGTCACGCTCAGATTGTGCTGGGGGCCCTGGATCCGACCCTGCTCTGCGAAGCATACAGGGGCCTGGGTGACAAAGGAAACCACCATGTGGCAATGCCGTGTCCAAGAGGACAGGTCGGGCAACTGTGGTGTTTGATCATCCTCACAGTTGTCCGGGGCCCTAAAGTTCACTGCACTGGCCACCTCTTGTTTTCACCTGCAGGGATAGTCTTTCTTCTTCTGGGGGTAGGGTAGCCTCATCTCATTCTCCTGGCGTGTAGATTAGGGGGTGTAGTGCTTATGCATTGGGTCACTAACAGTTCAAAACCACCAGCAGCTCAGAGAAAAAAGGGATTTCTACTCCCATGAAGAGTCAGTGTTTCAGAAACCTACAAGAGCAGGTCTACTTTGTCCTAGAGGTCACTATGAATCACAGTCGACTTGTTGGCAGCGAGTCTGGTTTCCTTTTGAGTGGACTCAATGGGGCTGGCCTTTCTCCCCACCCCACCCCCCACTGCCAAGCAGAGGCAGTTGGCATATCCTCTTCTGATAATAGGGAGGCAAGTCTGGGTGGACATATGATCCACCTGGCCTAGATTCAGTCCTCGGACTTGTGCTGGACTTAGGGTTGGGAGGTAAAACAGTCATGCCAGTTACAGTTTCACTTTGCTAACTCGGGTCATTCTAATTGAATATTTAAAGTGTGCTGATTTGGTAGAACATAAGCCGGGAACTGCCTGGAGAAGACCTTCCTGAGGGTGAAATCAATGGACAGGAAGACAGCGGGGAGCAAAGAAAAAGACAGGAGTCTGGTGACATGGTGTGTGGCTTTGATTCCCACCCTGCCTGAATCTGATCTACCTGGAGACCCTTCAGGTGGTGAGCGGACAGCGCACTTCCTTCTCTGCCTAGGTGTTCCAGTTGGCTGCCATTGAGCTGTCTTGTGGTGACCGCATGCATACTAAAGGAGTGACAGAGCTGTTACTAATTTTTGGAAGTAGATTGTTAGGTCTTTTCTTCTTCTTCTTCTGAGTCTGGAAGCTCTGTTGAAATCTGTTCCACTTCAGAGTCACCTGAAAGCCCACACTGACAGATGGGTAGGGGGGTGCACCCAAGGCTCCCAAGCCCAGAGTCAAAGCCAGGTCTCCCACGCGGAAGGCCAGCACTCTGCCATGGAACACCACTTCGCCCAGAGCAGAAATAGACGTATCCAGACACAGATTGGCTCCTGGGCCCACAGGATTCAAGAAACGTGGTTGAATGCCTTAACATAGCTAAAGACGAATGCTTTGAGAAGGAGAGCCTCGTGGTCTGTGGGAGCCTAGCTGGGGAAGTCAAGTGCGGACAGAGCCCATTCTGGCACAGGGCAGAAAAGGTGTCTTCGATCTGACCATCCTCCAGGGGGAGGTGCTTGGTGAGCTCAGCCCCAGTCTTGGCTCTGCTTTCAGCACGCCAATTCTATGGCGCGTGGTTTCACACCTAGCTCTCCTAGCGGATGCAGCCATCTACTGCTGCCAGCAGCTCAGTCAACAAGACAGGTGTCTTTCTAAGTAGCATCGTGGAAGGAAGGCCACTCTTTTATGCTGACTCCTTTGCCACGTGGCAGTCTCCGCTCTCTGCTCCGCCCAGTGTGGATCAGGGAGGCTGGGGACGATGCGGGAGGACCTTCATCTGTCTGCAAGTTGCTCCTCTCCCTCCAGAGAGCGTATTGGGATCACGGGGATGAGGAGGAGCAGGCTCCCGTCCTTTTCCAGATGCTCTCTTTAGACCAGGTTCTTTTCTATTTCCACGGATTCTGCATGAAGGCAGCCTTGGGGCATGGGGCTGGAGTCGAGCAGGGGAATGAGATTCTAGATATGTATATAGACACACAGATATGAGCTTCAACCTTTTCATAAAACAATGAAAGTAGACATAAAAAGCCCTTCCAATTCCATTGTTTGCACCAAGATTTTGAAGCCCCCTCCATTACATTAGAAATGGGAACAACAATGAAAACACTAGACAAGACACACCCAGTTGCCATCTAGTGGATTCGGACTCAATGGGACTTGGGTCTGTCATAGTAGAACTGTGCTCTGGACATGTTTCAACAGATGGGGTTTGGGAGCTAGATCATCGGGGCTTGCTGGGTAGATTCACACCTCCCACTGTTCGGTTGCACCACCCAGGAATTCTTCGGGTTACACGGCCTTTTCTAAGAATATCTGAAATCAGACACATACCTCACCACCACAAAGACTGATTTCCTCCAGCAAAACCCTTCTCTTCTCTATGAAAGACCCAGGTTTCTACTGCTGGCTAAACTTAGGCAGCATTATGAAAGCCTGAAAGCATCTATGGATCAACAATGAGAGATCCAGACCCCGCTCTGTTTCTTGAAGCCCTGGTTGTCTCCATTCTCCACTAGGAAGAGACTGTGGCTCAGTGTGCCCTCCACGTCTGTTTATACCCATCGCCTCCATATAAAGCACCCCTGGAGACTGGTTTCATCAGTCAGTAGATACGTATTCTGCAGCAGGAAGTTAGCCCTGGTGGCGCAGTGGTGATGCCTTGGACTACGATCCACATGGTCACCATCTCGAAACCACCAGCAGCTCCCTGGGGGAAACGCTGGGCTTTCTACTCACATCAACATTGCAATGAGGGGGTCGCAATGAGTCAGCATTGACTCGGTGACAGTGAGCGTTTTAGCTGCCAGGCGCTAAGCCAACAAGGGAGCATGTGCCAGGGGCAGAAGAGACACAGTCTGTGCCCTGGTGGAGCTTACAGTCTCAATAGTCATGACACGACTAAGCGGGCCATGACAGTGGGTAACTGATCAGAACTGTGAGCAAACGAGGGCTGCTGTGGACAAGGGTGACACAAAGGGAGGCTGACTGCATCCAAAGGTTCTCTGAGACGTCTCTGAGAAGGTGATTTTTCAGGGGCGGCCTTGAAAGAGGGTTGATGGATGGAAGAGTACACCAGTCCTTAAGGCAGAAAGAAGAGCGTGGGCGAAGGCCCTGGGTCCTGAAGGCCACCAGGTCCAGGGGCAGAGACTGAGGGGTGTACAGTAAGAAGTCTGATCTTGTCCAGAGTGCAGTGAGAAGTCCCTGAAGCATAGGAGAGGGGCAGGGCCAGCTGTCTTCTTGGGTGGCCCGGTGGAGAATGGACTAGGAGACCCGAGAGGAGAAGCAGCAGGGGTTTGGTTATGACGTGTTTGCCGGAAAACTCAGGGCCCAGCAGTAGCGATAAGAAAGAAGGACATGTGAATGAAGGACATTATTTAGGGAATGGAACCAACAGGGCTGCGTGAAGGGCATGAAAATGAATCTGTTCTCTATGTGTGACAGACGTGTTGGGGCCTGCGTGGGTGGGCACCCGAGCTGGTCATAGATGAACATGTCAAGGAAAATCATTTGCCAGCATGGGGATCTCTCCCTGGCTCCAAACAGCCTTTGCGCCATATACTTGCTCCAGAAGGTACTTGGGAAGAATCTCCCTGCCTTCAGTGCACTTCCTGAGTCTCCTCGGATGGGTGGGAAAGTTCCCGTCTAGTCTCCATACACTTTGTTTTGGGTCATATCCCTGGACTGTCCCACAGGAGGAAGAAAGCAGGGACTATATGTATTTTTCCTCCCCGGAGTACCAGGGATAGCTGGATACCGAGAGTCACCTCCTCAGTGAGTGAGACTATCTATTTGTTAAAGCCTTTTTTAGCATGAATGAGGCGAAGGATTACAGACTAGATCATCAGTTTTACATCCAACAGCCCACACACGCTGTGCTTCAACTCACCCACTGCAATTCCCCCAAGGTGCGATCCCTTCTGATTTCTCCCTCTGAGATCCGTTGCCTCTCCTCTTCTTCCCACCCCCCTCCTGCTTTCCTAACCCTCTGGACTTGGTTCTTGGGTAGATGTCGCACCTCAGAGCTTACACGGTGGATGATTCTATCACAAGGGTGAGTTCATTTCCTGACCCGAAGGGTGACTGAGGCTCATCGTTTTAGGGGTGCTCAGCACTCTCTCTGCTCACTAAGCCTGCTCTCTTTCAGGATTTTGAGTTTGGGTCCACCTTTGTTTTCTCTCCTGCTCAATCCAGGAGCCTTGCACAGGATCTTCTTGGTACAGTTGGTGATGGGATCAGACACCGTCTGGTTCTGTGGTCTCGAGGTGGTGAAGTCTGACACCTGTGTGGCGCCTAAGTCCGCGGGGCCCATTGTTTCCATGTGCTTTTCTCTTGGCATCACTCGCCTTTCCTCCGGGCTGGGAGAGACCATGGTGGCGCTGTCGATGGCTGCTCCCGAGCTGGAAAGGCCTGTCACTGCTCGGCCCTCTCTTTGTTGCTGACCTTCTAACTGTCCAAGCACAAAGCCCTTCTCCAGGGACTGGTCTCCGGATAGTTTGTCTAAAACACATGGGGGAGGGGGCGGGGAGCTCACTATTTTCACTTCTCAGGAACATTCTGGCTGTACTTCTTCCAAGACAGATTGGGTTGTTTTTCTGGAAGTCCCCCGTACTTTCATATCCTTCACCAACACCATCGTTCAAAGGCATCAACACTTCATCCGTCTGCCTGTGCTGTGATGCTTCCTAAGGGGCCCTGGTGGCACAGGCTGAGTGCTTGGCTGCGAATCCCAAACCCAGCAGTTTGAGCCCCACAGGTACTCCATAGGAGGGGAAAACCCTTGGTCATCTGTTCCTATAAAAGTTACAGCCTAGGCAACTGTGGGGACAGTAGTGCTTTGCCATATAGGGTCTCCACGAGTCAGAATCAAGTGAAAGGCTCCCAACCAAAACAGCATTGCGCCTGCTTTATGGACCGAGGAATCAGAGGGTGGAGAAGCTGTTCAATGCATGGATGAGGAAAGAAAAGCATGGAGCCTCGCCAGCTCTCGGATCGATGAGTTAGAAACTGGACGTCTTGGAGCTCATGGAGAAGATTTCCACAGGTTTAGCAGAGCAGTCGGTAGACAGGCTCAAAGCCCTCTTTCCCACAAGAGTGAAGGGTTTGACCACTAGCTGTCCCCAGCTCATAACTAGAGGGAACTGAAAGGGTCATCTGTGGACCCACGTTTAGCATCTCCACAGGTTGAAAGGGCACCCCCCAACCCCTGTCTGCTTTGGCACCATTTGCTACCCCTTAGCTGTTTTGAAGACCAGAAAGATGCCCATCTGTGTCCTTGATGTCTGTCTTTGAAAGGAGAAAGACGAATTAAGCAACCCCGAAGCCATCTTCTCTTGCCTGGGAAGGTCGGATGCAGGACTGGGCTGTTAGAATGGAGCGTGCCCACAAGGTGGCAGACTTCTGCTAGAAATGAAGCCACCGGCGCCCAGGGCAGGGATTCAGGAAGGCGTGAAAATTGCCTTTGGAATCTCTGGATGGGGGCAAGTGGTTAGTGGTTAGTTTGCCTGCTCATCTGAAAAGCTTCGAGTTCATCCAGAAGCACTCCAGAGCCTGTGGAGCCAACTTCTACTCTGACCCCGGCTACAGCCACTGGGTTTAATGGTTTTCTACCCTTGGCTCTTTCTAGAAGGTTGTCAGGTATGCAGATTTTATGCGTGGTTCTGAAACTGGTATTAGACGGAGGCAAAGAAGTATTTTGTACCTGGTGACCTTTAGGTCCAGTGAGTGGAAGAGACACACGTTTCTGTGTTCCCCGTAGAACTCAAAGCTTTTGCTGTCCCAAGATTTCAAGATAATCAGATATGTTTAAGAGGTGCCATTGTCCCCCTCCACAAACAGCATTCTTACCTCCTCGGTTATGCGTCGTAATAGTTTCTTGGGGCTGCAGGGTTGTCAAATGAAGCCACAAACTTGGTGGCCTAAGACAGTGGCACTGCGTTCTCTCACCCACCGTGCCGGCAGATCAAAGTGGAGGCATTTGAAGGGCCTGCCTCCCTTTGAAGTCTGGAGAGGAGACTCTGGTCTTGCCCCTTCCAATTTCTGGGGGGTCTAGTTGATCCTCATGCCTACATTACTCCCCCATTTCTCCCTTTATTTTCTCATGGCCGTCTCCTGTGTTTCTATCTTCCCTAGCGTCTCTGATAAGGACACTTGTCGCTGGGTTTAGGGTCCACTCTGATAGTCCAGGATGATCTCATTTTGAAACTCTTAACCTAGTTATATCTGCAAAGGCCTCCCCCCCCCCTCAAATGAGGTCACATTTAAAGGGTCAGGACGGTTTAGGGAATGGTACAATCATTC
>NW_022105908.1:5383224-5389328 GCF_000313985.2 Echinops telfairi | reverse complement strand
ATGATAATTTATAAATTATGATTATTTTTTTCATGTCTTACACTGATGAGACTGTACCTCTTTAGGGGAGGAGAAAACCTCACCTTTCTCCCAGAGAGTGGCTGGTGTTTTCGAACTGTTGACCTTGTAGTCAGCAACCCAACACGTGCCCACTATGCCATAGGACTCCCGACACTGAAGTTAGAGACTAACATTTTGAACATAGGCTACACAGCCCTGCATGGGATCCCTACCCATCCTCGTCAACCCCCACCAATTCCCTTCTACCACCCTTCCTCCCACTACACATACTTACCCCCCCTCCGTTCAGGAAGGTGCATCTGTGTGCTCTTCTGGTGTTCAGCCCCTACTTCCCACCCAAGAGAGAGACTTTGAGCCTCCCCTGAAGTCTTTCCTCTGCCTACTCAGCTCACACTCTTTCACCCCTAGCCTCCATGAGCAACCCTGGCACATGCTCTCAGAAGCCATCATGTCTTCCTTGCAGTACCGAGAAGAAAGGGAAATTAAGCAATTCATTGTGCACTGAGCTGTTGCACATCTGTGGAGCCCACTAGGTGCCCCATGAGGACAGTGTCTCTGTCTACGTCTCTGGGTGTGCTTCCTGTTGCCCTCCCAGTGGTTAGCTCAGATGGTTACATTCATGAGCAAAGGAATCAATGGACAACTCTGTTATGGATTGAGTTGTATCCTTCAAAATGACATGTAGACGCCCTAACCCCCATCTCTATGAACTTGACCTTGCTTGGCGGTAACATCTCCATCGATCTAATTAGGTAAACTGAGGTCACACTGGACGGAAGAGGGTGGGACTTGTGCGGATGCTTCTATAAGCCGGGACACCCCCGAGGCGATCAGAAGCTGGAAGAGACAAGAAAAGATATTCCTGCTTCCAAGGGAGCGGAGCCTGGCTGACAGGCTGCTTTGAACTTCTGGCTTCCAGCACGGTGAGACAGGACGTTTCTGTTGTTATGAGCCAGTGAGTTCACAGTATCTTGTTCTGGCAGCCTCAGGGAAACTACATTCTGTTGGCATTTTCACCCCACGTTACAGATGAGCAAAGTCTGGTAGGGAGCTGACCTGAGCTTCCCAGTCAGTAAGGACGGCATCTGCCCTGATGGACGATTGCCTGGGACTCGTGAGCTGAGCACAGCACCTGCCTTGTCAGTCCTGATGGAGGAAGCAGGACTGTCGTCTATCCCGTGTTGTGGGGAAGCCCTGGTGCTCTGGGGGCAAAAGCCAGAAGGTTCCATGCGGCCCAGAAGACGTCTGGCGCTGCTTCGAGCCACTCTCCGACCTTTCTGACTCCATGTTTCCGTAAATGGTTCCGAGTTGTCACAGAAAAAAAAAAAAAAAAGAATTGCATCTGAAATAGGGACCCAGAGCCCTCTGACTTCCAAGCCTACATTCTCAACACCCATGCTTCGATCCAAACAGAACTAGAAGCTTCCAAACTAGAAATACAATAAAGAATGATATCTTTACTGAAATAATCCTTCTAGGCAGTAGGAGAATGGATAAACATCTCACTGCCATCAAATCCATTCTGACCCTACAGGACAGAGTAGAATTGCCCCGTGGGTTTTTGAGACTGTAATTCTTAATCAGAGTATAAAGTGTCATCTTTATTCAATGGAGATAGCTGGTGGCTTTGAACTGCTGACTTTGTTATTAGCAGCCCAACTCTTAACCCACAGGCTACCAAGACTTCTCATGGGTAAGCATATTCATATATCTCCGCCCTTCAGTTAATCCCACTTGTGTTTATCAGCCAGGCTGGGACAATAAACTATCTCACTCATATATATCAGTGTTTCTAAGGTGGGCCATCCCACCCTGTGGAGGGTGATCAAAGGTGGGGTGCGTAGTCTCAAAATAGATGCTTACACTTTCTCCTGGATTATGGACTATAATTGCCCATAAACACTTTTAATTGCCGGGGGACACTAAGTAATATCCCCCCCCTGAAAAGTGGAGAGGTAGGCCAAATAAATTTGGGAACCTGTGCTATAAATTTCAATGCAATTGAGCTCATTCTGATTTATAGCAACCCTCCAGGGCAGGGATAAATGCCCCTGTGGGCTTTAGAAAGAGACTGTAGATCTTCGCAGGACTAGAAAGCCTCGGCTTTGTCCCACAGAGTGGCTGGTGGTTTCAAACTGTTGATCTTGTGGCTAACAGCCAGTGTACAGTCACTATACCTCCAGGGCTCCTATGGTATATATGATAGTACGTACTTCTTCTTTTTCTTTTGCTGCATAGTATTCCTTTATATGTGCCATCTATAAAGACCATACGTAGTCTGTATCATAGTACTTATATGGTAGATGACACTCTGGTGGCATAGTGAATTGCTGTTACATATTGGGCTGCTAACTGCAAGGTCAGTAGTTTGAAACCACCAGCTGCACGAGGCGTTCTACTCCCATAAAGAGTTCACGTGGTGTCGGAAGCCTACAGGAGCAGTCCCCTAGAATCACGCTGAGTCAGCACCGACTTGATGGCAGTGAGTGTGTTGCGTGCAGGGCAACTATGAAGGAATATGGCTCAGCCAATAGACACGGACTACCGACAGCACACCATTGCAACGATGAACCGACAAACCTCTGAGAAGCAGACACAAAAGAGTACAAACAGGGTGAAATGTCCTATATGAACTTCGAGAGCAGGCAACAGTATCTGTGGTGCAAAACATCTACCAGGGCTTTTCAAAAAGTTGGTGGGAAAATAGAAAGAAAAGCTGATGGGGTTTTGCCCCAGGCATTTTGAAGCCCCCTGCTATGGTTGCCTCTGGAGTTGGGGGCCGGCCGGGAACTGGGCTTGGGAAGGGGCTTGAGTGAACCAGGTGGTGTGATGAACATTCTGTTGACTATAACTATATCCAAACTCAGCATATCTGCACTTGAGACTTGTGAAGCTCAATATTTGCCAAGTTTATCTTAAAAAACAAGCATAAGGAAATATTGAACTCTGGTTAATGATACACATGCCGACGTGTCCAGAGGTGCAGTTCACGGATACTTGCCCACCCCAACCCAGATCCACTGTCACCGGGTCGATTCCGACTGGGAACAACTAACAGCCCAATGCCTAACTCACAGCACCACCAGGGACCCCGTTATAGTGGCCATTATACTAAACGCAAAGCCATTGACTCATCTCTGTCTCATAGCGACCCCATAGGACCAGAACAGAATTGCCCCTGTGGATTTCTGAGACTAGAACTCTTTAGGGGAGTAGAAATCCTCATTTTTCTCCAATGGGGAGATCGATGGTTTTGAACTGCTGACCTTGTGGTTAGCAGTCCAGTAGGTAACCTGCTATGCCACCAGGGCTCCTTAGTAACTGTAGGGGACTTATCTTCTAGTTCTCTATTGGGGAACATGCTGCTGCGATCTGGGTTTTCATTGGCCAATTTTCACAAGGGGATCACCAAGCCTTTCGTTCTCCTCTGGAGCCTCTCTGAGCCTGTGATCCTGCTGGTATTTGAAATATAGGGGGTGCTGTAGCTTCCGGCTTCACAGTAACATGCCAGCCACCATGGTGAGACAAACTGACAGATGGGCAGTGGCTCTCCTCTTACCCTTATGTTTCTTCATATCACTGCTCCTTGCTTCATACTTTGTATATACTTGCTCATTTTTCATGGTCTCTCTTTCCCCCTTGAACATGCCCCTCCCTCCACCAGCCAAGCGGGGACATTAGGCCTTTGCTTATTGTGATGTTCCTTATACCTAATATGAAACTTGACACGCAATAGCTTAGCAATATTTGCAGACCTAATGAAGCCAGTACCTGGCTCAGCACCTGGTCACCACCCAATAATTGTCATTGCCATAGCAATGCTTCTTTGTGGAGACAAGGGACAGGATTTGGGGAGGAAGACCCAAATGGGCACCTGACTGGAAAACAACGTGTTTCCTTGAGCAACTTCATTAGGAGCCAGAGGTCACATTCTGACCTGGAAGTAGTACTGCCACATGGCCCCGAAACCTGGTGCTACATCCTGGTCCATAGTTCATCCTTCTGCTTAAACATGCTTCCCCTCTCCTTCCTGATGGCCTGATTCTTCCTGGGGAGTGCTTCTCGGAAGTGACTCTTGGCATGCCACCAGTGAGTGATGCACCCTAGGGCATATGGTGTTCTGGTAGCAGCAAGACAGGCGATTGGAGGTTTCAACAGAGTCAGTTAAAAGTTGTGTGTGCCCTGAAATTGCTTCTGCTCAGATAATGGCCTTTCTTATCTGTGTGGACTAATAGATTCAGCCCCGAGTCCCAAGGACAGGAAGGAAGCCTTCCATCCCTGTGGGAAACCCCGCTTTGGAGCTCTGTGAAAGAAGTGAATTTGGTTCCATTTAAATGGGTGTTTAAGACATCATAGTTAATGGAAGGAGGCAGGGTTCCTTTATCAGAAGAGTGAGATTGCAAGTCTACAATCAACAAACATTGAGAACCTACTTGGTGGATGATAAATGCAATGACTGTATTTGATCAAAGTCCAAATGACTGGACGAAATAAGTAGAGAGAGGATATGGAGACATTGTCATGTGTGCATGCAAACACCTGTGCCACCCCCAATACACACACAGACCTGGCACACACCAACGCATACATACACACAGATTGACCCTGAGATGTGCACACGGACAGAGACACTCAAACCCATCCATACACACATGCACATAGATGCACACAGACACTCAGCATATACAGACATATGCACAGATCTACATGGACACACAAACACAGAGACGTACACACAAACACTCAAACACATGTTCAGACAGAGATATATACACAAACACACATGGAGACACACACACACATGCACCCCAGACATATACTCGTATACACAAACACACAGATGAACACACATACATATGCACAGATATACAGGGTCACACAAGAACCCACTCAGAGACACGTGCGCACACACACAGAGACACGCACACACACAGAGGCATGCAAATAACGCAGAGAGGCACACAAATGTACCCAGGCATTCAAACACATACACCCATGGACGCATGCATGCACACCGATACATAAGACACCCAGGCATGTGCAGACACGTGCATTGGATAGTGGGGGTGGGTGGCACTCACAATTCCTCAGGGCCTGGGGACAGCCATGGAAGGAGCGTAGGTGCCTGGGACTCCTGGGAGCCCCATCCATCCTAATCAGACAACGTCCCTCAGGGTCACGCGTCATTGCTTCCGGTGGCCTTGTTTTCTCTCTTGGGGATTTGAGTCTTAGAGTAATTAAAGTAAAAAGCTTGACATAACTACAGGTTTAGGGTCTTTTTGAAAGGTTATTCTATATTGAGTGACCAAAACAGTATCGTAGCTGACAGCACAGATTCTAAAATGGAACTACAAGGGTTCAAATCCCAGCAATACCTCACTGGCTAGTCATCAGATGTGTGAATCCAGCAGTGCCTGCCTCCTAGGATCGGGAATATAAATGAGTCAGTCTATGCACATAAAGCATAGATTGGAAACTTATGTTTATGATAGGTGCCCAAGTCAATTGCTGTAAAGCTGACCCTTGCTCCTGTTGGCCACGTGTGTGCAGAGGAGAACTGCTCACCGGCTGGCTGTCCTGGCTGATTTTCCTATGGTAGATTGCCAGGCCTTTCATCCACGATCCGGCGGGGTGGGCTTGAACCTGTAACCATTTGGTTAGCAGCCGAGCACATTCGTCATTGGCACCAGTGTGGGACTCTTAATAAACAGTGTTCCATCCAAGGAGCCCTGGTGGTGAAGTGCTGTGCACCGAGTTGCTAATCGAAAGGCCAGCAGTGGAAGCCACCAGCTGCTCTTTGGGAGAAAGACGAGGCTTTCTACTCCCGTGAAGAGTGACACTCTTGGAAACCAGCAGGGACAGCGGTACTCTGTTCTGTAGAGTCGTTATGAATCGAATCAAATAGATGACAGTGAGGCAGTTACACTAGATTGAGCAACTGTTGCTAATTGTCTGCACAGCAGAAGCCAAATTTTCTTTGAGTAACTTGCTTTGTAGAACCCACATCTTCATTCTTTGTCAAATAAATAAAGACTTTTTCATTGGGTGTTGTAGTTATATAATTGGCAATTTAAGGATTAAGC
>NW_022105908.1:5379709-5382354 GCF_000313985.2 Echinops telfairi | reverse complement strand
TGTAAAGTGCCATCATCAGCATGACTCAGCACCTTCCTTGTGCCCTCATGCCCACACCTCTGGCTGCCCTCCCCTCCTCTGCTCTTGTGTTTTTCCTTTCCCACACCATGCTGGCTACCATGTGGGGGCTCCCCGCCTCTCTCCACCAGAGCTAAAGGAATTACCATCCACCAAACAGAGTCTTCCCTGAGTGTGTGTGTGTGTGTGTGTGTGTACACGGGCATGGGAGGGTCCTGAGGCAAACAGCCTTTGGCTATAAAGCTTTGCTGTGAGTGGGGCAAGGATACAGGCAGGACCATCTCGGGCTACCCTACAGTCTACTTTGGGATACTGGAGTGGGCGAGTTTCCCTTTGGGGCAGGTCCCACTTGAATCTCTGCCTGCACCCATGCCACCGCCCCTCACCACTTCATTGTAAGTCAAGAGCTCCAGAGAAAACCATTAATCCCGAGTGTGCAGCTTGCGATCCCCAATGTCCAATGGCCCGGCCAGGCAGTGCAAACCCTGCTCCCTCCCCCATTTCTTCTCTACACGCTAATGGCATTATCATCAGAACAAATTCCTGAGAGAGAAAATGTGATTAGTCTTACTGAATGTTCTAGACCATGCCATGGGGAGCTGGCCAGCCTAGGAATGGCTGCTCGTGTATCCTCTGATCACCTCTGTCCAATCCTCTGTGCAGAGCCAGGGCACTTTGTGTGTGCAAGGTAGAGCGCTGAGAAAAATAATTCCCAAGGGCATCAGCAATTGAGAAAAACAAAAGATGTACCTCTGAATGCTTCAGGTAGCACGGTGCCAAGAATGAGGGCACAAACAGGAAGTTGCTCGAAGCTTTATTTGACCCCTAAAATAAACCAAATGGCAGACATTCCTTCCATATAATCAGATGTCCAGCCTGATGGGCAAACGTCTGGTTTTAAAACAGTCTTCAGGAGAGTTAATTAGGTCACCCCTTATGCCCTCCTTGGACACACCAGCCTTGGACTGCAGGCCCCGCTCTCTGCCCGGCACCCAGAGGACGCGGAGAGCATGCTTCGACACGTGGCCACACATCTTCTGTGAATACTTCCTATGTGCCAGGCCCTGCTCCAGAAGCTAGAGGGGGCAGAGTGAGCAAGAGGGAGAAGGCCCTGCCCTCGTGGAGAGCACACGGACCAAGGATGGCATGCACTGAGCGAGACGAACAAGGGAAGCAGAGAGGTGTGCGTCATGCATGATGGAGAGAAGAGAGGTCAGGAGGAGCAGGCATGAAGGAGAGGCACAAGAGAGCGCCAGCTCATGCCATCCAGTGACTCTACTGGAAGAGAGATGAGGCTCTCTACCCCATACATCATTACAGCCTTAGAAACTCACCGGGGTAGCTCTCCTCTGCCCTGGAGGGTCCCTCTGAGAATAGGCTAGAGTAGACTGCCCCACGGGCCTCCCATGAGACACATGCTGACGTGTTCAGAGGTGCAGTGCATGGACACTTGCCCACCCCAAGCCAAATCCACTGTCATCACGTCGATTCTGACTGGGAACAACTTACAGCCTAATGCCTAACTCACAGTACCACCAGGTTCCCCGTTATAGTGGCCATTATACTAAACGCACAGCCGTTGACTTGTCTCTGCCTCATAGCGAGCCCATAGGACCAGAACAGAACTGCCCCTGTGGGTTTCTGAGACTAAAACTCTTTAGGGGGTCGAAAGTCTCATCTTCCTCCATGAGAGTGGCTGGTGGATTTGAACTCCACACCTCTTGGTGAACAGCCCAATGCTTAACTCATGATCCCACCAGAACTCCTTGGGCCTCTTTGCTGGGTAAGATTTTGAGGAAAGATCTGAAGGAAAGAGGTCCTTGGTGACGTGGTTTGAGTTACTGGATCAAGTCTCATTTGAAGACACAACCATTTCTGAACATCAAAGATTGTTTTGCTAATAGGTGCCTCTCTGCGTTAGCCAGTTTTAATTGGATACTTAATTAGATAGTTTAATTGGATTTTAATTGGGTCACCTGCAGCCCAGAGAACCCTGTGGACACACAAGCTTGTGGCGAACTGACATTTAGAGTGACTTCCTCATGCCAGGAGCTCTGTGAACATGCTAGGTAAAACCAGTGGTCTCAGGGTACTCTACAGTTGCTGGGAAAGACGTACAATCACGTATTTGGTCACAGTCAAGTGCGATCCTCCTATTGCTATAAAACTGAGTGGAGGGTATGATCAGCCACAGGTCTTGAAAAATGGCTACTTATGGTACTTTGTCAGAGCCCTGGCTGCTAACCACAAAGTCAGCCTTTCAAACTTACCAATCGCTCTGACAGAGAAAGATGGAACTTTTTAGTCCTTTAATAATTACAGACTCAGAAACCCACAGAATCAAAAAATCTACTCAAAGTCGTTCTACCCTGTCCAATATGGTTGCTACGAGTTTAAATTGACCTGGTGGTAGTGAGTAATTTTGGCAGTGATGGTACTGAAAGGCACCCTGGTGGCCCGGTCGGTTATGAGTGGGTCTGCTAGCCCCAAGGTCAGCATTTCCAACCCACTAGCAGCTCTGTGGGAGCAAGATGAGGCTTTCTGCTCCAGTAAAGAGTTATAGCCTTGGAAACCCACAGAGGCAGTTCTACCCTGTCCTATAGGGTCACCAAGAGTCAGAACGCACT
>NW_022105908.1:5376873-5378411 GCF_000313985.2 Echinops telfairi | reverse complement strand
GTGGGCTTGCACTCCCCCCAAAGGTATAGAGGCCTGGGTTAGCAATAAAGATCTCTCTCTGGGATCCTCCCTTGGCCTCTCCTCGGTTCCCCCTCTCCTCTCCCATCCTCGCTCCCCTGTTCCCTTTCCCCTTGTCCTCCTTCCCTTCCCCCTCTCTCCACGTGGACCACCAAGTGGGGCTGAGGTGAGCATGCTACCACGAAATGTGTCTGGCTCCATTATTTCTATCTCTCTTCTATCTCTCATGCTCTCGATGACTTTAATATAATATTTATATATCTCAACTGTACACTTGTGCCTACCAAACCCGTGATTAGTCGTGGGGGGCTGGCACCCTTCCAACCACAGGCCGACACTGGTGCAAAGTCGCCCTGATCCCTGCTGCCATGGAGCCTAGGGTAACGTGGGAAATGGTCATGAACTCAACCACTGCACAATGATTTATTTAATGACCATTGTAACCATCTCCACAGATAAGGTATGGGAACAGAAAAGGGGAGGAGATTGGGATCAACCATCCGCATCGGTGGAAACAACAGTAAAGAATTCAACCAGCGTACTCACTTCTTGAGGAAATCTGCTGCCAAGATCTCTCTGAAAAGTCTTCAGGTGCCACTTTGGTGACCACGGTGCGTCCGGCCCTAGCTATGGGTTTCCAATCACCTCCTGGGCGTGGGAAAGCTGCACAATGAAAACCGAAGCTCGAAGGAGAACGGTGCGTTTGCATGGTGGTTTCAGTGAAGACTATCGACTCGACTGTGGACTGCCAGACACATGGACAAATCAGTCCTAGAGAAATTCTACCAGGATGGCCCCTTAGAAGGGAGGGTGGTGAAACTTTGGCTTACTTGCTTTGTACCTGACACCAGGAAAGCCCCCTCACAATACAAGAGTGTGCTTGGTAAAGCAGATGGTCATGAGCAAGCCCCTCGGTGAGATGGACTGGCACCCCAATGATGGCGGAGATGGCACAGGACTGGGCAGTTTTACATTCTAGTGTGAAGGGTCACCATGAGTCTGAGCCAACTGAATGCAAACGAATTCCAGCGCAGTTCTTAGCACGTCTTTGGTGCTCAACAAATGCCCCCTCTCTTTCCCTTTCCACCTTTTCCCCAGGTCCAGTATGTCCCAGGCCCATTGAGGTGCCCTGTGTGCCTATGTTTATACATAGAGATACAGTATAGAGAAATAAAATGGCCTAAGAGACCTATTCACAGATTGAATGCCTACACATCTATGCATACTCAGGTATCAGTTGTAGGATTTGTGTATAAGTTTAGGTTCTCTGGAGAAGCAAAACTAGGCACAGTCATATGTATAGAGAAATAGGAAGAGATTTATATCAAGAAATGGTTTGCCAAGTTATACAAGTAGGTAAGTTTAGTCCAGTTCAAGTCTGTTGGTCAGATGTGATCTGGAGGCTTCTCCAGTTGTGTAGCAGAGAAGCTGACAAACAGGTAGCACAATAATGAATCGGGAGGGCCACAGGCTGGTGGATGCAGAGGTAAAGGAATCCTGGGATGGGGTTATATGTAGCT
>NW_022105908.1:5368296-5369996 GCF_000313985.2 Echinops telfairi | reverse complement strand
AGACTGCTAACTGAAAGGTCCACTGTTTGAACTCACCAGCAGCTCCTTCGGAGAAAGATGAGGCAAGCTGCTTCCACAAAGATTTACAGCTTCAGGGACCTGGAGCAGCTCATTCTCTGTCCCAAAGAATTGCTATCAGTCAGAATTGACCAGATGACAATGGATTTGGCTTTTTCAGGAAGCACTGACCTAAAGATCACCATGCTTTGTAAAGCAGAGGGTCGGTAACAAAGAGAGCCTCCGTGAGACGGATTGACACAGTGGCTACACCAGGCTCAAACAACCATTGTGAGGCAGGCACAGGACCGGGCCATGTTTTGTTGTTTTATTCAGAGGGTTCTGTGAGTTGGCTCTGACTTGACATCATCTAACAACAGTGTGGAGCAAATTCTGCACTTGAATTTGGGATGGACCTGACTGTCAGTTCATTCTATGTCTTGGATCTCCACAACCAGGCAGTGGGTGGTTCAGTAGGAGAATTCTTGGCTTCCATTGGGCTCAGTTCCCAGCCAATGTATCTCCTGGCAGCCAGTACCCATCTGGGAGTAGAGATAGGTGTGTTGCTATGCTACTAACAGGTTTCAACAGAGCTTCCTGACTGATACTAGGAAGACAAGTCTGGAGATCTACATTAAGAAATCAGCCAGTGGATTTTTAAAAAATCATTTTATTAGGGGCTCATACGACTCTTATCACAAGCCATACATACACCAATTGTGTAAAGCACATTTGTACACTCATTGCCCTCATCATTCTCAAAACATTTGTTCTCCGCCTAAGCCCCTGGCATCAGCTCCTCATTTGTTCCCTCCCCTCCCCACTCCCCGATGACTATGTGTATTATTTCCATCTTCCTTTGATGTTTTCTGCATCATTTAATAGGAACGAGTGTCTCGGTGGTGCAAATGGTTAGTGCATGTGGCTACTAACCGAGAGTTTGGCAGTTGCAGTCCACTCAGAAGGCTTGGTGATCTGCTTCTGAGAGTCAGCCATGGAAAACCCTATGGAATCCAGTTCTGTTCGGTGCCACATGACATTGGCATGAGTCAAACTGGCTTTTCAGTCATTGTCATAGCTACATCACACATGTAGCCCTGGGAAATAGTAACTGTAATGATCCCATTAGCAGACATGGAAACTGGAGCTCAGAGAAGCGAAGGACATGCCTAAGTATGGTTCTATTGCAAAAGACAAACAGGGCTTTGTCAAGTTGGCACATTTCCCCACTCTTTGATCACAACCCAATTTGCTGCCTTTAGTCCCCTGATCCAGGCCTCCAAAATCTATGTGCTAGCCTTAGCACCTTCTTGGACCTCCTCTCCTAGAAAATTTGCTCTCTTAAAAATGACTCAAATGAATCTTGGTGGTGCAGACTGCTAACTGAAAGGTCCACTGTTTGAACTCACCAGCAGCTCCTTCGGAGAAAGATGTCCGATGCACTCTGTTTGGTAACCACTCTCTCCCCATCCTTCCGTTATGAATAGAGGGCGATCACTCCTCTCCTGTGTCGTTCCCACAAATGCACCTCGGGCTCTGTCTGTCATCCAAAGCCTTCTGCAAACCAGGCTCTCCCAACTGAGGCGCTGATACTAATCCCTCCGTGGACTTCAGAGTATGTGATTTACATCTTCGGTGACTGCTGGTGGTGTGCTTCTTCCGTGTGGACTTAGCTGCAGCTCACTTAGTGGGCTGCTTGTTTG
>NW_022105908.1:5365301-5367248 GCF_000313985.2 Echinops telfairi | reverse complement strand
TAACCGCTCCTACTCCTACTTTCAGGGCACTTCCATGTCCCTCGCCGGGGGATTTGGGTCTCAGCTTTGCCATGTCCTTGCTGTGCAGCCTTGGATACGTTACCTAACTTCTCCGAGTCTCAATTTCTTCTTCCATGAAATGGAGACGATAGGGAAGTGCCCCTTTCGGGATTGCTGCGAGAAATAAGCAAGTCTGCCCTTCTTCTGTCCAACTTGCTCCACCTCTCAGCAGCATCCTGAGAGGTGGGGTGGGGGTGGGGGTGGCACACGCGGTTGTTTCTCTGTCTCATCTCTCTTGCCTTTTGGCGACACCTCTGGCTGTCCTTGGCTCAATGTGTTCTTTTCATCTTTTTACATCCTCTCACCCTGGAAAGGTGAGCACTTGGGTGAGCCAGAGGAGGCTGAAGACATGCTTAACACCCCGTGAAATGAATGAGTGTGAAATTGCTTTGCAAACTGCAAAAAGCTTCTGGAACCCCTTAGAGATCATTACCCAGGGCGGCATTTGTCACGGAGAAAAGCCTGTCCAGATCCAGGCTGAATGGAGGATCATGGGAGGGAGTGGATGGAGTGTCTGATTTTGTGCTGTCGGGCAGAGGAGTCCAGACCAGTCACAGATTCGAGTCATAGATTCCAGTCACACTTGAGTCAACAAATCTGAGTCAACAAGTGCTTTCACCAACAGAGATATCACTGTCTTGACTAAGGTGTGTCTGACCCAAGCCACGGTCTTCTCCATAACCTCGCACACAATCCAAAGCCGGACAATGGAAAGGGATGACCAAAGAGGAATGGATAGCTTCCAATGATGGTGTTGGCAAAGAATGTTGAATATCCTCCAGGACGGCCAGGAGAATGAACGCATCAGTCTTCGAAGAAAAGCAATTGAGATGCTCCTTAACCATGCAGGTGGTCAGACTTCTGTGCCCTGGCTTTGGGCATGCTCTCTAGAGGGTCCAATTGTTGGCAAAGGATTGCATGTTTGGGAAAGGAGAGGGTCGGGGAAAGTGGTCCTTCTCATCATCATCTTTGTGACCCCTACACATGGGTTGGGTAGAACTATGCAAATAATTTGCCTGTGACCCATGGGGGGGGATTTGACAGTTGCTGCTAATGCAAACAAAAACAAACAAAACCCCAAACTCATTGCAATCAAGTACATTCTGATTCGTGGTGACGCTATAGAGCAGGCTAGAATTGTCCCTGAGGGTTTCTGAGATGGTAGCCCTTTGTGGGAGTAGAAAGCCTCATCTTTCTCCCACGAAATGATGAGTGGTTTTGAAATGGTGACCTTGCGGGCTCCTTAAGCTGATGTGTTGACTTACCTGGGTCATGGCTTTCAGGGGGTTAGCTATTACGTCATAACAGAGTTACCCTCCATTTTATGATCTGATGTAATGATCCTTCATTGTGTTAAAAGTTATAAATCCTAGTCTCTAGGCCATTGCTACAGTTCCATTTCTGGGTGAACTCCAGCCTGTTAATGAGGCAGGATTCAGGTAGAGTAGATCTTGATTACTCAAGAGTGTGACTCAAGTCACCACTCTTACTTTAGTTGTAACTACTCTTACCACCCTTCCTCAGTTTATGCCCTTTACTACTTTGCTCATATGGGGCATGGTCTTTATCTAATATATGTAAATTCTCAGGCAATGTTCCCCCTCTTGCTCTGTATCCTCTATCTGGCTTGACCATCTGGCTTCTGGCTATTGAACCAGCAACCTATTGTCTAACCAGTTTCACCAACTTCTACAGTCTTATGAGAGCCAGCAGCTTTATAATTGACTGCTGAATAAGGTTCATCAACCCCTACAGAAACGAGAGTCAGAACACAAGGGTCATCACCACAGAGCTGAGTAGACAGCAACCAACAGCACATGAGTCCAGTCTGCTCCCTCACTCTCTGGTTGGCTATGAGCAGAGATTCTCTGGCTTCTTCCTCCATCA
>NW_022105908.1:5360880-5364460 GCF_000313985.2 Echinops telfairi | reverse complement strand
TAGTGGCCCTAGGTCATGTTTCTCTTGTGGAGCAACTAGTGAGTCCAAATTGCTGACCTTACAGTTAGCAGCCCAATGTGCGACCCCCTACTGCTGAGCAACTGCCCTGGTGTTTTATGAAACTGCTGCCGCTGGCCCTGTGCACAGGGAGGGCTGTAAGCCAACAACAGTGTAGCTGTGAATCTCCATGGGTCCAGCTTCACTTCCCCCAACCCCCACGCCTCTTCAGAATGAGGGGCGGTCTTGGCCTTTCCCAAAGGGAGCACGTGCTCTCAGTTCTCTTGGTTTCCGTATGCCTGTGCTTTCTACCTGCACACTTCTTGGTCTGACTATGTTCTCCTCCTCCTCCTCTTCCTCCTGGTCTCTGCAGAGCCTCATCTCTTTCCAGGAGCCTTCCCCGAACCTCTTTTTGGGACTGGCCAACTCGGGGTGCTCCCTACGATCATCTTGGTGGATCATAATGATCTATCTTACCACATTGATGCCCTCCCTTGTTCACAGCTTGGCATATGGCAACATCCTTGCCAGTTCCCACTTTGTCAGTTCTCATTACCCTTTTCTTCAGCACCTCTCTGATCTCCCATCAGCAGTGGGTCTTGCACTTCGATGTGCATAAGAAGCTCTTGCACTTCGATGTGCATAAGAAACCACAGAGAGCTTGCTGGGCCCCATCTCCAGAGTTTCCCATTCAGGATGCTTAGGGTGAGGCTGGCTAGCATGCATTTCTATTACTTCCTGGGGGGACAAACAAGGACTTTGAGAGCCACTGCTTTAGAGCTGGGCTTCTTAACTTCCCATGACTGACATTAGTCATCTTCTGCTGTGTGTGTGATGTCCTGTGCATTGGCCCAATGTTATATGGCATCCATCCCTGGGCTCTACCCACTAGATGCGGGTAGTAACTTTACTCCAATTGTGATGGCTCTAAGCCCATTGCCCATGAGTCAGTTCCGGCGCAGAGGCACTCTGTGTGTTCCAGAGCGGGACTGCGCTCCCTTGGGTTCCCAGGCCTTAATCGTGTTGAAGGTGAATCAACGGGCCTTTCTTTTGTACCACCACTGGGCGGATTCACACTGCCAGCCTGACTGCGAGTATCTCTTGAACGGTGTGCAAGAAGAGGTCAGGCTGAGTCCCACTGAGTCTTCAAACACTTTGCCCTGGGGTGGGGGGATCTGATGGGCTCTTCTGGGACTTGGTGGGTCCACTTCTCTGCTTTTTATGTTCTGGCTACTCTGTCACCTGTTTCTATAAAGCATGGCTTACTGGAACTCCGTGCGGATTCTTCGCTATAGGCACTTGTTTTCTTCTACAAACGCAGACGGAGTCATGGCGACAGAGATGGTGTCGTCTGCAAAGTCTCAATGGTCTCCAACCGGCCCACACAGAGCCAGTGCGCAGACCACCGTTCAGTCCTCACAGGGGCCTGGACGGGGCAGGTAGCCATGATGAGATGGGAGAAGAGCCCTCACCTCTACTGCATGATACCCAAAGGAAAGGATGGGAAGCAAAAGTGGGCTTCTGGGCAGAAGGCTTGGCCTTGAGTCTGCCATGCTGAAGCTGTTTTCCACACATCTTCCGGGAATGCCACACATCTGTCCGTGCGTGTGAAGGCCTGGAAGCCCTAGGGCCAGGCTGGGGATTTTCCACGGCTGCCTGATTCATGACCGAGCTGTGCTCACCGGACCCTGAGTAGACCTGGCCTCTGCTTATCCATCAGGGTCATCAAGAGCTCTTTACTGGGCGCTGGCGGGAATTAGCCAGGCTGGCAGATTCCAGGGTCCACAGCCAAGGCACGGTGGGCACAGAATTTTGGTGGGATAGCTAAATGGGATGAGCAGGGCAGACAAGGTTGGGGCCAGTTGGCTGAAGGAAGAACCCCTCACCCACTCATTTGTTTCGCTGATGCTCCCAGGGCACTTGTTGAATGCTGGGCATGAAGGGCTCAGAGAGCCTTGTGCTGTTCTTTTCCTGAGGGAGCCAACACAGTTTGGAGGCGATAGCCAGGGAAGGGAGGGTTCCCTGGGGAAGCCAGGAGGCAATGGACTTTGAGAAAAATAGCCTGATACCTACTTGCCAGAGATGCATTTCCTCTGTTCCCCTGTCTTACTCACCAAGTCGTTCTGGCTCGTCACCAGTTCCCTGCTTAGTTTTCCCTCCTCTTGAGCTGAGTCGTCTCAGTCCACGGGGATGGTCTCAGCATCTCTCCTGCTTCTCCTGCACCAACCACAGAAGCACCAGCTGAAAATAATGGTGTCCCCAGGCAACTGCAGCCCTCTGCCAGCTCACCCTCCTCCTTTCTCCTCGCCCAGTTCCACCCAAGTCCCACCGTGTTCTTTTCTAATCATTTTATTGGGAGCTCTTATGGATATTATAATGATCCATAATTCAATTAGATCAAGCATAATAATTGTACAATTGCTGCCACCATCGGTTTCAAAATATTTTCTTTCTTCTTGAACTCTTTGATGTCAGCTCCCTCCCAGACTCTATTCCCCCAAGAACCTCTATCATTATAATATATATTATGATTATTATTTTGCCGTATCTTCAGCGACTGTGTCAGGAAGGTGAGTGTGGGATAGAAAAGGCTTTCCCCCAGCTTTGTCTCCCCCAAAGATAATGCAAACATTAGAGGCTGTTTGCCAGCACTGTCGGGAGGTCAGATGCTTAGAGGAATTCTCCCTGAAGGCAGTCTGACATCAGTCTGGTCCTCTGCAGGTGGGGCTCACACCCTACTGATAAGGATTGTAATGGTTTCCAAGGAGAGGCAGAGAAGTGGTCAAACCTGCTCAGTGACATCCAAAGTTAGGCTGCCATCCTGAATCTAGGATCCGCCCATCTTGTCACAAATGTTCCCCCAATTTCTCCCCTTCCTATTGCGTGTATACCCCTAGATCATCCCCCTCTCATTACTGTAAAACCTATAGTGCAACCCCTTCCTGTGACGTATGTCTTTACCTGTAATTAGGGGGCTTGCGTGCTCCCCAAAGATATATAAGCCTTGGTTAGTAATAAACTTGCTCCTGCTTGCTCCCCTGTTCCCTTTCCTCTTGTCCTTCTTCCCCTCCCCCTCTCTCCTGCCCTCTGGTCTCCCATCTCCATGTGGGCTGAGGTGAGCATGCTACTATGAACTGTGTCTGAATCCATTATTTCAATCTCTCTTCTAGCTCTCCTTATTCTCTATGAATATATCATCCCTTTATTTTATATATATAATAACTGTACAATTGCGCCTATCGAACCCGCGATTAATTGTGGGGGGCTGGCCTTCCCCCACAGGTGAGCATCATGGAATGCCAGTTTCATGGAACAAATTGTTCTTACATTGAGGGCGTACTTGAGTAGAGGTCCAGTGTCCATCTGCTACCTTAATACTAGGCCTCCCCATCGTCATATATAAATATATTTACATATGTACATGCCTGTACTTAGACCTCTATAAATGCCTTTTACCTCCTAGCTCTTTCCTCTATTTCCTTTTACTTTCCTCTTGTCCCACTCTCATGTTCAGCCTTCATTTGGGTTTCAGTAATTCCTCTCGGTTTCATTGCCCTTAATCAAGCCCTACCAGGCCTCCTAT
>NW_022105908.1:5358431-5360403 GCF_000313985.2 Echinops telfairi | reverse complement strand
TATGGGTCGGTGAGGGACATTGTGTCTCATAGAGGGGCCAGCCATATGGTCCAATGTAACCGTTCACCTACAATTCTGTTATTCTCTCCCCTTCAGTGGTGTTATACAGCCATCGTTGCTGTCAGTTCCCCCTTCCCTTCCTTCCCCTCCCCCTCTTCTCATATCTGCAGGGAATCATGACTTTCATTACTATCTCTGAAGGGTTTGTCTATCTTGGATTTCATACAATGAGAGATCTTAATTATACAAATGAACATCTACAGGTCTTACAAGATTAATGAGGTAACACTCAGACCATAATAGTAGGGAGAGGAAATACTAAAGAACTAGTGAACACTTATGTGTTTCATCAGTGTTATACTGCACCCTGGATATATCATCCCTTTAGTGTGGCCCTTCTGTGAGGGACTGTCCAATTATCTTACAGGTGGGTATTGGATCTCCACACAATCCACACACCTTCATGCTAATTTGGTTGCTTGTTTTTGAACTTCTGATAACTTTTCCCTTTGACACCTCATGATCACACAAGCTGGTGTGCTTCTTCCATGTGGGCTTTGTTGCTTTCCTGCAAGTTGGCCATTTGTTTGACTTCAAGCCTTTAAGATTCCAGATGGTATATCTTTTAATAGCTGGGCACCATCAGCTTTCTTCACCACATTTGCTTATGCACCCATTTTATCTTCAGAGATCATGTCGGGAAAATGTCATTACAATGCCACTTTATTTGAACAAACATTCTTGTATTGAGGTAAGATTTAAGTAGAGGCCCAAAGTCCATCTGCTTCCTTATTGTATTTATATATACTGCCTCCTCCTCTCCTGTGCTGCCCCAGAACTGTCAGTACTGTTCCAGAACTGTCAGTACTGTTGATATCTCCTTGGGATTGCTAATCCTGCCTATCTTATGTAGATAGACACCAAGAAGAGAGAGAGAGAGACCATACAAATAGTTGCAAGTCTAACTGTTGTCCTGACCCAGAATAGATGAGTGTCCCTCTGTTAAATAGCAAGCAGGCCACCTTGTTCTTTTTAAGGTCAGTTCTCTCTGGTCTGTGCGTGATGGCTGTGGCTGGCTGTTGATCATGAACAGTAGTTTCGCGCATGCGCATGTGCGTGCATGTGCGCACGTGTGTGTGTTCAAAGTCTCAAGACACTGCTGAATTCATCTTTGTTTTCTTTACAGCCCAACCCAACCTCTTTGGTTCTAAGCAAGTGTTTCATAAGTGATTGAATGAAAAATAAGTGAATGAAGGCATGGCTTATAGCGCTTATGGAGTCCAAATGCCTTAGGAGGCTGACATTTCAATCTGCTTTTACTTTCTTTTGCTTGTGAAGCATTTGAAAGCATTCGAATGAGTTTTCAGAGCCTGTGTTACTTACCAGCTAGGAGTCTCTGGTGGGAAGCAACAGAAAATGGCTTTGGCTCTTTAATCAGAGAGGACAGGTATACCAAACCCAAACCAAAATCATTGTCATTGAATCGATTCTGATTCATAGTGGCCATAGGACCCACATGACTTGTTCTCTGGCGTGAGTTGTCTTGGGCATCTTTTACACATTTCATCTTTTGGCTGCCCAATTTCAGAACTTGGACATCTAAGTACTTGTGGACTTTCTAAGATGACATTGTTCCTTAAATGGGCCAGAGTTAACTTCTTTGGGAATTTGCAAGTAGGGACTTTGCCAGGGTCCTATGAATTAGCCACCTGAGGCACTCTTCACCAAGGTGTGGGCAGGACCAAGAGGGTCTAGGTGAGAGAACAGGAGGCACACGGGGATCACAGCCAGGGATCGCACCAATAGAACCCAACAACACATCAAAGAAATAATTCATCATGATCCAGTGGGATTCATACCAGGAATGCAAGGATGGCTCAACATTCAAAGAGCTATTAATGTAATCTATCACACAAACAAGACAAAGCACAAGAAGACCTGCTCACATCAGTAGATCAGAGAAAGCATTTGA
>NW_022105908.1:5356486-5357456 GCF_000313985.2 Echinops telfairi | reverse complement strand
AAAGTCTTGTGGATCCAGTGGTGGTGGGTGCATCTCAGTACTGGCACGGGTCTCCACATGGCTCTTCTAGCTCTCCGAGGGTCTCACCAGCAGGAAAGTGAAGCAGAGAACAAGTGTGTGGGCCACCTCCAGGGAGAAAGAAAGTTAAGTTCCCAGAATCCTCATGAGAAGGTCATGCCCACAAGGAGGCATCATCAGGCTGTGACATGATTGAAAGGCCAGACTCCCACGCTGCACTTATTTATCAAGTTGACATGAAATTATGTAACTGCCACAGAGGTCGAGAGCCTGCCTAGTGCCCACGAATCATATATTACTCCCTTTATATGTACATATTAAAAATCACTTCAACAGAAGAGACTTCATCTCTGCCAAGGTCCATTTCTCAACACTAGGGGAGAGGGAGAAGACCATTCAATTTCTGTCAGACAATATTCTTCTAAACCACCAAAGTCACCGCTGTCAAGCCAATGGTGATTCATGGGTTTCCAAGACTGTAACTGTTCATGGTAGTAGAAAACCCAATCTTTCTCCCACAGTGCTGCCGACGTGGATGAAGTCTTAACGAACAAACACTACACCACCAGGGCTCATACAACATTGTTCCGAGGTCACCCCAAATCAACAGATACTTTTATTTCAGTAATTACTGAGCTTTACTAGAAACTCAGCCAAGAGCTGATGTGGGGGTGGGGGCATGACTATCTCAGAGAAGATGATTACACTGCACTTGGTGGGTAAATGGGGTGGAATAATATGCTATCAGGAAAAAACCCCACAAAATAGAAAAAAGAGCTAGGAGGCAAAGGGAATTGATGGAGGTCTAAATAAAGGTATGTACATATGTAAATATATTTATATATGAGGATGGGGAAATAGATCTATGTTCATATATTTATAGATTTAGTATTAAGGTAGCAGATGGATATTGGGTCTCCACTCAAGTACTCCCTCAATGCAAGAATACTTT
>NW_022105908.1:5352422-5353796 GCF_000313985.2 Echinops telfairi | reverse complement strand
CCCAGAATTCTCATGAGACGGACATGCCCACAGGCAGGCATCATCAGACGGTGACCTGATTGACAGGCTGGACTCTACCTCTACATTTATTTATCAAGTTGACATGAAATTATGTAACTACCACAGTGGCCCTATGTTTTACAGAGTAGGCCTCCTCCACACTGTTTCTTGCCTCTGATCTTTTACAAAAGCAGATGTAACCAGATAAATGTCTCCCAGCAGCATCAGGGCCTGCACATTCCTCCACAACAGAACATTATTGATGATTTAAAACTCATCTTTTGAAGTTATATGATAAACATTTTAATTTACTTATTTTTATCATTAAAATTTTGGGTTTTTAAAAAGAAGTTTATTGACTATTTGCCTTCCTTCTTATGCGCATATCTATCTTCACAACATATCTTCTGTTACCCCATTAGGGTAATTGTATTTTATTACTTGTTTGCAGAAGTTATTTTTAATGTACAGTTATAAATCCTTTGTGTATTATGTAACAACAACTGTACCAGATTGAATTGTGGGCTTTATTATATGCATGGTGCATCTGTGCTTTGTTTTATCCTACAGATTGACACCGGTCTTTACTTTCAGACCCTGGGATAAGGTAAGCATTCAACTACATCTTTTAATTCTCTTGTCCTTTAAAAAGTCTTACATTCTTTAATCTATATGGAATTTAATTTGGCATAGTGTACTAAGAAAGTGAATCAACCTTGTTGCCTTATCTTTGTCTGATCACAATGACTTACGTAAACTTAATTCACAAAGTGGTTCTCAACTATGGATGGTTCTGTTTCTTTACTGGCAGTGTCTGGGGACATTGTGGGTTGTCCCTGTTGGGGGAAGTATTGGTGGCATCTAGTGAATAGAGCTGAAGATACTGCTAAAGAATCCACCATGCCCAAGACCATCTTTGAGAGCAAAGGATGATAGAACCTGACAAGCCAATCTGACTGAGGTTATGAAACCTGGGTTAGATAACAGAAGAGTTAACAAGTCCCTCTTGCTTGCTGTGCTTTGCCCAACGCACACCAGAGAGTTGCTTATGGAAGACAGCTTGTCTGCATGATGCTGAACTGATTCCTCTAGAGTGCCCCTGGGAGTTTGACTGTGTGCCCCTGACATAGTTATACTGAGAGTACATTTAGAAAGACAACGACATCAATTGAACAACACAAGACAAGACACAATTGGACAACACTGCATTGCTTTTTCTATCTTGGGATGTTTGCGTTCTCTAATCTAGGAGGATCCTCTGCAGTTAGGTTCCTCCTGCCACTGTTAACTAGAACTCAAGCCCTCCATCCCTTTAAAGGGTCATAACATATTAGGCTCTGCAGGAACATGAGTTTTGGAGTCATGGAGACCTGG
>NW_022105908.1:5349870-5351037 GCF_000313985.2 Echinops telfairi | reverse complement strand
TTTGTTGCTACTTCATAACTGTAATTATGAATCTGGCGGTCCCTGTGAAAGGGTTGTTCGACCCCCACGGGGATCACAACCCACAGGTTGAGAACCCCTGAATGAGAGGAATATTGTGTGTTTTGTTGGTGCTTTACTACACCCTAGCTGGCTTGTCCCTTCCTTGTGACCCTTCTGTGAGGGGATGTCCAGTTGTCTACAGATGGGCTTTGGCTCTCTTCTTTGACTCCCTCATTTGCTTCGATATGAACTCTCTTCTTCACTTACTTCCCTCCTGGGATAAGATCTCTTAGCATACTTTTAAAGATGTTTTTACGGGGTGTTTATTTTGTTTGTTTATGTGTTTATTGTTTATTGGGAGATGTGATTCTGGACGTGGGCATTGGTGGGGAAGCATTCTTTGGTGTCGGATCTAGAGAGGCCTGGGGAGGCAGCAGTCATGCCCAGAAGGCACCAGCCTTCCTCTCTGCTGGAGTTCCACCAATACCCTCCTGAGGGCCACACTCTGCCCTAACCAATGAGACATGCTGCCTCCCCATCCTGCCTGAGGAACCTGAGGGACCCTGCTCTGGGCCACCTTGTGTGCTCTCATGGGGCCTCTGGAAGGCTAGTACTGCATGCCTGCTGGTAAGAAGTCATTTCATCTGAGATCCTGGCCCAGAGTGCCTGCTGGGCCCCACCCCAAGTCTGCAAAGCAGCCTCCCTGAACAAATTGTGTCCCCAGAGGGGCTGTTGTTTCCCAGCATGCTGTTCTGGGCCCAGGGGAGCTCAGATGGCAGCCCCACTGGTTCTGTGATCTTGGCAAATGTACTTAACCTCTCCATGCCTCAGCTGGCATCAGGGAGGAGATTCAATTACAAGGTAATGAGCCTGAATCCTGCAGGGCCTGCCTCTTAATCACCAGCTGGACAACGCAACTATCTGAGGCAGGCTGGCCACTCTGGCCATGACCTTATTAACCTAATCCTTTTAGTCTGGGTTTCTGCTAACTCCGTGGCAAGACTACGGGGGAGGTGGGTGTTCTGGAACAGAGACTCCTGGTCCTGCGATGCTACCCCTAGGAGGAGCTGCTTCCTTGGACATCATGTGCCAGCTCGCTCACACTCACTAACCAATCCAGTGAACAACTTCACATAGGTTTGACTGCACCCAGGAAACCCGTGCTTA
>NW_022105908.1:5340753-5342556 GCF_000313985.2 Echinops telfairi | reverse complement strand
CACATGTGATTATCGGCCAGGCTGGCACAATTAACTAACTCACCCTGCGTCATTTTCATAATTATGATTCTGTCTGAGCTCATTGTTGCAGCCATTGTGTCAATCCATCTCGTCGAAGATCTTTCTTTCTTTCTATGACCCTCCACTTTTGCAAGCATGATGTCCTTCTCCAGGGATTGATTTCTCCTGACGGCATGCTCCACGTTTCCATGTATGTGTGTGTACAAGCATGGCCACAATCAGGATATGGAACAATTTAATCGTTCCCGAAATCTTTGTAAACACACCTTCCCTACTTTCATAGCCTAGCCCCTGGCAAGCAGTGGTCTCTTCATGACAGTGGGAAGGCCTTTTTCAGCATGTTCTATTATTGTACTGTATGCAACCCTTTGAGACTGGCTTTTTACACTCAGCACAATACGTTTGAGATTCATTCAAGCTGTTACACATGTCAACAGTTCATCTCTTCTTATTGCTGAGTAATATCTTATGGTATAGACATATTACTTTCTTACTTCAAGATCAAGGATTTCAGCTTTCAGTATGGATTATAACTCAGTTTCAAGAAAACCCAAATCTTCACAATTAGACCAATAGATAGCATATCATCATGATCTATGGAGGAAAGATGGAAATTGTCAAGGAGTTCATCTTGCTTGAATCCACAATCAATTCCCATGGAAGTAACAGTCAAGAGATAAAACAATACTTCGCATTGGGTAAATCTGCTGCATACGATGTATTTAAAGTATTGAAAAGCAATGAGTTTACTTTGAGGACTAAGGTTCAGCTGACCCAAACCAGGGTGTTTTCAATCATCTCCTATGCGTGTGAAAGTTGGACATTGAATAAAGAAGACCCAAGAAGAATCCATGCAACGAATGACGCTGCTGGAGAAGAATATTCAAAGTACAGTGGACTTCCCAAAGTGCAAACAAATCGGTCTCAGAAGAAGTACAGACAGTTGCTCTGTAGAGGCATGGATGACAAGACTTAGTCTCATGTAATTTGCACATGTTGTCAGGAGACCAGCCCCTGGAGAAGGAGATCCTGCTTGGTAAATCGGCAGGGCAGCATAAATGAGGAAGACCCTCGGCAAAATGGATGGACACAGTGGCTACAACAATGGGCCCAAACATAAGAGTAGTTGTGAAGATGGAGCAGGGCCAGGCAGTATTTCATTCTGTGGTACATTGGTGATGAGTTGGAACTGATTCGACGGCACCTACCAACGACATAGACATATCACTGCTTATGGTTTTTTCCACTGAAGGATGTTTGGGCAGTTTCTAGTTTGGGGCAATGTGAATAGTTTCAATAAGCAATCATGTACCAGTTTTTGTGTGAACATAACTTTATTTCTCTAGGGTAACTACGCAACAGCGAGATTTCTGGGTCATAGGCTATGGTTATGTTTAACTTTTTAAGATGTTGCTCCTCTCGTCTTCATCGAAGGTGTGCTGGTGTTCAAAGAAACCCTGGTGCTGCAGGAGTCCCTTAGCTACTAATTGAAAGGACAGTTATTTGAAGCCGGCAGCAGTAATGAGGGAGAACGATGTGGTTCTCTGCTGCTCTAAAGATTCACCCCCTCAGAACCTCTACTCTGTTTCACAGCATCTCGGCAGTCAGAACCAACTTAATGCTAACACTTAGTATTGTCATTATATAATTTCAGTCATTCTAAAAGTCTTATGTTAGCATTTCAGAATGGTTTTCATTTGTATTTCCCTATCGGCCTCTTTAAAGTGTTGAGAAACAAAGATGTCACTCTGAGGTGCACCCGACCTTAGCCATGGTGTGTTA
>NW_022105908.1:5338088-5339610 GCF_000313985.2 Echinops telfairi | reverse complement strand
TATATATGACTTGCTGTGGATTTGTTTCTCTAAAGTACCCAGACCAATACAATGTCTTTGCATTATAGTCCTGGCAAAGACTATTGAAAGTACCATGGACTGCCAGGAGAACACACGAATCTGTCTTGGAAGAAGTACAGCCAGAATGCTTCTTAAAAGCAAGTGTGGCAAGGTTTTGTCTCGTGGACTTTGGACACGCTATCAGGAAAGAGCGGCCCTTGGAGGAAGGACTGGAAGACCAGGCCATCCTGCTTGGCGAAGTCGAGGGGCAGTGAGAAAGAACACGGTTCTCAACCAGATAGATGGACGCTGTAGGTGCAATAATGGGCTCAAACAGAAGAGCACTCGTGAGGAAGGCACAGGGTGGGGCAAGGTTTGGTCCTCTTGTCCAGAGGGTTGCAATGTGTACACACTGACTCCGTGGCATCTAACAACAGGAACAACCACAACAGACCTTATGGTGAATTTAGGTTAGCCACCTTTCAACTCTTTTGCCCACTTTTAAATTGAGCTGCTTGTTTTCTTATTGCTGAAGTTCAAGTGTTCCTTCCATATTCTGGATACAGGCATTTTGTTGAATAAGCACGTGCATTGTTTGGCTGGTAGATCTGCCCCTATCCATTAATTCTGTAGCTTGCCTTTTCAGTCTCTTAACATGTTCTTCACAGAAAAATACCTTATTTTTATGAAGTTCAATTTATCAGTTTTTAAAGTGAATCATGCTTTATGATGTATTATCTAAGAACTCTCTGTCTAGCACCATGCTTGCATCTTGAGGATAAACACCACTTTGATGTGGTTTATTATTCTTTATATACATTACTGTATTCAATTTGCTGCTATTTGTTTGAGGATTTGGGGATCCATGCTTCTGAGGGTTCTTGGTTTGTCATTTCACCTATTTATTTTTGTGCTGTTTCTGTGTGGTCTTGAGATCAAGGCAGTGCTAGTTTCATTAAACGAGTTGGGAAATGTCCTCTCCTTTGATATTTCCTTGAAGAGATTGTACAGATTGGCCCTATTTCATTAAACATTTAGTAGTACTTGCCCATGGTACCATTTAATCCCGGAGATTTATTTTTTTCAAAATGTTTTTAATGATCAATTCCATTTCTTTAAACATTATAGGGCTATTGAGGTTGTCTTCTTTCTTCTTGGGTAAATTAAGGTCATTTCTGGTTTTCAGGGAATGGGTCTATTTTATCTAAGTTGTCAAACATGTATTAATGGAGTTGTTCACAGTATTTTCTTATTAGCTTTTTATGGCCTGTGAGGCCTGTACAGATATTCCCTCTTCCATTCTTGATGTTAGCTGATCAGCCTCAAAATTGCAGCTCTTTATTTTGTTGATTTTCTCTTTTTGACTTTATTAGCTTCAGTGTTTTTTCTGTGTAAACTTTTTCTTAAAACAGTTTTATTGGCACTTAATTCACATTTCACACAGTTCAATAGTTCAATCATATCAAGAAGCGTTGTACACTATGTACAAATGTGCTTGACACAATGGATGGATGTATAGATT
>NW_022105908.1:5327997-5336990 GCF_000313985.2 Echinops telfairi | reverse complement strand
TTGATACCGCCCTAATGTCAATTTTGATGGCTATATTACAGAATAGAGCTACTCCACAGGGGTTTCTTGTCTGCAGTTTTACAGAGTGACAATTTACTATGGTGTTTGTGAGCATAGATAGCAGGTTAGGTCCCCATTCAGCAAATTCTAAGCAAATTGGTCAGCGATATCAGTTCCACCTTTCACAGGTGTGGATATGCTCTTTATTTCCATTCTGGTTGTTCCCTTTCCATTTATCTAGTTTCCCTACCCCCTTCCCTTCTCATCTTTCTGTTAAAGTAATTGTTAATGGTATGTTGGCTAGTAATCATAGTGGAAGTACATTGTCTTCTGTGGAACTTCTGGGTGGGTATGAACTGGCAACCTTTTGTTAGTAGTTGGGTGGAAACATTTTCACTACCCAGGAACCTTCTCCATGTCTACCGGTATCTGTTTCTTTCTGTCTCTTGATGGTGGTTGTTGCCTGTAATCCAGTTGACACTGACTCATGGTGAAACCATGGCTAGCCAAACACTGCTCAGCCCTGCAGCATCCTAACAATCATCTTATGTTTGTGCCCATTTTTGTCACTACGGCGCCCACTCATCTCACTGAAGGTCACCTTCACTTTTGTTGCCTCTCGACTTTGCTAAACACCATGTACTCTTCTACTGATTGACCCTTCCCGATGACGTGTCCGAAGCAAGTGAGTAGGACAATGTTTTGTTGTAAACCTGTGATACTCCGTTTTTACTTCAACTTGGAGCAGTCAGGAGTCTCCTGTGATTCTCAACTCCATGATGGGATCTTCTCCAAAACAGCCAAGCAGTGGTGGGAAGAAGAGGGTGGCCTCTCACCTCCTTAATCTGGTCACACCCATGATACAATGGAGGGAGGTTTCATTTGGTGTGTGGTCTACTTGTAGCGTAGATGGAGACTGTGTGGAAGCTAGCTCACTTCTGCTGGGTCTGACTCCTGTATGACATCTGTTCACCTCCTGTTATAGCGCCTGCTGATCCATTTGGCTGATCTCAGCCTCATTCAGGTGTGTATCCACCAGCCTCTCTCTGTCTTTCGGTTTTATCATCCTTCTTCCTGTTCATCAGCCCCTGACGCTACACAAGTCAGGAGGAGCCTCCGGCTGACATCTGACCCACAGGCTTGAACAGAATTGGACTTACGCACTTCTACAGCTGTGTGAGTCTTTTCTTGATACAGCTTTCTCTCTTTATCTAGCACATCCAAATGTCGCTGGTTTGGTTTCTCTAGAGAACCCAGCCTAACACAAAGCCGGAGGTTTCTGCCGATTAGTTTTCAGAAGTAGAGTCAGGCTTTCTTCCTAGTCGATTTTCCACAGCTTTTTTTTTTTTAAACAAACAACAAAAACCATTTTCTTCAGAGACTCAATTGGATAGGGCCACTGTGAATTGTTCAAGTAAGATTTCCTGTCCTGATAGGGGCCTATAGCTGAGACTTCCCCATCTCCCAGCCTCTCTGCGTGTAGTTTGTGCCCTTACAGATGTGCCAAAGAAACTTCCCACTGGCATCATTACTGAGATGATTTTTCAAACACACATTTGAAACAGTGGAGGTCAGCCATGGCCTTGGGATCTCTTTGGTGCAGACCATTCTTGGCATTCGCTCCATCAGGTTTCACCTGTGTGCCACACCCTCCCTCTTTGTGCGCTAGATGATGGTAAGCAAATCCCAATCATGTTATCTCGCTGGCATAGGGGTTACTCAGTGGGCTGCTAACTATAAGGTCTGCAGTGCAAAACCACCAGCTATTCCAGGGTTTCTGGTCCCATACGGAGTCACCGTCTGGGAAATCCTCAGGGGCAGTTCTCTTGTCCTAGAGGGTCACTAGGAGTTGTTGACCATTCGATGGTAGTGAGTTTTTGGGGCAGTGATTCTAATGGCAGTGGTTATGAAAGGTGCTTAGGGAAAGACTCTGAAGGAAAAGTCCTAGTGTAATGACAACTAGTATTCTCTATTTTCTCTCTCTGGGTTCTACTATTCATTGCAATGGCTACACAGAAACTCTGTGAGAGGCAGGGTTATTGTGCCAACCTGGCCAATGAACACATGTGAGATTAATTGAAGGGCTGAGAGATAAACGGCTCAGCGAGCCTTGCCTTTCTTGTGTCTTGCTCTTTGATGATTGGACCAGTGTGCCGCTGCGTTAGCTTGTTCTCTGCCTCAATTAGCGAGCTACACTACCTGTGGGACACCCAACCCGTGGACTGTGTCGCTGTAATTTGAGGCTCCTTCAAGACCTGCTTCACCACACCATTGGAATTTACATCTCTTGAGCTGGGGACTGTCGGACCCTGTCGTCTGGCTGACTGTTGGTGACCCGCTTGCTGTTTGCTGCCTGTGGCTGGATAGCCTGAATTGTTCTACAGAGAACGACCCAGCGGCCCTCAGGACTTGAAGGAGCTGTCTCATGGAAGTGAGTCGCACTGAGCCATTTGTACTGCCTTATTGAGTAATTAACTGTTTATTTCTTATGTTTTATATGTATATAAAATCATTAGTGTCCTGGTTTTGTTTCTCTAGAGAACCCTGTCTAACATAAACTCAGAGACAAAATTCATGATTAAAGGGCTTATTAAGGAAGGTACAATTTGTAATGCCAGTGAGAAATTCTCAGGGTAGTTGTTTACCAGCGTATGTTAGCCTCTGGTCTGTTAATAAATGCCCCAGAGGAAAATATCTCTCTGCTGCAAATCTCATCCTGAATAAATTCAGCTCAAACCGGGTCAGCAAACCCAGCTCACTTAATTAAGTGCCCAGAGGCACCCCACTCCAGTAAGCCTCAAGTCAAAGACACTCAGCTCCACTCTGTGGGTCGTCAAGCCCAACTTCTCCAATTAAGTGCCCAGAGCTACCCCACTTGGCAAGCCAGGGTCCTGCGCCAAAGCCCTCAACTTGCTCCCTGGTTCTGGAAGTCCATCACTCTGCTCCATGCTCTGGTTCCTGGTGCTGCCACTGCTCCTCTGATGCTGGAGCTGTGGTCTAGTTCCAGAAGGTTCATTGCACAGGGACCTCGTGTGCAGAGGATGCCCACCCCCTCCTGCCTCTTGCTGGTAATGAGATTCCTCCTCCTCCTTCTCAGAGAGCTGATTTTATACACAGCAGGATGGCACGCCCGGGAATCCTGTTCACAGTTACTCACAGGGGAATCCTAGCAGTTTCTTCCCCATTTTCTTACCAGACCCATGCAGGGTAAGGTTGGATGGTAGGAGTTGAGACTTTGGCTTAAAAGCCACATTCAATTCATTACATCTACAACCTAGGCAAAGGTTTTAGCCCTTTTGGAGACTAACTCCACCACAGCATTTCCTAAGAAGATAAAGCTTGATGATGCATCTGATACAGATGCAGTGTGTGTGTGTGTGTGTGTGTGTGTGTGTGTGTGTGAGAGAGAGAGAGAGAGAGAGAGAGAGAGAGAGATGTCTCGATGGTGCAGGGCAATTTGATAGCAATGCTAAGTAGATAAACAGGTAATTACGTAACATTATGCAGCTACACTGAAATTCCTCATTCCCTCCCCTTAGTCCTGTAAAATCTACAAACACCACCAATGTCTGATTTTCTTCACTTACCCATAAGCACGAAGAAACCTCACTCATGTTCCTACATAAAAACCCAATGATCTCTGTGTCCTCCCCTTCCCTACAAGAGACAGCAGGCAGCACTCAGGAGCGGGGGAAGCGACTTCAAGCCCCCCACCCAGGAGTGTTTCAGAGAATGGCCTCCAGGGCCCCCGAGTTTGTCCAGCTGTGACTTAAAACAATTTGCAATATGTAGCACGGATTAACTCCGTGGCTGAGTTACTGAGGGTCCTCTATGGCCCAAACCATTTGCACTTGCCTAGTGTCTGTAAGGTTGGCAGTTTGCACCCACCCAATGGTGTCATGGAAGAAAGACCCGACTATTTGCTTCCAGTAAGATGACAGCTAGGAAAATCTGGGGGAGCAGCTCTGCTCTCTAACACCCACAGTCACCGTGAGTTGGGGACCATTCAGCAGCAGCCAGTGTGGTTTTTTTACTATATGACAAATCGACTGTCACCCAGTCAATCCTGACTCATAGTGACCTTACAGGGCAGCACAGAACTGTCCCTGGGGGGTTTCCACGGCCTTAAATCTTTACTGGAGTAGAAAGTCCCAGCTGTCTCCCACAGAGTGGCTGGTGGATTTGAACTACTGGCCTTGTGGTTAGCAACCAATTGTGTAATCCACTATGCCACCAGGGTTCCTTTATAGTAGGCCTTAAGTGTTCTGAGGGCGGTGATCCAGGAAGGGAGTGGTCCTAATGTAATAGATGCAGCGGCAGCATCTCAGAACTCAAAAACAAGCAAAAACCCCTGCAAACCTCCCATTCTTCTCTTACATAAGTTATGTTATCGGCTCAAACTCCAAACCAAAATCACTGCCAGCAAGTAGATTCCAACTCACAGTGACTCTAGGACAGAGTAGAACTGCCCCATGTAGGTTTCTGAGGCTGTAAATCTTTATGGACTAGAGAGCCCCATTTCCTCTCGTAGAGTGGCTGGTGTTTTTGAACTGCTGACCTTGTGGTTCGCAGCCCACTTGTAACCCACTATGCCACTAAGGCACCTTTATGTTATAAGCAATTCTCACAGTTTCTCTAATCATGAAGTTCATGTGGGGTAACTTAGCCTAGCTTGAAGATCCATTGAATCGGGATTTTCCTGAGAGATGGCCCTGGAAGTCTGTATTTATTTTCTAATAATCACCCCCTACTAATTTCCACTTCTCAGCATAAGTGTGCAGGCCTGCAGAGACATCCCCATTCCCAACACGTACACTGGGAGCTTCAAAGAGTTCATGGGAAACTGAAATGAAAAGATAATGGAATTTTCCTAGGAACTTTTGGAAGCCTCTTTGTGGATGCTGTGGAAACAGGAAGCCGTAAATCTTAGCCCTTGGAGTCCCTCATGGTCTACATTACAGTGGGTGCCGAGGCCAAGAAGTTTAAAGGTGCTTAAGAAGAGAAAGTGTGAGTAGAGAATTAAAACAACTTTGAGAATGCTAATTATTATCTTTACTGGTCTCTGGATGGCGAAAAAGGTTAAAGTTGTAGGTTTGATCCACCCTGGGGCACCTCATAAGAAAGCCCTGAGATCTACTCCCCCCAAAGCCTCCGATGGAAACCATACGGAACACAGTTCTACTCTGACACACGTGGAGTAACCATGAATCAATCTACTTGATGGCAACTCATGTGGGGTGTGTGTGTGTGTGTGTGTGTGTGTGTGGTGGGGGGAGGTAGGAATTTGAATCCATGATCTCACTCCCACCTGCTCTGGTGGAGCACTTTCAGAAACTGTTCAACTGGAAAACTATTTATAACACAGGACAGAGTCTATTTCTGGTTAAAGTCAGTTCCAAGCACACAACCATAAGCTCCTCAACTAGTTTATTTGGTTCATTTGTTTCTTTTTAAAAATTATGGGACATGCCATTTCTACAATTTTTACATTAATTATGTTCACTATGTTGTGCATTATTTGCTGCCACATTTTTCATCCCCCTTGACCGAAGCTCTGTGTCCTCTGGGCAGTGCCACTGCCCCTTTTCCTTCCCCATGTACTTCTGGTTGCCACTGATAGGCTTTTGTTCCCAGGTGTTTGCATAGGGTAGATATTTCACCCAAGTGGGACCATATAATATTCGTCCTTTTGTGCCTGGTTTATTTCACTCACATACTATTTTGAAATTCGCCCGCACCAGAGCATGTGTCAGAATTTCATTTCTTTTTCATGGCTGAATCATATTTCATTGTAAGGCTATAATACTACATTGTGTTTATTCATTCATCTATGAATTGGGTTGTGTCTAGCTTGGGGCTGTTGTGAATAAGGCTGCAATGAAGTTGGGTGGACAAGTATCTGTTTTCATCCCTGCTTTCAATTCTCTTGAAGATATGCCACGGATAGAAAAGCCACATCATAGGGCAATTCTGCTGAATTTTTTGAGGAACCGCCAAACTATTTCCCACAGCATTGCATCTATTTTGCAATCCCATCATTAATGAGTGTGGATTCCAATTTTTCTACAGTCTCTCCAACCCTTCTGGTGTGCTGCTTTTCTGTTACGAGCCATCCCAGGTCCTGGAAAAAGACATTACACTTGGTGAAGCAGAGGGTCAAGGAAAAACAGGAAGCCCTTGAGCAGGGGGCTTGACACAGCGGCTGCAACAAATGCCTCAAGCGTTGTGATTGTGAGGTGGGCACAGGACCAGGGAGTGTTTCATTCAGTCGTACACACAGTTGCTATGAGTAGGAGCCAACGGGATGCCACTTAACAAAAACAGTGAATGAGGGTGAGGTGAGTGATACCTCACTGTGGTCTTGATACCTCCTTCCCTAACATCTAATGGCGTTGAGCATCGTTCATGCGCTTATTGGCCATATGCATTTCTTCTTTGGTGAAATATCCATTCAAATTCTTTACCCAAATGTTGTCATTGGGTTTTTGTTGTTGCAGTGGAAAGGTTATGCAAATATTCTGGTTATCACATATATAGTTCCCACGTGTGTTCTCTCAGTCTGTAGGTTGTCTCTTAAATGTGTTGATGAAGTTCTTTGAGGGCCTAAAAGCTTTACATTTATTTTTCTTTACTTGTACCTACTTTAGTTGTATTATCTACGAGTCTGTTGTCGAACACTTGGTCCTGCAGTAGTAGTACCCCTATGTTTTAGGAGTTATATCATTTGATTTCATGGTTACATTAGCTCCAGTCTTTTGCATTGAAAATCCAGTTTTACCAGCACCATTCAAAAAACAAACAAACCTTTAAATGTGAATTGGGTGAAGGTTGCAGATCAGATAATAAAATTTAAATTCAACAATCCATCCACATTTTATTTCATTTCATTTACTGCTATTCCCTCCATGTACCATTTCTTATCCCATTTTCTCTTGGCATTTCCTATTTTTGATCTTTTTTCTTCTTAATCCTTCTGAACTTTGCCCTTGAGTAAATGCTGTCTTTTTGATCTCAAATGCTTTCTTGTTCTGAGGTGTGCATGTCTTACAAGTGTGATTGTTCCCTTTATGGAGCTGTTTATTGTTTGGCTGAATATTGAGCCACTGGGGTAAATTCAGCCCCAGAACTGAAGAGTATCTAGGGGAACTAGGGACTAGGGACTCCCCTAGTCTCTATCTGACCAGTACCCTAATCTCTTTTATGATTGTGAGTGATGTTCCATCCTTTCTCTCGCCATATATTCAAGACCTTTTAATGCCCAACACCAAGTTTTAAAGATAGTATTCTCTCATTGAATAGACTTAGCATGTTTGTTGAAAATCAATTTATCATAGTTGTCTGGATTTATTCCTCAGATCTCAATTCTACTCCAGTTGTCTAAATGTCTATTATTAGACCAGTACCAACTTGTTTAGATAACTGTAGCCTGAAGGACTTTTTAATTGGAAAAGTCCTGTTTTGTTCTATAGTACTTTTTCAAGAGAATTTTGGCTATGTAGGGTCCCTAGAAATTCTATATAAATTTGAGGATTGGTTTCCCATTTCTGCCAAGAAGGCTATTGGAATTTTGATAGGACTTGTATTGAATCCAAAAGTGATTGGGGTCGTATTGGCATCTTAATAATAGTAAGTTTTCCAGTCTACAAGCACCTATGGTTCTATTTATTTTTAAATTCTTTTCAAATTATTGAACTGCCCATTCCAAGCAACCCACTTCTTTAATAACCCTTTCTTGATTTTTACTTTAATTCCATTTCTAGACTTGTCTGAGTTCTTTTCGTCTTTGATTTATAGGGGCACACTATATTTCAGGTTTAGTCCATTGGCATCAATTCATAAGCTATGTATAAAAGCAAGATGATCTTTACATTGTCAAGTAGACCAGGAAGGATTTTGAATGAAGGACAATAATATGCCGATGTTTAATTTATACCTGATAATGTATGAGATCCAATGTAGAAATACATTGATTGGTGAGTGTGGTGGTTAATTTTATATGTCAACATGGCTAGGCTACTGTTGTTACTAAATGAGTTGGCCTTACAAAACAGCAGATTCCCTTCAGATTGTAATCTAAAGTAATGTAATGCAATTTCTTTGTGTCTAATAGAATATGAACTCTAACTGGGAGACCAGTTGAAAACAGGCTTTTCCCAAGGCGTAGTATGGCTCCAGACGATCAACAGACACATGTTGACGGAATTCTCTCAGGGAGCCAGATGTGCTGATCCACCGAGCTTGAGCTGATTGCCTTCCGGTTGAGGCTTATAGCAGAATGGTATGCCCTTTGAGCATTTATTAGTTTATTTGACAGTACTTTGTAACATGTCCTGATCAACAACTTAACCCAAAGCATGTCTTACTGGCTTCACAACCTGTTCGCTTCCTTACTAAACCCTTTAATCATGAGCTTTGTCTGTGAGTTTCGGTGTATCCATCGCAATGGATATTAGACACTAGAAATGTAAAACAGTAGGCATTAATGAAGACTCTTTAGCCGAGGTACTGATTTGGAATTTTAGCCTCCAAACCCCTGAGCAAAGCAAACAAAAACACGTCTGTTCGTGGTTTCCAGCAGCACTGGGCAACACATATGGTGAAGTTGTACAGAATCAGGTTGTACGGAACCAGGTTGTATGGGACCAGGCCCCTTTCCAGTTTGAATCATGGGTAGCTGAGAGGGAAGGGATTTATAGGGATCCACCGATTGTGGCGGTGGACACCACATAGTTGACAACAGTCGACCCTTGGCCCCTGGCTTGGGTCTACTGCCAAGGAGAAAAGTGCTCAAGGATTTGGTCCTGGGAGCCGGTGTCAATGGCTTGGTGTACCAGGCCCTGAAGGCCTGGGTTGAGGCCACACCGGTGACAAGAGCACAGTTGCATGACCACTTGACATCCGAGGCATGTGTCGGAGGTTGTGGTTCCTGGGTCAGGTGTTTGCCATTGCTCTTACAGCGCCGGCTTCCCAGAATGGCCCAGTGTGCACACTGC
>NW_022105908.1:5323616-5326718 GCF_000313985.2 Echinops telfairi | reverse complement strand
TAAATAGAGTCACATATGTACATGCCTGTATTTAGACCTCTATAAATGTCCTTTGCCTCCTAGTTCTTTCTGCTATTTCCCTTAAAACACTTCTTAACCCACTCCCTTGTCCACTGTTCTTACCCAGAAAGGAAGAACAGGAGGGCAGGACCACCATTTGTTTAGGGGTCAGAGCCATTTTCTATTCCACAGTCTCAGCTTTCTCACGTGGAAATCATGGAGCTTGGGCCAAAGCGGCACTTCCTGATCTTAAGTAGGGGAGTTGACACATGGGCTGGGCCTACCTGGCCATCTGCTGGGGTACCCGCATCAGGCATCCTTGTGTGAGAGGCTGAGGTACCCCCTGGGATAGAATTCCTATCAGTCATAAAAATTACTTCTAGACTGTGCTCCAAGGGTCCCTGGGGATCCATGCCATTGTTCTGGGGAAAAATAAAGCCACAGCGAGACTGAGGCCAGTTGTATTCGAAGAGCTGGGGATATTTAAAAAGAGCAAACAAATACATAATTTCATATACCATGGGTTGCCAGAAGAACAGACAAATCTGTTTTGGAGAGAGTACAGAAGCTCCTTAGAAGAGAAAATAGCAAGTGTTTAATCATGCTTACTTTGGGAATCTTAAACCCAAAGCTCCACTGCCATCGAGTAGATTCCTACGCATAGCGACCCTATAGGGCAGTTGAGAACTGTTGCCTTGGGTTCCCACAGCCCTTGATCTATATAGGAGCAGATAGGTTCATCTTTCTCCAGTGGAACAGCTGGTGGGTTTGAACTGCTGGCCTTGCAGTTAGCAGTCCACTGCATAAGCAGACACGTCACTAGGTCATGGTAGGAGGGCCCAATTGTTGGGAAAAGGCATTATGTTTGGTAAAGCAGAGGGTCTGTGAACAAGAGGAAGCCCTTTCCTGAGATGGATTGGCACAGTGACTCCCATAATGCCCTCAAAGGATGGCCCAGGACGGGGCAACACTTCTTTCTAATATACTTAAGATTGCTAGAAGCTGTAGCCAACTTGAGGACACTTAACAACAGCAAACACACCAATTGACCAAAGGATAAAAGGCGCCGTCTCCACAGATTTTACAGATACAAGAGATTTTCTAGAAATGTCCTGTTGGAAGCTGCTTCCTCCTTCTTCATCTGCAGGTCCTGCTTCCCCCTCTGCCATTATGATGCCATGCTTGCTAGGCAAGGCAGGAGGAGCCCCTGTAGTGGATGTTGGAAGGATTCTGAGCCTTGTCATCTCTACTACTTGGATCTGCTTCCCAACTCCACCTGGGCGCACATCCATGCAGGGGCTCAGTGAGGGTGGATTAAAAAAGACTGCTCTCGCTCTGGCGTCACAGATGAAGGCTGTTTCTAGAAATTGGAAGGGGAGGAAGTGGGGCCTGGGAGGGGTATCTTGTTGGGAAAGAGGGGCAGAAGTGGGGGCGGTCGGGGGGCTGGTAGCAGAAGCAAGAGCTATCCCCCAGACCTGTCTTTGCAGAGTCTTGCGCTTGTGGGTGAACTTCTGCGAGATGGTCTTTGGGGATTTCCGGCATGGGGGGCGGGGTGGGGGCAGGGAGTATGGACTCTGTGGAGGGGGGTGAAGTCCTGAGTGAGCTGAGGGTGGGAGAGGCTGGAAAGAGCCCTCTTTGTCTTCTTTAGCCCTTTCCAGCACGTTTTTGCAATAACAGCAGCCGAGGCCCCGAGGCCTGGAAACTTGGGTTTCCCTTGTACCTCCCGAGGCCCCCTGGGGTTTATGAAGGTTGTAATGGATGTTGCAAGTGTTTCAAAAAAACGCTAATGGAAATCCTAATACAGCTGTTTCCTGCTTTTTGCATACTTGGTTATGGATGGGCCTGATTAATAAATCATGGGGAAATGAATTAATTATTCCTTCATGATTACATTCTCTTGGGCAGACAGCATACTTTGGGACAGGGAGATCATGGGAGAAAAATAACAAAGAAGGGGCGTCATGTTGAAGAGGTTGGGAAGGGGCACAAGACCAGAGACTCCTTCCAGCTGCAGCACCTTTGCAGGAAAGAACCCTCGTTCTGGAGCTGCCAGAGGCTGGTGGTGTGGGGGGAACACAGTTTGTTCTCATCACTGCCATTTCAGGGTGTCCCTGGGCCAACGGCGAGAGGTCCCGTTCTAGAGATTCTCTTCGCCCTCCTCTGAGCCAATCTGTCCGGCAGGGACTGAAAAACCCCGTATCAAGAGGGTCTTCAGTCAGTCGAACTGGATTAATGGCTCCTTAGCATTATGGCAAGGAGAGATTGGTAGGGGTGGGGATGGGGCGCTAATAATTATGAGTACAAGAATGAAGAAAATGTTCTAAAATTGATTGTGGTGATGACTGTACAATGTTCTTGATGTGATTGAACTACAGAATTGCATGATATGTGAATTAGACACCAAGAAAGCCATTCAAAACAAAAAGGAGAGAGGTTATTGAGGCCAATGGGTCTCATACTCCAGTGTGTCTGGGTCACCAGGAGGACTTATGCAAACCCACACAAAAGGCCTTAGGCCCAGAGGGTCTGATTCAGTGGGTGTTGAGTGGGTTGAGAACATTTATTTCTAGCACGCCCTGCAATGGTGCCGATGGAGCTGCTCCGGGGTCACACTTTGAGAACCATTTCTCTACTTCATTTCAGGGTCTTTGTCCCCCAGTTTCTCCACCACCCTGCCCTGTCTGATCCTTCCTTAAATCCTCCCCTCAACCATCACCCCTCTCCAGTCCACCCCATTCCTTCCAGTCTTCTCTGCTCTCATATCTAGTTTTCCTGTAAAGTCCCAGCAGCCTCAGGCATCGATCCTTCATCTGAAACCCGGAGAAACTCGGCTCTCTGGAAAGCTGTGAGACGCACAAAAGACAAGAGGAATTAAATAGTCGATTCCTCTAGCCAGCAATGACCACCCAGTGCAGGCAAATTTGGTCAGGATAGGCTGGCCAGGATGGGCTGTTCCTCATTCAGGCTGGTGCAGCTTGGCCATGACTCCAGGTGACAGTAGAACCAGGACTTCCGTGCACAGGGAGAGGATGGAGCCAGGGGTTGAGATGATCCGGAGTGAGCTGAGGGTTGGGGAGAGTGGAAAGAGCCTTTCAAGTACCC
>NW_022105908.1:5297583-5323095 GCF_000313985.2 Echinops telfairi | reverse complement strand
TCAGGAGATCGAGGTGGGCTCCGTAAACTGGTCATGGAGTCCAAGACTGGGAATGAGAGAACTGGTCAGAAAACAGGGGGTGGGCCAAGGGAAAGGGTGGGGGCCTGCCTGTGAACCAGCGTGGAGGGACTCTACCTACCCTGATATTTGGCAGCACTGAGTGATGAGCAAGGAGCCTTGGTGGTGTACTGGGTTATAAGTTGAGCTGCTAACCACAAAGTCAGCAGTTCAAACCTACCAGCCACTTTGAGGAGTTATAGTCTCAGACAGAGTTACAGTCTCAGAAACCCACAGGAGTCCTATAGGCTAGCTGGGAGCCAGCATTTAGATGGCTGTGTTAGGTTGGATTGACTACAGAAACAAATCCAGTGTGTGTGTGTATATATATAGGAAAGAGCTTTATACCAAAAAGTAATTAGATATCAAGAAAGCATCCCAGTCCAGATATATATATATGAAAGAGCTTTATACCAAGAAGTAATCAGATATCAAGAAAGCATCCCAGTCCAGACCAACTCATGTCCATAAATCTGATCCTAGACCTTAAGTCCCTCCTCAGACTCAATCGGCCACCTGCAAAGATGCAGCGTGAAGGAAGATCAAGGGCTGGTGGATACAGAGCCGTGTGGATGCAAGGTTGGTGGAAATATGGCAGGGCTCCGGCAGCTCTTAGGGTCAGCGGCTGAGAGTGGAGGATATCGGGGTCCTCGGTATACGACCACGTGGTTGTCTTATGGAGGCGCATTCTATAGGCTTACTTCTTGGAGTTGCATAAAGCACTTTCTCACGCAGCCCTCAGCATTTCCAGATTCCCGCCCCTCTCCACTATTCGGACCCTTTCATGAATGTCCTGACAAGGGGTCATTTACTGTCACTCTTGTTTTCGTGCGGGCCCCTATGTCTCGGAGTCTGGACAGAGCCGGTGCAGGTCATAAGCAGTTTTAATTTGTTTGCGGTTGGTGCCACTCTTTCATTTCTCTGCCAGATTGCCACCCTGTCTATCAGGAAGTGACACAGGCCATATTTAGGCTGGGCTTCCAAGTGCCAAGGTTTCGGCTGTGGTGGCTGAATTGTGTCCTTCAAAATGACATATTGACGACCTATCCCTAGGAATCTATGAATGTTACCTCGTGTGGAAATTGGGCCAGTGCAGAAGATGGAGTTTAACCTGGGGCGTTACTGGAGGAGAGTGAGTGATTATCCAACTGGCAGATGGGAATTTGGCTTATTTTGTCTACCCAATGTTGAAAGAGCCAAGAAAGGACCTTCCATCAGAAGAACTAGATGGTGCCTGGCTACCACTACCAATGGCTGTCAAAGGGGTCCCATTACAGGGTCCTGGACGGGGTGGGAGAAAACGGGGGTACAAAACTCAAAGTCGTAAGCGCCCAGGCCCACTGGTTGGATGAAAACTGGTGGGAACCCCTGAGACTATGGCCTGTAATCACCTTTAGGTATAGACTTGAACTCACCCCAGGTGGCTCCGTTTTCAACCAATTAACAGGCCTGTTAGGGGAAGGAACACACGATGGAGATGCGCACACCTGAGAATAGTCAAGTGGTAACATTAGCCCAATGACGTCGTTCAGAGTAGGTGGGAAGGAGAGGAGGGGAAACAGGAAACACCAGGAGGAAGCGGGATCAGGGATCTGACATGGAGGGGACCGCAAGGAAGGAGATTAAAAAGAACCCACCCCAAAAGCAACTCGCTGCCGTTGCGTCAATGCTGGCTCATAGGGACTCCCCCTGTGGGCTTCTGAGATTACAATTGTTTATGGGCGTGAGAAGCCCAGCTTTCTCTGGAAGAGCTGCTGCTGGTGGCGAACCGCCGTACAGACTGTAGCCCAACGAGGAACCACGGCTCGGCCAGAGCTCCCGAGACGAGCCAAGGTACGTGTGAAATGTTTAATGCACAGCTTGTGATCTGCTCCCTACACCTTTACCCACCTGAAAATAAAAACAGGTTAAATACTGTGGACAGAGTTACTATTAGAGCCAACAGTTTAATCCAGGTCCGCCGGACTCCAAATTCATCCTCTTGTTTAAAGTGTGAACGGGCTGACGGGTTCCAGAGCAGCTTCTCAGTTGTACCTTCAACAATCCGTGCACACGCTGCAGCTCGTCCATTGCAAGCCTGTGAAACCCACTCTCTCCCACAGCACATTTCAGTCCGGCATCATTTTACGTCCAAACGAGCAAGCTCGGTGAGACAAAGACAGCTGAGGAGGAAACAAAACACAAGGAACCTTCCCCCACAGCCTTGGTCCTAGGGACCCTTTGAATTCAGAGTTCCAGCTGCAGCCCGCGGAGTTCCCTGCTCACTGCCCTGGAGGCGAAACCAACCCGTTGCTCCCCTGTAGGACCGGGTAGAACTGCTCCCGTGGGTTCCTGGGCCTGTAGCCCTTTCTAGGAGCAGAGAGCCTCAGCTTTCTCCCACAGAGCGACTGGTGGTTTCAAACTGCTCACCGTGCAGCCAGCAGCCCACCATGTAACCATTCGACCACCAGGGCTCCTGCCACCACCCTGGGATGCTAATAATCAATTAGTCCCAACTGAGTTGTCGAGCTCACCATCACAGACCCCCATAGCTCACAGTGCTTCTCCTCAAAGCATCTAGTACTTGAATAGCCCTCCAGCCCTTAGGGCAGCAGTTCTCAGCCTTCCCGATGCCGGGACCCTTTCACAGAGTTCCCCATGTGGTGGGGACCCCCCAACCCTAACATCATTTCATTGCTCCTTCATCACTGTCACGAATCGGGCGCCCCCTGTCAAAGGGTGGTTCGACCCCCAAAGGGGTTGCAACCCACAGGTTGAGAACCGGTGCCTTAGAATAAAGATGGCTGGTTTGAAGATGAGAAAAGCAGAGTGGAACTTCTCTAGCCTCACCTTTAGTCTGTCACCGGGCTCAGTTTTCCCACCTGACTGCTTCTCTAAGGGTTGGTTTTACGTACAAGACTCTTTGGGCCTCACTCAGATACTTGTCCGAGCTTCCTCAGCAACGATGGGCTTGGCTTAGGATCCAACATTAGTTGGCATTCATTGCCCCCAGCACACTGTAAAATCACTGTTGTTGGGTGCTGCCGAGTCCTTGTGACTCCAACTAGGTTCATGGGCCCTTGGGGTTTGCTGGGTGTGATCTTTCTGGGAACAGATCACCAGCTCTTTGTCCTGTGGAGTTTCTGAGTAGGTTGGAAAGGCTGACCCTTTGTGTCATCAGTCCTTAACAGTCGCACCCCTTTAGAACTACTGACTCAAGTCCATTGAGGAGCTTCAAGGTTACTGAGTGGGGGAGGCCGCAGACTGGGGCGGAGCCACCTTTAGTCTGACACGCACATCTCTATCCAGGCAGTGGCCTCCCCTGAGCCACGCGGACCAGGCGGTGCGGAGTGTGCGTTTGATTAGTGGAGGTAGACCGTATGGGGTAAACGGAGCCCTGGTAGCACAGTGGCTACTGGTTGGGCTTCTAACTACAAGGTTAGCAGTGAAAACCACCAGCTGCTCCACAGGAGAAAGAGAAGGCTTTCTACTCCTCTAAAAAGTTACAGGCTTAGAAACCCACAAAGGGCAGGGGGGTGCGGGATGCTACTTTGTCCTTGGTAGTACCTAGAAGCTCTACCTGGAGGGTTGATAAGAGTCAGATTCCACTGAATGGCAGTAAGTTTGGTTATATGATATTAGGTGAGACATCTTGTTGGCATAGTGGGCTAAGCATTGGATAGCTAACTACAAGGTCATGGGTTCAAACCGACTAGATACTTTGAGGGGAAAAGATGAGGCAGGATGTAAAGAATTACACTCTCAGAAATCCTAAGGAACAGTTCAACTCTGTCCAATAGGGGCATGTGAGGTGGAATAGATAGATGGCAGTGGGTTTGTTTTTTGGATTATAGTTAACAGTTTTAAAAAATGTCTGGTCTAAGAGCCAGTCAGGGTGCTGTGTAGCAACGATGAAACATAAAACTTTCCTCTAGTTCTTAAGTGCTTCCTTCATCCCCCCCCCACCAACTATCATGATCCCAATTTTTCCTTACAAATCTGGCTAGATTAGAGGATGTACACTAGTACAGATAGGAACTGGAAAGACAGGGAATCCAGGGCCAATGATCCCTTCAGGACCAGTGGTGTGAGTGGCGATACCGGGAGGGTGGAGAGAAGGTGGGGTAGAAAGGGGGAACCGATTACAAGGATCTACATATAACCTCCTCCCTGGGGGACGGACAACAGAAAAGTGGGTGAAAAGAGACACCAGACAGTATAAGATATGACAAAATAATAATAATTTATAAATTATCAAGGGTTCATGAAGGGTGGGAGGTTCGGAGGGAGGGGGAAAATGAGGAGCTGATCCCAAGGGCTCAAGCAGAAAGCAAATGTTTTGAGAATGACGATGGCAACAAATGCACACATGTGCTTGACACAATGGCAGGATGGATGGATTGTGATGAGAGTGGTACGAGCCCCCAGTGAAATGATTTAAAAAAAAGTCTGGTCCCACATTTCTGGTTGCAGTTTCCCGATGGTGCATTCATTAATGTGCCTGGCTGCTAACCGAAAAGTTTGAAGTTCAAGTCCACCAGAGATACCTCGGAAGAAAGGCCCAATGATCTGCCTCTGAAAGACCTGCCACTGAAAGTCATGCTGAGCACAGTTCCACCCGGACCCACGCGGTGTCGCCACGAGTTTGAATGGACTCCACTGGAAATGGGCGGTGGGGATGGTGGCGGAGGTGGTCTATCCTGGCTTAGGGAAAGAAGCCCTCATGGCCGCGAGGTCATTATTAGCCCCTAATGAGTGGGGACACGCGTTCTTGTCAGCTGCTTCTACCAAGTCACCCTTCCTCCAAGGGGCAGGCTCAAGTTCCTAGCCTGCGTCACCAAACAAGCAGACTGTCCCCAAGGGAACACGCAGAAGAGGAGCCAGGAAGTTTTTGAGGAAGCAGGGGCTTCCCTGTGCCCAGCCCCTTGGGGTACTTTCTGGGAAGCTGACCCCAGATTAGATCCGGCCTGGCTTCAGAGCTAGCCAGGCTCAAGGCAGCCTTGTTGGGTGGCCCCTCCTGTTTCCTCCTCCTCTTTCCAGTCCTGCCCTCTGTGATGGGTGCCTGTGCTCATTGCTCAGGCATCTGGAGTGGTGAATTGCTTCGTGGGCCACATGCCCGGGCACGTGGCAGGGCCTGGCTGTTGCCCCAGGCTCAATACGCTATGACTTGTCTGCAGCATGCGAATGTGTCACTGCCCCGCTCTGAGTTGGCTGCGCTGCCCGAGGCCCACCAGACGAGGCCAGTCAACAGGTTTAGGGGGAAGAGGACTTGCCGGGCAGCCTGGAAACCTGGGCTGTAGTCCTGAGTCCACCTCTCTCCTGCTGCTTGAACTTGGGAAGGCCACTTCAGCTTCCCCTGGGGGCTTTCAGCTCCCATCTCAAGCATGAAGAGGCTGCTTAAGACACTTGCTTCTATTCAAAGTGCCATGTGGGACAGGCATGGGGCGTGGGGGCTACAGGCAACAGTAGTGACCTCTCACTTGGGTGTGTGTGTGTGTGTGTGTGTGATAGGCCGAGTCATAGGTCCCAGGACTTTGAATCATAATCTGTACTTTGACAAGGTCCCTAGGTGATTTGCGTGCACCGTTGAGTTTGAGAAGCACTGCTTGGATGGTCTCTGAGAGTCTTATTTGACAGTCCCAAGCACCGTCCTGTGGATGAAGGGTTGGGAACCACTCAGTCCCTACAGGCACTGCCTGGGTGTGACATCTCTCTTCTAGTTTTTAAAGGGCGACCCCAGAAAAACCATTCTGTCGGCTTGTGCTTTGGTGGCTTGCATGTTGCTGTGATACCAGCAGGTTTCAGATAGAAAGACTCGGAATGGGCGGGTTGCTCTACTTCCAAAGTGAGCCAACGAACAGCCTTGGGTCCCAGCAGAAGGCAGAAGGTTGTCTAATATACGATAGTGCTGGAAGACGAGCTCTTGGGTAGGAAGGCACTCAAAATGCACAGGAACTTGAACACACCAATAACCCCAAAGACTGTGTAGGAGGGGCAGGATCTGGGTTTATGGAACCCCATGAAATAGAACCGACTCAATAGCAAGGAGCAATTCCTCTCCACACGCAAACTCAAGCTCACTGTCATTGTTTCTAGCTCCTCGTGACCCTACAAGACAGAGCGAACTCTCCCTGTGGGTCTCCAAGACCGTACGCCTTGACGGAAGTAGAAAGCATTAAAACAAAGAGCCCAACTGGTGCCCTTATTTCGGTAGCTCCCTCATCGCCATAAAAGGTCTGAGGCAGCTTCTACGGAAACACATGGATTCTGGGAGTGAAAGAGAAAGACGTATACACAGTGAGATCCAGGGAAACGTACATGAGTGGAGTAGGTCCCGTACAGACCCTTACAGACCACAAACAGGGCAGGTCTGAGTAGGTGGCAGATGTTGATTGTCGTGTTACTTCAGCAAGTGGCCGCAGGCAATGGAATTAAGATGAAAGCCAGCCATGCACGCAAGGATCAAGAAATGAATGGCTCCAGGACAGCTCAGCAGAGGCTTTGCTCCCTTGTCGGGAAGATGCCCAGAGTGTCCCAGCTGATGAACAGCTCATCGTGAGCCATGGACATTCACAGAGCAGGGTATCCAGCACTAAGGCCGAGGGAGTCTCTTTGCACAGTGCACTGGTTTTGCATGCATTTGTAACCAACACGTTAAAATCTACTACCGCTGCCAACTGGATGGCCCTGAGAAATGGATGGCATATACACCCGCCCCCCATGGGCTCAGGACCCACTCAAAGCTCTGAAGAAGAGAAGTAGCAACATATAGTGTGATAGATGTTTGCAGACTCCCCTTGGACTGGGCCCTGCTTGTTCAGTCTTGCAATAGGACAGTGAGAGGTGGAGCAGGTGGGGATGGATCTTCTCTTTTGATGTCGAAGTTCCCCAAAGTATGACCACATACAAGTCCCACTAGAAGAAATTGGTTGTCTCTGGGTTGGTCGTGCAAATTGGTGAATGTGCTCTTCGTTAACCAAGAAGTTGGAGGTTGAAGTCCACCCAGAGGTTCCTCGGAAGAAAGCCCTGGCGATCTACTTCTGCAAAACCAGCCAGTTCTGCTCTGACGCAGATGGGGCCACCTTGTGTCGTAATGGACTGGATGAAGCCGGTGGTGGAGGAACGTATTATCAGGAGAGCGGTCCCTGGAGAAGGACATCCTCCAGTCAGATGGACATTGAGGCAGCGCCTGCAACCATGGGCTGAGACATAACCATTCTGAGGCTGGTGCAGAACAGGGCAGTGTTTTGTTCTCTTGTGTGTGAGGCTGCTGTGAATGAGCATCCATCCAATGGCAACTAGCAACAAAAACAACAGCAACAGCCATAAAGGCTGCCCACACCCTCCTTTATCAGCTGAGAGGCAGTCAAGTCCGCAGCGGGCTGCTGGGGATGTTGCAATCTTATGGAAGCGGGAACTTTCGGGAAGCCAGGTATCCATGGCTACTAGTAAGCATCCTTGGGGTGCAGTTAAAGCTTCAGCATTGCAAGCTCCGATTCCTCCTGGTTCTTCCTGGTTCTGTTTGGTTCCTCTGGATGTTACAGTATGTGCGACAAAGATAGGACGTCACCTTAAGGCAGTTCTTCTGGATCCGATGGTGCCTGAGTTAAATAAACAAGGAAGAAATGGATCAGCCCAAGACTTGAAAACAGACTTTCAAACCCAAGTGTGGTATGACAAACATCAGATGTGGGGTCATCCAGACTTGGCATTGAACCCTAGAGCTACCTCTCCACTGGCACTGTCGCTTTGGGCTGACTTGAAACCCCTCTGAGACTCTGTTTCCTCATCTGCAAAGTGATCAGCCCAGTAACTACCAAGGTGCCCACCGAATCTCATTTCTCCCTCTCCACACTTCCTTGAGGGCCAAGCTGATTCCTTTCTCTGCCCGCTGGACTGCAGCCCCCACCACCACCTTGGTCACTGTCAGAGATAAAATTAAAAAGACAGCCTCCCAGCCGTTGAGTTGATTCTGACTCATAGAGACCCCATAGGATAGAACAGAACAGCCCCTTTGGAGTTCTGAGATTGGGAGTAGAAAGCCTCGTCTCTCTCCTATGGAGTGGCTGGTGATTTTGATCTGCTGACCTTGTGGTCAGCAGACCAACACATAACCCACCATGCCACCAGGCCTCTATTTCGTCTTCATTTATAACCTCACTGTCCTCTCTGCTAGCCTAGTGTTTTCTCTTGCGCTGACTTTCTGTAACATCTCCCTCGAAAATTTCATGCTTCAAACCACCCATCAGACTTCTGCCCTACCTTCATCATCACTTTTTTGTTGTAGAGATGTTGACAATAGAGTTTAATTTTTAGAGCTGCTTGAACCAGGTGCCATTGAGACGGCTCCACCTCCTGGCCACCCCATGTGCCTCGGAGTCGAACTGTGCCCTGTGCCCCATGGGGAGCAGTAGGTCACCAGGACTTTCTTTTGCGGTGCCTCTGGGTGGACTCCAACTTCTCAGGTCGGAGTCCAGAGAGTTCACCCTTTGCACCATCCGGCATCAGGTTAAGATTTACAGAAAAGACCTTTTTTTTTTGCGGAAAGGATAGCAAGTTCCCATGTTGCTTCTATATTCGCATATTGCATACCTGCATCACCAAATATTTTGAGAGGTGCTCCTTAGACATCATAACAGACATTCAATAGTAACACTCATCTGATCTTGGCCTCACCGTGGGCTGACAGAAGTCTTATTCCAAATCAAATAAATAACCTTTCCATAGGCTTCAACCTTCCGGATTGCTCTAAAGTGTGTGCTAGAGACCCGCCCGCCCGCCTGCTCCCCACCCCTCTTGGTGGTATTTCCTACTTATTCTTTGCCATCGACACCAGGCCTGCCCCTCTTAGTGGCCTTCCCTCTGGGATCCTCAGGCCTGCCCTCCTTCCATTCCCCCAAGTCCAGGCAAGGCTGAAACTTCTGTTCTGACCTTGACTTCACAGGAAGGGTACACAGCCAGACCAGAGTTTGACAAACTTTCTCAGATCAGGAATAGATAGTCGATTTCCTGGGCTTTGGGGTCTATTGGCTTTCTCTGCTGCAATGGCTCAACTCCCCTAAGTGTTGTAGCCACAGATAAGATGTGAGTAAGTGGGCCAGCCAACATAGTCTCAATAAGACATGACAAGAATAGGAGGCGGATTGGATTTGGCTCTGTGGCAGTTACTCCCAATCCCCTGCTCTAGTGGCAAGACTCGAGTCGGGTACAATAGAGTCAGGTCCATTTGGCTTCACGATCAGGTTCCTTCCACCATTACGTCCATTGTGTCAGACGAGTTACCTAACTTAAGATCTTTTAATATCCTCATCTGTGAGATGGGAATTATATGAACATTTTCTTCAGGGAATTGTTGATGGGATGAATTGGGGCAATGTACAGTATTCGAGGGTCTGATTCAATGAACCCCGAGTTCCTTCCCTCCCTCTTTCCTTATTTAGTTACATTGTCCCCCCAGGGCTGCCTGACCTCTTCCTTTCCTCTCTGCCTACCTGCTCATCCTCCACAGTGTTAGCCACAGCCATCTCCAACTCCGGCCTCAACCCCTCTTTCTCCTGACCAAACAAGCTATGCATTTACCTGCCAGGCGTACTCTTCTGCTCACAGATATGATCTGCCTCTCAAACTCTGTACATCCAAAGGAAAATGGATTCTTTCAGCCATGCTCATGCATTCTCCCCACCTCCCCACGATGGGTGGCACCACTCGCTGGAGCCTTTGACCCTGCATTGCCTCCTGGGCCTGTTCTTTGGTTCATTCTCCCCCCATGCTGTTTCTGTGTCTCCGTCCTCCATGACCACAGGTCGGTGGCTCACGAGTTGAAATAAGACCTGGTTGGATTCCTGGCTAAGACATCTCATGCGTAGCCAGCACTCATCTGTCAAAAGAGGTGTGATGCTGAACAGACCGGTGGCAGTGGCACTTCCAGACTGGGACAAACTAGGAAGAAAGATCTGACGATCACAATCATGGGGATGGCACAGGTCTGGGCAGTGTCTCACTATGTTGTGCACGGGGACCCTGTGAGTTGTGTATCAGGGACTACTGGATGGCACAACTTAGCTTTTGTAGGTCAGGCCCATACTATCTGCCACCCAAGCTTTCTGAATGGTCTTGTCTTCAACCCTTTCTGAACCTAGTCCCAAGTTAAGGAAGGAATTAATCTGGAGCAGAGCTACTTCATAAAGTCATGGAAGACTCCTTGTTTGCTTTCAGCATCCCACAGGTTCAATGAAGGGTACCCATTACCCTCCTCCATGGCACCCCACCTTCCCAGGTGTTTTCAGGATATCCAAATTCTTTCGGGCTTATAGCCTTTCTCTTTGCTTCTTCCCTCTGAATAGATTCTCCTCCAACCCGCATATACCATTTCTTCCTGCCACCAAATTTATCGACTTCTCAGTACTCAGGACAGATATCTGCAGTGTTGTGAGGCCACAACACAATTGCTGGGTGAACGTGCCTGGCTGCTAAGCATGTGGTTGGCTAAGCAAGGCCGGCGGATGGACTGGGGCGGGAGCCTTTTCGCTGGGCTTACCCCTGAGCACATTTGGCAACCTCAATGCCTTCCTTGGTACACGGAGGAGATTAGGCACTGCTGAGATGAGGAACAAGTTGCACTTTCCAGGGCTTGCGGCTGTAAGCCTTCCCTGTCTGTGGCTTTGGCCCCTGGGTAGTATGTGTGTGTGTGTGTGTGTGTGTGTGTATTTCTGCTTGGAGTCCCTGGGTGGTACAAACAGCTAAAGACCGTGGCAGGCCCGGTGATCTCCTTCCCTGCCACGTCTGCCATTGAAAGCCCTGTGGGCACAGCTCTGTGTTGATGCACACAGGGGTTGCCAGAGTCAGACCGATTTTAAACATGCTCTATCACAGGATGTTGTTGTTGATGTCATTTCTTGCGATGGGCTATGGAAATCTACGGGGTTTGGGGTTAAAAGATAAGAACAAACGTATCCCTCAAACCTACAGAGTGGTCAGAGTGGCTGGGAAAAAAGGAGGAAGAGTCGCAATGAACTGGGCCTTGGACTCTTTAGGGCCACTTACCAGTTCATCCGATAATAAATAACAAAACTGCTGTTTGACGGAAATATTCACATACCGCACACTTTAATCGCGTAATATATTTAAAGTCGTTGTGCAATCACCACCACAGTCAATGTTAGAACATTCTTTTCTTTCTTGTACTCATTAGTATTAACTCCCCATCTCACCACCAACCTCCTCACTACAACCCCAAGAAATGATTAATGACTAATGCCGGAATTGTCTCTATAGAGTTACCTATCCCAGGTCTCATGCAGAGGAAAGCCTACAACGCCCCTCACAACAATTACAAAATAAAACACAGAGACTTCCATCCAAAAGAAAGCAGAAAATCATAAAAATGAGAACAAATTTAGGCTGGACCCAAAGGGAGAACAAATGATAAGGTGTTAAACTTTAACCTAACTACATCTGTATTAATTCCTTTTCCAATGAACTGTGTCTTACAGCAAGGCTATCCATATCTCTAGTCAAAGATCAGAGGCGATTCACTGGGGGGTTATCTATATGGGGATCCTACCATTGGATTTGGGGCTTTCATTGTCATTTATAGCCATCTGCAAGCCAGGTGCTCAGAATTTAAGCTCTACTGCCATTTCCTCCTCTGGTCTTGGATTTTCTTGTTTACTATCTTTGGATCACACAATGTGGTGTGCTTCTTGTGCATGGCCTTAGCTGAAACTTCACTTAGATGACTGCTGGTTTTAATATAGGTGTTCATAACCCCAGGCATTCTTCTTTCTAATAGCCATGCACCATTTGATTTCTTCATCACACGTTGCTATAGCACCGGCATCTTCAGTGATCTCTTCATGTGGGCAAATACGCAAAGCCATGGAGTCAGAGTTGATTTTATGGCAACTGGGTCACTGGTGAATACTTCTGTGTTTATGCAGGAGCAGTGTGAGGATGTGTGTGTGTGTATGAGCATGTACATATTTGAGTAAGGTAGATGTGGGTATTGAAACTGAGTGGGGCTTTTATGTGTGTGTACATGGACATGTGTTCCGGGGGTTGGGGTGGGGGTGGAGAATGTCTTTATTAAGTGAAGGAGGGGAATGCACTGGCGTGTGTGTGTGTGTGTGTGTGTGTGTGTGTGTGTGGAAGTAATAGGACAGTGTGCATGTGGGGAGGGGTGTGTGTTTGTGAGGATATTCATGTGTCTACGAGGTATGTAGGAGACGAATATGTGCATGTGTGAGAGTGTAGGCATACATGGGATGTGTGCGTCGGTGTTCACCATTAGAAGTGGCGTGCAGGTCAAGGATTGTGTGTGGGGGTATCTACCCTCATTTCCATGAAGCCAATTTCGAGCCTATAGGACAGAGAACTGCTTCATAGGGTCCCAGCGACTGTGAGCCTGTGTGGTAGCAGACAGCCTCGTTATTCTCCCAAGGAGCATCTGCTGGGTTTGAACCAAACTTGCAATTAGCAGGACACCATTTGAAGCACTTTGCCACTGGGGGTCTTGGTGTGGCTGTCTAGTCTTGAATAAAGGACTGTAGTCCTCACCTGATCTTGGGGCGTGTCTATGGAAAACAGCACCAGCTGTGATTCGGTTTTGAATGCTGAAGGCTGTCTCCCAGCTGGCAGTGGAAACCAGTCTGGGGAGTAGAAACTGCCTCTGGACTTATCACCCTCTACAGGAAGTGTCTGCAAGGTGAAACAATGCAGTGCCTCTGGCAGTACAGAGACTTAGTGTTAAAATAAAAGGGCAGCTGGGATCATGACCCTAGTCCTGCCTTTCCGTTCTGGCTAGACTGGAGCATGTACACTGGTACAGATAAGAGCTCAGGACATACAGAATCCAGGTCAGATAAACCCTCAGGAACAGAATTGGGATAGCGCTACCAGGAAGGTAGGAGGGAGGTGGGGGGGAGAAGGGAAGGAAGGGGGAACTGATTACAATGATCAACGCATAACCCCTAACCCTCTGGGGACAAACAACAGAAACGTGTGAAGGTAGACAGTGGTCAGTGTAAGATATGAAAATAATGATAATTTATAATTTTTTAAGGGTTCATGAGGGTGGGGGAAGGAGGGAAAAAAGAGGAACTGATACCAAGGGCTCAAATAGAAAGTAAATGGCTAAAGATGATGATGGCAACCTATGTACATATATGCTCGATACAACTGACATATGGATTGTTATAAGAGCTGTAAGAGCCCCGATAAAATGACTATAAAAAATAAATTAATTAATAAAGTGAAAAAAAAAAAAAAAGAATGCTGGGTCACTGGGCGCATATTTGGGCTACAAACATAAGCCATTCGGACTCTCATCTCCTGCTGGGGTCTTTGGGGTGGCAGGGGTGGGTAGGCCTTCTGAGGACTGTTCAGGCTACAGGTGTGGACCAGACCCTGCACCAGGAAGGCGGCCTCCTTGTCACTGTGCATGTGGATGGAGGGTGGCATCCCATCAATTCTAAAGGGCAAGCCAGGAAGAGTGGCCTCAGGGTCTGAGCTCAGGAAGTGCAGACTCTACCATCTGCTCCGGAGAAGTGGGGAACTGGTGGAGCTAGTTAGAATCCGCCTGTAAATCATGAATGTATCCAGAGATTACACTCAGACCAGAGATGATCGAGAGTAAGAAAATTGAAACCAGCCATTTTTGTAAAACACATTTTTAGTATTGGAGACTTACAAATATATATATACACACACACACACACATATATATATATACACACACATATATATATACACACACATATATACACACACACACATATACACACACACATATATATACCCAAACGTTTAAAATAAACCCTCCTGTGAAGGGAGACATCGGACAGTGTGAGATATTACAAAATAATAATTTATAAATTATCAAGGGTTCATGAGGGAGTGGGGAGCGGGGAGGAAGGATGGAAAATGAGGAGCTGATGCCAGGGGCTTAAGTGGAGAGCAAATGTTTTGAGAACGATGAGGGCAACGAATGTACAAATGTGCTTTACACAATGGATGCATGTATGGATTGTGACAAGAGTTGTATGAGTCCCCAATAAAATGATTAAAAAAAACACACCCTCCTAACCCACCGCTATTGAGTGGATTCTGATTCATAGTCACCCTATAGGACAGAGTAGAACTGCCCTTGTAGGTTTCTGACACTACAAATCTTTATGGCAAATCTTTTTTTTTTAATTTTATTTTTTAAAATCAATTTATTGGGGCTCGTACAATTCATCACAATACCTAGATCAATTGTGTAGAGCACATCTATACATTTGTTGCCCTCATCATTCCCAAAATTCGCTTGCCTCTTGGGTTCCCAGAATCAGCTCATTTTCCTTTTTCCCCCTCCCCCTTCCTTCCTCTGCCCCACTCCCCCATGCACCCTTGATAATTTATAAATTATTATTATATCTTATATTACACTGCCCGGCGTCTCCCTTCACCTACCCCTCTGCTTCCCGTCCCCCAGAGAGGAGGTTATATGTAGCCCCCTGTGATCAATTCCCCCTTTCTACACCCCCCTTCCCTCCTGGTATTGTATGGCAAATCTTTATGGGAGTAGAAAGCCTCATCTTTTCCCCACAGAGTGGCAGGTAGTTTTGAATTACTGACCTTTCAGTTAAGAGCCCAGCACCTAACCCATTACGCCACTAAGACTCCTCTCTTACAAGCAAGTTCAGTAGAGAACCCCCCTAAAAGTTCAGCTGCTCTGGGCGAACATGTGGGTGTGGGGTGGGATGGGGAGGTGATTTGGCCTTGGCGTCCCATCTGCTTGCTTGCTCCCCTTTACCTCAGCCCCCTGAAGGGCCTTGGCAAAGCACAGCTTGAAATTGTTCCTGAGGACCCAATCTCTTACTCTGAAAGAAAGCAAAATGGCCTGCCCAAGCTAATTCATGGGTGCTCCTGTAAGTGAACACCCTCCTGAACTGTATGTGGAGTTTCCCGGCACTAGTGGAAGGAGGGAGGGAGAGGGATAATTGAGTGGGCTGGCCGGCTTAGAGGGCTCAGGGGAACACAGAGTTTGGAGACTGATGGCAGAAAGCTCTCTGGGTGTCATGTCAGGCTGCTAACCACAAGGTCAGTGGTTCAAACACCCTAGACACTCCTGGAGAGAAAGATGAAGTTATCTTGCTCCTGTAAGGACTGACCGGCTCAGAAACCTTTACAAGCAGTTCTACTCTGTCCTAGAGGGTCTCCATGAGTCAGCAGCAATTTGATGGCAATGGGTTTGATTTTAATCAGTGCAATATCCTTATAGGTAAGGCTTAGAATTAACATGCTCTACGATGCTTCATCTCTCGCTCACAGATTTGTAAGCTGAGGCATGGAGAGGGGAAATAACTTGCTCCACATCACACAACCAATAAGGAAAAAAGCAAACTGGATTAAAACCAGGCCATCTGACTTTCATCCGTACTTTCCATGTGCAAGGTGAGGTGCCCTACCCTGGGGAGTTCTCATGGTATAGGCAGGTGCCTTAGCCCACAGGGTGAGTCTGGGCTGGGCATTCAGCATCATCCACCACCTGTCTGTCAGCTTGTTATTCCATGATGACTTGCCTGTAACTGAAAGGTCTATGCCACCGGTATTTCAGATGCCACAGGCTGTCTGTCCTGCACAGGTGTTAGCAGAGCTTCCAGGCTGACAGACTAGGAAGAGGGCCTGGAGATCTAGTTCCTAAAATCAGCGATGAAATAGAAGATCGCTTGATCACAGGAGAATATTGTCTCCTAAAATGGCACCAGAACTGGCACTGTTTTGTTCAATTATACATGAGGTTCCCATGAGTTAGAGTTGATGGCAACAAAATTGTAACAAAAGAGTAACCTGTGCTGGTCAGAGCGGGCCTGGTGGGGCAGCGCTGGTCAGAGGGGGCCTGGTGGGGCAGCGCTGGTTAGAGGACGCATGGTGGGGCAGCACTGGTCAGAGGGGGCCTGGTGGGGCAGCGCGTTGTATGTGGGGCTGCTTGCTGCAAGATGAAGCTCTCTACTTCTTAAAACAAGTCTCAGAAAACCACAGGGGCCCTGCTGTGAGTCAGAATCCGCTCCATGGCAGTGAGTTTATGGTGAGAATGGTCATTTGGAAACACAGATTCAATGATGTCAAGCCCCCACCTCTGTTGACCATCCTTGGATGGCTGCCCATTGTTCTTAAAATCATGGCCAAACTCTTTAGGGGAGCTTTCAAAGCCCTCCTCACCCTGACTTCTGCCCCTCTTGAAGTCAAATTCTCTCCTCCACTCACCCCTGACTTTCAGTGCATCCTGAGGCTCCACCTTAGGGTCCTTGCTCAACCCGTGCCTCTCACCCGACGTCCTTACTGTACCCCTGTCGCCATGCTCTTTGATTCATGTCTGTCTCGTGCACGAGGTGGCAAACAAACTCCCCAACAGTGGAGACCTCCTGTAACTGGCTCTTCATGGCATCCCTAGGACCTTGTACAGGGCCCGATATGTTCTGATGAATAAGTAAGTCCATCAGTGGCCCCTTCTTTATTTGAAATGCCACGATCCAAAGTCCACCAATGCCCACCACCCACAGCTTGTTACACTGTGGTGGCCTGTGTGGTGTTTTGATGCTGGAAGCTGAATCACTAGTATTTCACACACCATTAGCTATTACCTTTAGTGGACAGGTTTCAGCAGAGTGCCCAGATGAAAGCAGATGCGGAAGAAAGACCTGGCATCTACTTCTAAAAGTTAAAAATCCGAAAACAATGAAAATTCAAAATGAGTGAGAAAACCCTAGGATCACAAAGGAATATTATCTATGATGGAAATCTGCCCTGGTGGCCCTGTGGGTTAGGTGTTGAGTTATTAACCATAAGGTTGGTAGTTCAAACCCACCAGCTGCTCCTCAGGAGAAAGACCAGACTGTCTGCTCACAGAAAGATGGTCAGTCTTAGAAACCCTCTATAGCAGTGGTTCTCAACCTTCCTAATGCCGCCACCCTTTAATACAGTTCCCCATGTTGTGGTGATCCCCCAACCATAAAATTATTTTCACTGCTACTTCATCATTGTAATTTTGCTACTGTTATGAATCAGGCGACCCCTGTGAAAGGGTGGTTCGACCCCCAAAGGGGTCACGACCCACAGGTTGAGAACCGCTGCTCTATAGGTTGACGATGAATCAGAATCAACTCAATGGTCATGGGGTAGTGCAGGACGCTGGATCCTACGTTGGAAGACACGACACAACGGATCTGAAAATGCACTCAAACATCCCCCTGATTATGAAGATGCAGTGGGATGAGGCAAGGATTTGTTGGGTTGGACATGGGTGGGCAACCCTGGTATGTGGGTTACTAACACAACTCGAGTCGCTGTGTGTTGGAGGTAACTAATAACAAGCAGCCACATCAAAGCACTCTGAAATGGATGCTGGGCCAGTTCACTCACGTTGCGTTGTATGTTTGGTAACACGAGCTGACATTTCTAAAGAACTCCGTTGCTCAAACAGGGGGCTTTACCCACATTCTCTCTTTTCAAGCCTTGCAACAATCAAGGTGGGCGACTGCACCCCCCCCCCTTTCACCGGTGAGCATATTGAGGCTTGGCATGTGACACCCCGTGTGACCCAGTTAGCGGGGGAGCCAGAGATCTGCTTCTTCATCTCTTTCCACATCTTCTCCAGGACACAGGGTCACCCTTCTTGACTGGACATGAGCCCCCTAGCTTAGCAGGCCCTTGATAATAATAGTCCGGTAACTAGAAGGAGGTTCTTGTCTTATCAAGAGAAAGATTTACTTGTGGAAGACATAGGACATTGCAAGCAAATTTTATTCAGTAGTAGTCATAGTAAGAAAACGTTACCAGCCAGCATCACGGACCTCCATCTTCCTTGCCCACCCCATACACATCAAGTGTTTTTAAGGTTCTCACACAAGATTCTCAGAAACGTCTATGGGGGTAGCAAGGAGTCCTGGAAAATGTAGTCCCAAGGTGTTGTGGTGGATTCTACGTGTGCTCTGCTTAAATCTGCATCTCCACTCCTTTGCCCTGTCTCAACTCCAACAATGGGCTCAGATATACTAACGATCATGTCGATCGTGCAAACCCATTGTCACGGAGTTGATTCCATTGGTCCCCCCAGGGACCCCATAAAGCAGAATAGAGCTGCCCCTAGGGCTTCCAGGGCTGTAAATCCTTATAGAAGCAGAAAGCCTCATCTTTCGTTGGTCAAGCTATTGTTGGGTTGGAACTGCGGACCCTGTGGTTCGCAGCCAGTGTGTATCACCAGGCTGCCTGAAGATGGTGCAGGACTGGGTTTCGCTCTGTTGTGCAGACCATGCGGGGCTGACTCATGGGCCCCTAACAACCACGGACCCCTTTCCCTGGGTCACAGCTCTCTTCTCTCATTTCTGCCGCCCAGGCACAAAACCCAGAAACACCCAGCTGTTGTTTCCTTCTTGCAAACCAGCCACGACCCCTGATTGGGCACCCCCAAATCAGTAGAGAGCGGGCCTGACCAGCTCGATTACAGCTCTTGGGCCACCAAGGGCAGAGGGCTCTGATATTAGTCCTCTTGGAAGTGCTGCCGGTATCCTATCTCAGGGTGCTGGGGACCAGGCCACCCACTATCTGTTGCGCTCCCTCAGACCCAGTCTTGCAATGATACGCCTTCTACGTAACAGGCAGAAGGTCCCTGGAGACACAGGGGTAGGGGCAGCCCCGCCAGCTGCTCTGGGGAAGAAAGAGGGGCTCTCTCCTTCTGTAAGACATAGAGACAGTAAGATGTACTACTGAGCCAGCCTTGCTCTGCCCTGTAGTGTTGCTTCGAGTGGGAAGCAACTCAACAGCCGCGGATTTCTTTTTCTCTGACAGAGCTTTGTGTTTTTGTTAGTAGCATGCAGTCAACGGCCTCACCATTGCCTATTGCTCTGCAGCCCTGAGCTCCTGATTTCTGGGTCTCCTGGGCTGGCACTGGGCATGGGTGAGTGGCTGCATACCAGCTTGTGTGTGAGGGAGAGCGGGGGGAGGGAGCACTGCTGAGAGTGGACATTGACCTCTCCCGAGTGTCCTCTCCCGAGTGTCCCCTCCAGATCGCCTCAGGGAAGAAGCAAGTGAGAAGGGCCATCCTGGGTGGTTCTGCTCCACTTCCTCCCCAGGGCCAGCGCCCCCTCCATCCGCACCGGGCACAAGGAGCTGCGGGGACTTTCCACCTCCTGGGATTCTGACTGTGCTCCTCGGCTGCGCATTACATTGGGTGGATTCTCGCGGTGGAAGTCAGCATGGCCCCTCCTGGCTCAGACTGCACGCAGAATGTCCGTCTGCATTTCTGGGCCCGTCGTAGCCTGTCAGGAGTGGCAAGGACCATGGAGACCCTCTCTGCTGCCTTCATGAGGAGGGGTCCCCAGGAAAGGAAAATACTACTGACCCCACATTCCCCTGACTGTTCCCACCACAGAACCTACTGGACCCGAGCGTCCCTAGTCAAGGAACTTCCTCTTATAATCCGCTGACCACTTGCCCATTCCAGCCTCCCTGGCCACCCTGCCGGGCAGGTCCTGGGTTGACTCACCTGGTCCCCAGGGAGCCCTCTGGAAGGGAGCTCACACTGTCTGGTCTACTCCAGGTGCACAGCCTCAGCTGCCCGGCGACTGCATCCTTCCACCTCTGCCCACAGCCGAGCTACAAGTTCAGTTGCTCCAGAGGTACCTCAATGTTGATGGTATACCAGGCGACCCAAAACAGCAGGCTAAAGGCCAGGATCAGGGCCCCCGTGTAGACCAAGAAGTCCCAGTAGTTCAGTGGCGCGAGGATTCCCACCAGCAGGATGGCCAGGCCAGCGGCATCGATCATGAGGGCGAGGTAAAGGAAGATCCCGCAGCGCCCTGAGCTGCACTTTCCACAAGGCAGCCGGCCCAGGAGCATGGCCGGGAGGAGCTAGGCGGCAGGGCCAGGGCGAGATTTGCATGGGAGGCTGCCGGTCCTGCCTGCCTCCAGGCTGCCTTCCCTCCCCGCTGGGTGTGGGTGAATGAGGGAGCCACAAGGAAGTACCTGCAGACCTGTACCTTTCTGCACCCAGCAACCAGAGGGGCAGGATATTTCTCAAGTGTTTCATGGCTCAGGAATGAGATGATCCCATAGGCTGACAGCACTGTAAGAGGACTGGTCATCACTGTTGTCAACCAAATGACATGGCAGAGCAGGTGTCAGGTGCCTTTAAGGTGGGCTTAAAAAACCTGAACCCTCTGAGGAGCAAGGTGCCCAGTGACCATCTGTGCTACACTTGGGTCTCTGACTTGGGGGGTCTGTGTGTCCTGGGCAAGCCCTGTCCTCTCTCTGCGCGCCCAATTCTTCCTCGGTATGCGGTCATTGCTGTTGCTGTTGATAGCTATTGAGTCAGATGCCTACTCATGGTGAGCCACCGCCCCACAGAAAGAAATGCTGCCTGCTCCTGTACCATGTGCCCATGATGGGTAGGAGGTCAGACTCGTGGCAGACTTCCTAGCGTTTCTCCGGGCTGATTTTGGAAGTAGATCCTCGGGCCTTTCTTCCTGGTCTGTCTAAGCCTGGAAGCTCTGCTAAAGTCGGTGCGTGACAACACGCATGCTTCCACAGGCAGACGGGTGCGGCTGAGGTGTGTTACCCTGGCCAGCAATCGAACCCAGATATCTGGCCTGGTGAGTGAAAGATTTTTACCGCCGAACTCGGTGGTAGGTGATGGCATGGCATTGCTTTCCCTGTCTCCTTACTCTTCCAGCGAGGAAGGGAGACTTGATGTCTGAGAGCTGGAAGAAAGCTTGTTGATATGAATAGAGACTGAGTTGATGCTGTCAAAATTGGTCAATATTCACCAGAGAAAGATATGCCTGTCTTTGACATTCTACAGACACGGAAAGCTTCCTCCATAGTCTTCCACCGAGAGGCAAAACAAAGGCAGAGAGGATGGTGTGTGTGTGTGTGGGGGGGGGGGTGTTCCCAAGAGTAGGGAGTTGCATGTCCTGTCTGCTGTAGGCACAGTGCGGAGCAGAAGGCCCCTCCAGGCAGAAGTCAAAACATGTTCCCACTGCCCTTTGCCTCTGTGTATTTTCCAGATGGATTAACTTCCTATTTGCTTTCTCTCTGATAAGGGACTATACCTTTGTGTTCTTCCAGCCAGTGCGCACATACCTGGGGCTCACGTGTAAAACAGAGTGATTGTATTGCTGGGGCCACCTCGCAGCTGACGATAGTGAATGTCACAAGCAAAAACCCAGCCACCGTCCTTGGTCCCTTCTGACCTTGAACAGCCCTCTCTGTATCTCAGTTTGCCCAGAAAAGGGAAAGAAATCGTGTCCATTCTTTCTTTTGCCTTCGGGGGGCGGGGGGATAAATAAGGGGTCCAACCATCATTTCTTAAAAAGTCCTAATGGTATAATGGGATATACATTGAGCTGATAACTACAAGGTCAGCAGTTTAAAACCACCAGCTGCTTGGCATGAGAAAGAGAGGCTCTCTCGTCCCGTAAAGAGTTCCAATCTTGGAATCCCACAGGGTGCAGTCCTACCCTGTCCACAGTACCTGTAGATGCGATGAGTCGGAATCCACTCCCCAGCAGTGAGCTTGGGGTTTAGTGTAGAGCCCGGTGTGCAGAAGAAGCCAGGTGAGGGTGCAGTGTTCAGAAGAGGTCTTGGGGAGGACTGTAGACTAGACTTAGGCCAGGTGGTCAGTCTGAAGCATCTCAAGGGGAGACGTTGTTAATGTCCATGCCCCACCCAGGAGCCGCATTCTTCCCGGTTCCCCTGTGAGGATGAGGGACCCTGTATAGGAGTGCCCCATAGGGAGGGGAACCCAGGGCTTCCATGTATTGTTTCCAGCTTGACCAGGAGAGAAACGCTAGTCACCTCTCTCTGAGACAGGCTGAGCAGGCTATTGCGGCCGGGCGGCTGCCGTTGGGTCTGTGGTGTGTCCTAGCCCAGGCTCCTTTGCAGCATCCTGTGTGCATGTGCTGAGGGCGCCTACACAGGGAGACTGCTGTCTTTACTAAAAAACACCGAAACCAAACTCACTGCCATCGAGTCATGCCCGCTCATAGCGACCCTACAGGGCAGAGTAGAACTGCCCCTGTGGGCTTTCAAGACTAACCCTTCAGAAAGTCCCATTTTCCCCTGGGAGCTGCTGGGGGGTTCGAACTTCTGACCTCGCCATTAGCAGTCTGACCTGCAATCACTATGCCTCCAAGGCTCCTATCTGTCTCTATGAGGTGCCACAATGGGGTACGCGTTTGGCTGCTAATCACAAAGTCAGACAAGGTCAGCAGTTTGAAACCACCAGCCACTCCACGGGAGAAAACAGAGGCTTTCTGGTCCCCTAAAGAGTGACAGCCTTGGAAACCCACAAGGGCAGCACTCTAGCCTCTAGGGTCGCTATGCATGAGAATTGACTCAATCATGGCAGTGAGTGTATTTGGCTTTGAGTTGAGGTGGGAGGCCATCGTCACTCAGAGTGACCCTTGTGGGCTCGAACTGGGGACCTGGTGGTTAGCAGCCCAACTCATCATCCACTCGGTCTCCAGGGTCACTCCGGGTTCAACGCCACCCCACGGCAGTCAGCCTTCGGTTTTGTTTTTAGGTGGGTGGTGGGGAGGGACAGAGAGGAGAGGGCATTGCTTTGGGGATGCTGAGCGTTTATCAAGGACGATGGGAAGTCTGGGACCTGATCATAATGAAGGCTACATGGCATGAGAAATGAAACGAATATCGCTGAACTGTTCCTGGAAAAATGTGGCTGTGTCAACTTTTGTTGTTGCTGTTATCTACTTACTCACCCCAATTAAACTAACGCCCCCCAAAGAGCAGTCGGTAATAGTGGGCACCTTCTCCCCACTACCTCTACTTTCGGGCAGCCCTGCTTGATACCTGCTAACAGCAAGGTCAGAGTTTAAACCCACCAGCTGCTCCAAGGGGGAAAGACGAGGCTATATACTCCGGCAAAGATTTACAGCCTTGGGGACCCTGTAGAGGTTCGCTATGAGTTGGTACCAATTCAATGGTAGTGGTGGCTATACTGTTATCAAAGATTACCCCTGATGGTGTCGTGGGTTAAGCGGCAGGCTGCTAACCTCAAAATCCATCATCCAAACCCAATAGTGGTGCTGCAAGAGAAAGAGGAAGCTGTCTGTCCTCATGAAGATGTACACTCTTGGGGGTCCCCAGGGAGTAGCTCTACTCTGTCCTACAGGGTTACCCTCTCAACTCACTGCCATCAAGTTGCTCCAACTCATGACAACTCTATAGCACTGCTCTGAAAATAGTGAGTCGAACTGCTCCATTGGGTTTGAGACTATAATTCTTTATGGGAGTCAAACTCCTCATCTTTCTTCCTCAGAGCGATTGCGAGTTTTGAACTACTGATCTCGCGGTTACGCCACCAGGGCTTCTATTACACGGTTACTAGGAATCGGACTTGACTCAATGGCAGTGGGTTTAGTTTGGGGGGTTGGTATTATTAACCTCAATAGAAAACGAATCTCACTTTTAATAGGAATGTTTACCAGAATACACACTGATAACAAAGCAATGCAACGAAACTAGACCAGAGGCCCTCATGCTGGTTCTGTGCTGTTTTCCAAAGAAAACAAATGTCCTGCTACGGAGTCAATTCTGATTCATAGTGACCCCATAGGACAAAACAGAACTGTCCCTATGGGTTTTTCTAGAGTGTAACTCTTCATGGGCACACAAAGCCTTATCTTTCTCCTATGGGTCCGCTGGAGGTTTCAGACTGCTGACCCTGTAATTAGCACCCCAAAGCATCGCCTCACTCTACCACCACAGCTTCTGGTTCCAGATAGGAAATAATTTAAATTTAATAATTTAAATAAAATAATTTAAACACTGTGGGTCGGAAGGTCCCTGGCACTACTATTCAGCTCTGCCGTGTTACAGTGTCACGGGAAAGAGCCCGCGATGGTATGTAAATAATGGGTGGGTCTGTGTTCCAATAACATTTTATTAACAAAGCCAGCCAGTGAGCCAGATTGGTCACATCTCTTGAACCGGATACTGCTTGCCTACTGAAGCTGCCTCTTCTCAGGATCTCAGACAAGGGCCTGAGAGTCGCAAAAGTTAAAGGGGTCAGTAAACCATCGACCAGAAACTTATTCCTGTAATATAGACTAAGGACTAGCATGAAAGAGACAATATGTAATTTGTTGAAATTGTGAATTGGGTGGTTTATAGGGCAATCCAGACTTTTTAAAAACAAATCATTTCATTGGGGGCTCATACAGCTCTTATCATAATACATACATTCTTACATACATACATACATACATAGATCATACTTTTTAATGTGAGTTTGTGTGTCAGCTGAAATCATGTCATGCCTGTCCAGTGGCACGGTGCCATAGCATTGACCCTGACCGATGACCCCCAGTCAATCTTCCTTCATTCCTCACACTGGCAGCAGCCCTGGTGGAGCAGTGGTCAGCAACTCAAAAGCTCCAGCCATTCTGCAGGAGAAAAATGAGGTTTCCTCCTCCCATAAAGAGTGACAGTCTCAGAAACTCGCAGGCACAGTCCTACCCTGTCCCATAGGGTCACGATGAGCTGGAATTGACGCCATGATGTTTGTTTGGGTTTCCCAGGCTGGAACCTAGGACCACTATTTTCAGAAATACACTCACCCAGATCTTAGATTGCACAAGCTGCCGTCCAGTCAGCCCCTACTCACGGCAACCTCGCACACAAGGAGTCAAATGATCACGCTGTTGTGGTCCATAGGCTGTTAATTGGATGATTTTCAAAGTGGATCGCCAGACCTTTCTTCCTAGTCTGTCTTAGTCTGGAACCTCTGCTGCAACATGTACCTCGTAGCGACGTGTCCACCTCCACTGACCAAAGTAACTGCCGATGAGGCGCACTGGCCAGCAATTGAACCTAGGCCTTCCAAACCCACCTGGCACCTCTGGTCCCATAAAGATTACTGTCAAGAAAAACCCTCTGGGGAAGTTCCATTTTATCACCTGCAGCCCCTGTGCATCAGAATTAGCTAATGGCACCCAACAATGTCATCCCTGCCTCCCTTTATCTCCAGAGCACCTACCAGCTCCTAGTGCTCTTTATCCTTCCTCAACCCGGAAAGTTCCTGAGCTCGTCTGAGAATCCATGCGGCCTCCTCAGGTTGGTGCTGCACAACCTCCTGAGCCCTCCCCTGCTATTACAACTGAGGTGCTGTCCCAACTGCCCCCACCTTCATCCAGCTCCCAATCCCACGCCAGCTCAGGAGCTCTCTCCACACACTGCTGGCCTTGACCCCGAGTAGCAAGGACTCATGTTTCCAAGGAGATATATTGCCCCGCAATAATTTTATGGGGACATATAATCCACATCGCATACAATCAATAGCTCAATCACATCAAGAACAGTTGTATAATCATCACCACAGTCTGTTTTAGAACATGCTCTTCAGTCTTGTATGCAATACTCTTAGCTCCTCATGTCTCCTCAAATGCCCCAAGAGACCATTCGTCCAGTAATTGTCTC
>NW_022105908.1:5256791-5296256 GCF_000313985.2 Echinops telfairi | reverse complement strand
GTCTTTTAATGTACCTCAGGCACCCACCCACATTCTACAACCCCAAGAGCCTCCCAGCTGCCCCTTGGGGCTTCTGAAGTTGGGAGATTTTGCCCAGGGCTGTATTTCCTATGAGACCCTGCTGTCTAATATGCACCAAAACCCAACTATCTCCCCTCCCAGCTTTCACAGTTCCTCCGTCCTCAAGCCAGCTCTCCTCAATATCCTTGTTGAATCGAGTTAGCTCTTTTCTTCGTCGACAGTTGCTTTGATAACAGTAGCCACTACAGGTTATTGCAATGATTCGTTTAGTCCTAAGTCTTCCTGGCTCGGCCAGGCAGCTCCATCAGTCAGAACACCCCTGCAGCAGTGCTTATTGACTCGATTTGTTTTATAACTTCTTGGGTACTCCCAGCTCATTGGGAACCTGGAGCTGATTCCCTGGCATGGACTTCACGGGAAATCTTTCTTCTCTCTTGTTTCTGAAGGAGTTATCCCCCTTCTCACCTGTTCCAACGTGGGTGGTCCCCATGATCCACCCATAGGCATCGAGCTCTCTGCTCTGCTCATTGTTTCCCCACAGACCCTTAGTTTTGCTGCCTGTCTGCTGGCACTCAGCTCAGAATGAATTGCTGGGAACACAGAAGGAGATATCAGAGGGATAAATCCTAGCGCATCGCTGGACACAGTGTTTGCTGGGTTGGAAGCTTAACCTGATGGATTGGTCTCCATTTTTCTTTCCCTCTCTCAACAGCCTCAGGGGCAATTGACTGCAGAGCTTGTTAGCAGGATTCCAGGGTTAAGATGTCACAGGGCTGCATTATTTGTTTGTAATCAGTTTTATTGGCACTTCATCCATATATCATGCAATTCAATAGTTCGATCATATCAAGAACAATAATTACCACAACCATTTGTAGACCATTTTCTTCTTATTTGCGTAATCTTGTTTTCAATTGTGGCACAAATATCCACAACAAAACATTCTCCAATTCATTGTTCTAAGAACCCTTCCTCTCCCAGTCAGAGATTGGATCAAACTCTAGGAGCTCTGTCTCCACCCTCAGGCTCCAGGGCCAGATGTTCAGGTTTCAGTGCCTCTCCAGTCTTTGGATCCTGAAGAAACTAGCTCTCAGATCTTTGAGCAGCCAGATATCTTTAACCCTTTTGTTACCTGTGGGACATATAGCTACCACCTACATTTTCAGCCTCTGGAGTTTAATGAGAAGCTGTTATCTCACCACTAGTACATGCTGCCATATAGTGGGGGCCTGTATCACTCTATGAATCAGAAGTATTCAGCCATAGTCCACCAACCCTAACTCCCACAGAGACCTTATGGGACACATGTGTCCCGCTAATTGCATCAGAAATTATATCGCTATATATATATTTCATTTAATTCTAAATGCTTCCATTCTTGAAAACGCATGGTTTTAAGAAAAGAAAACGGAAAACCTCAAAGCAGAAAATTATTAAATCTTGGAATGATGCAATGCAAAGCCAGCTGTGCACAATCAAGAAAGCTCAGATGCCACTTTCAGTAAAATTCCAGCCTGGAGAGGGAGGAGGAGAAGGGGAGAAGGAGAGCAGACATCATTCAAACAATGGTGTCACTAAATGCATGCCACAAATGATTGATGTTCCCCACCGCTTAGGAACATTGTCGGGGGCCTAGGTCCACCCAGAGGCACCTTGCAACAAAGGCCTGGTAGTCTGCTTCTGAGCGATCACAGGCTTTGAAACCCTACGGGGCATAGTCCTACACTCACACCCATGGGCTTGTCACCATGTAGGACCCACTCAATCGCAACCGATTCAAACCCACTCCCCAGATTTGCCGCCACCAAGTCAGTTATGACTCACAGCACCCTGTAGGACAGAGTAGCACTTCTCTTTTCAGGCTGTAAAACTTCACATCTTTTCCTTGCGGAGTGGCTGGTGGGTTTGAACTGCTGACCTGTGGTTAGCAAGCCAATGTGTACCTCTGGATATCACCAGGGCTTCCTTCAACAACTGGTAGTTTGGGGATACATATGATGGTGGAGGTCAGGGGTATATGGTGAGACCATCAAAGAGGAAGCCAAAGGGAGTCCTCATAAGGAGTTGGTGTTGGACTCTGAGGAGAGATCCACAGGATGAGAAGGCCGTGCTCAGTGAAGAGGGTACAGTGGAGATGACATTCTAGGCAGGAGCAGAAGTCCATGGAACATCAGCATAGTAGCAGGAGGCATAACTGGTACGATTCAAACACAGAGAAGAAGGGGATGATGTGGGCAAGAGTCTTGTTACTATCTGTCTCCTAAAGGCAATGAGAAGTTGGTTGAAGGTGTCAACTGTTGGATTGCTAACCTTAACCCACTAGCTACTCCTAGGGAGAAAGGTAAAGGACTTGACTCCCTTCTGTAAGGATATACAGTTTAGGAAAACTGACCCAAGCCATCGTATTTCCATTGCCTCATGAGGTAGTCAGTTTATTGTGCCAACCTGGCTGATAAACATGTGGGGTTAATGGAAAGGCGGAAGGATAAATGGCTCAGTGAGCCTCGCCTTTCTAGTTCTCAGGTCTTTTGCTTTGTGATGGTCGCACCAGGGTGCAGCTGCTTTAGCAGTTCCCTGCTTCAGCTTGCAAGGCTGACTTCCTGCAAGACATTCCCAAGGAGAAGCTGCATGGCCCTACCACGATGCAGCCCTGGGTGCTGGAGCAGCCATATGGAGACCCCTGCCAGCGCTGAGATGCTTACATGTTCAATGACTCGGCTTTCCTCCTGCAGTCAGAGTCATTGTGTCCGCTTTGTGAGATGGAGGAGGACTTTGTGGATTGGTGTCGGACATATGGGTTAGTGGGTTAATGTGGACTTGTGGGCTTGGGCAGCACTGGGTTGGGATGTTTTCTTGATGTGCACTTAACCTTTATATAAAACTCTCTCTTATACACGCGTTCCTGTGGATTTGTTTCTCAAGAGTACCCCGACTCACACACCTCATGTGCATGTGAAAGTTGGACATTGAATAAAGAAGCCCAAAGAAGAATCCGTGCATTTGAATTGTGTGGCTGGGAGGAGAATCTTGAAAATACCACAGACCGCTCAAAGGGCAAACCGATCTGCCTGGGGAGAAGTGGGGCTAGAGCGCTCCTTGGAGGCAAGGGTGGCGAGACTTCCTCTTACGTACTTTGGACGTGTTGTCAGGAGAGGCCAGGTCCTAGAGGAAGACCCCGTGCTTGGTGAAGGGCAGTGAAACAGAGGAAGGCCCTCAACGAGGTGAATTGCCACAGTGGGCTCAAGCATGGTACGAGGACGGGACGGGACCAGGCCCTGCTTCATTCTGCTGCGCGTAAGGTTGCTGATGGGTCAGAACCAACCCGACGGCACCTACCAGCAACAGTGACCTGACTCAAAATCAACCAGGTGCAAACGGGTTTGCAGTTAAGTTGAAGGTGGTAGGATCTGCATTTTCTTTTAAGAGGCCCCTAGCTGCTATGTAAAGAACAGATGGGAAGGGGCCAAGAATGGGATTCTAGCAAGCGGTTAGCACAATTCTGGTAGAGCAAGCAAGTGGTGGAAGAAATTAAGCTAGGGGTGGCAGTGATGAATGGAGAGAAGTGGATTCATTTGGGAGATAACCGGAGGAAAAGCCACAGGGCTGTTGAGAGGCCGAGGGAGGGTCGGTGGTGGTGGTTAGATGTAACAGCAGGAAGCATTTCCTGGTTCTGTAGCAGCCTCACGGTCATTGGCATGCTTGAATCCATGGTTGCAACTGCTGTGCCACTCCACCTCATGGAGGGCTTCGCACGTTTCCTCTTGAACTTCTCTCTTTACCACAGTGATGAATTCAGCATGGGGATGAATCATAGCAGGCACTAGGGTTCTGTTTTGCAAGACAAGGGCTAATGGTGCCACCTGAAACAAGGTCTCTTGGAAGAGGACCCTCCTCCTCCAGGGCAAAAGCTCTAGCCAGGCAGACAGGCATGTTGATGTGTGTTACTGAGAAGTTGCTCAATCGCTATTTGTTGACCAGAGGAAGGAACGTTGTCTTTCACAGATCAAAGGGAAGCAGCTTTGTAAGTCATCCAGGCTCCCCAAGGTTGGGCTTCCCTCCCTGACTGTCCACGCTCCCTGTTTCCCAAGCAGTCTGCCAGGCCCCACAGTGACACACCTTACCCAGTCTACGTCTGCTCACAAGCGCTGACTTTCCGGGAGCCTGCCTCACTTCCGTTTATCCTTCTCTTGGGTGAGGCTGAAAATTGCCACTCTGGCCTTGAGTGCCAGCCACTACAAGGAGGCCACACCTTAGCCTAAGCTCCAGTGCCCTGACCCCAATCAGCCACGCCTCTCATCAGGGTCATGGCTGGTTACGACAGCCCCTTAACTGGTCCCTGTGGCCTCTTCCAAGGGAACAAGGCCCAGGGCTCCTAGAATTATTCACTTGATGTTCTGGCCTGAATTTGCTGAGGTTCTTATTTGGGTTCTAAGCAGAATGTGTATATGTGAGGTCGTCTTGGAAGACACTCTGTCACATAACAAACCACAGATACAACCCTGTGCTTGGAGGGAAATGCTTTGCATTTCTTTGTTTGACATCAAATATCTAGATACTACATGGGGGAGGTTAAGTATAGCTTCATATGTCCAGGGGCAAATGGAGTCTAACTGAGGATTTGAGACTTCCTGTATTACAGCAGTTTGAAACCACCAGCCACTCCAAGGGAGAAAGATGGGGATCTCTACTCCCCTAAAGAGTTTCAGCCTCAGAAACTCACAGTGGCAGTTCTACCCTGCCCTAGAGGGTCGCTATGAGTCTGCATCCACTCAATGACAGTGAGTTTGGGGTTTGCTATTACCTTTGAGGAGCTCTGGTGTCGGTCGTAGTGGGTGTGAGCTGGAACTGACTCGACGGGAGTGAGTTTGAGTTTGGTGTTACATTGGTAACACAAGGAATTTTGACTGCTGTCTTTTATTGAGCATCTATTAGGTGAGTGCATCCTGTTGTTAGATGCCGTAGCATCCATTCCGACTCAAGGGTGGGTGGCCTTACATACGACAGAAGAAAGCAGCCTCCACATCTGGGTCATCCTAAGAATTTCCAGCAAGTCTGAATCGATTGCTGCTGCTATTGGGCCAATCCCTCCCAACCAGGGTCTCCCTTTTCCTGGGTGACCTGTTATTTCACCAAACACGCTGTGCACTTCCATTGACTGATTCCTCCTGAGGACATGATCAAAGAAGAATGTCTTCATTGGCTGATTTGGGGGAGTAGGCCATTTCCCTTAGTCTGTCATAGCTTGGAAGCCCTACTGAAACCTGCCCACTGTGGGTGACTCTGCTAGTCTTCAAAATACCAGTGGCAGGGTTCCCAGCGTCACAGCAACAGGTGAAGCACCACGGTATGACCGAAGGAGGTAGACACTTTCTTTAATCTCACTACCGGTTGTGAAGATGAGGATGCTGCCATGGTCAGGTCCTTTGAGTTGGTCCTGACTCACAGCAACCCTCTGCACAACAGAAGGAACACTGCCCGGTCCAGCGCCATTCTCACAGTTGCTATGTTCGAGCCTACTGTAGCCGCACTGTGTCAATTCTTCCGAAAGAGAGGGCTTTCCTCTTGTCTGCTGACCCCCGCTTTACTAAGCATGGTGCCCTTTTCCAGGGATTGGTCTCCTGAAGCCGAGGCTACAGAGTAGTCAATTAACTGCCCTGAATCAAATAATTGCAAGGCCCAGAAGGAATAGGAGCCAAGGTGGTCTACGAGGATTCCCAGGTTTTAGACACATAACCAATAATGATACGGTGCCATCAGTCAGGTTTCCCGTCGCTGCTGAGTCCACTCTGACTCCTGGCGACCCATGTGTAATGGAGCAGAGCTGCCCTATAGGATTTTCTTGGCTGAAATCCTACTAGAAACAGATAGCCAGGTCTTTCTTCCGCCGCCCTGCTGGCTGAGATTTAACTGTCAAACTGTAGATTCAAAGTCAGGCACAAGCTGTGGGCACCACAACACTGCTCTGTAAGGAACCGTTGATTGCCCTGCCTGGCATCATCCAAAGCGAAAACAAACCTCATTCCCCTGCCACGGAGCTGATTCCAACTCCCAGCCACCCTTCAGAGCAGAGGAGACCTGCTTTCCAGGGTTTCTGAGACCACAGATCTTTGCAGAAGCAGGCAGCCTCCTGGAGCCCCTGGGTCCCATTGCTCATATGGAATGCATGCTCCACCCAAGTCCTTCAGTCAGGTTAAGTTACTTTCATAGTGATAATTGTGGATTGAAACTTGGGAGAAGGAGGGTTGCACATCTAGATGTCTCTTCCAACGACAATTTAATTAAAGTATCAATTGCAGATGACTGATCTAACCCTCCACAGCTCTGACTCAGCTCTTAGAATATATGCGGCAGCCTAACGGGGCCCTGAGAACTCCCATCCTGCTGTGTGTCCCTCACCCAGGTGTCAGACCTGAGGAAGGTCCCTGTTTCCTTCAAGACAGAGGAGCACAGATCTGTCACCACCACCATCATGTTTCTTTTTCCCCTTGCTCTTTCTTTCGAGACTGGGAGAATGCTTTGAGGTGGAGGACAAACTGCACTGATGCGCAACTGATGTAGAATGAGCTGTATTCTGAGCAGATCTCTCTGAATGGAATCAAAGTTTGTTAAGGGCTAAGTGAGAGAAAATCACTCTTTTCCTAGATTGGTCGCCTGCCAGACAAATTGCATTCGGCATTGCACTTGGCTGCAAGTAACAGGCCCAAGATGCTGCTGAATTGAATACCGTGAAGTTTTATCTTTACTTCTTGTAAAAGAAGCTTGGAGCTAGGCAGTGGAGATGATGAACATCACTGGCTTCTTCCAACTCTTTGTTCTGTTAATGTGGTAGTGACATAATCTCATGTCAGCCTGAGGAGATTGAGGGTGAAGGGGTGGAGTCTAGCTGTCAATCACGCCACAGCCTGAGGACGCTTCCTTGTGGGTGTGGCCTTTTCATGAGGATTCTGGGAACTTGCTCTTTTGTGGGGGTAGCCAGCCCCCCACAACTAATCGCAGGTTCAGTAAGCGCAAATGTAGATATATAAAGTTTATACTAGAGAACAAGGAGATATGGGAGAGAGAGTAACAAAGAAATCAGACACATGTCATCGTAGCATACTCACCTCAGCTCCTCTTTGTGGTACACGTGCAGATGGGACAGGAGAGGCAGGAGAGAGCGATTTATTGCTAACCCAGACTTATATATCTTTGGGGGTGTCCATGCCTCCTAATTACAGGGAAAGACATACGTCACAGGAAGGGGTTGTATAATAGGCAATACAAGCAATAGGAAGGGGATATATAATGTCCATAGCATAATAGGAAGGGGATGAGCTAGGGGTGTACACATGATAGGAAGGAGAGGGACTAAAGGTATATATGTGACAAGATGGGCGGACCCTACATTCATGATGGTGGCCTCCTACCTTAGTCACCCTTGAGTGGGCTTGACCTCCCTGGGCTCTCCTATAGGGAAACAATCTATTACTATCCTTATCAGAAGGGAGTGGACCCTGCTTAGGGTGGGACAGACTATACAGTCTGATTGCACTAGAGGCTGATAACCTTTAGGGAGAATAACCCCTGATACACTTCTGTTGACCTCCAAGTGTATAGTCATTTACCATGTGTAGCAAGCAGCTAAGATTGGCATATATCTGAGGGAGACAACTTGGGAGAAATCTTTGTGTTGCCCCACACTCTTGGAAGGCAGGCCACACTCTCTCTTTGCTTCAACGTTTCTGTTGACAACTCATATGGAGCCGCACTGATGGCAGCCGGAGCCCTGGAGATGTACTCACTGCCATTGGATCCACAGGACTTTCTATCCACCAGCCTGTGATCTTCCTGCACTGCCATCATTGCATGTGCTATGTGAGTCTGAAGAGGAATTCATGGGCTAATATCAAACTTATGGACTTGATCTGCACTGACCTGGGATGTTTTATTGTTGCATAATTAATTCTTGATATAAAGTTCTGTGTTATACATATACGAATGTCCCTGGATTTGTTTCCCTAGTTCACCTGGTCTAATACAGTTAACCTTGGCAATAAGCTTTTCAAGGTCTAAGACTGGCTGCTGTAGCTCCAACCATCAGGTTAGTATCCAAGGAAGGAAGAGTGGAGGAAAAAGAGCTCCTGGCCCATGAAGAGCCTTTCTGGTCCCCACCTACTGATGTCAGATACTGTTAATTGCTGCCTTAAAATGAATTTTGCATATATGATTAAATAAAAGACGTTGAGATTGGCAGGCTCTTAGGTTATAGAGGTGGACCCAACAGTGTCACAAAGGTTCCTAAATAAATAAAGGCAACACAAATCCCGAGAAGGAGATGTAAGGGCAGAAGAAGGTGTCAGTGAGGCAGTTCTAGCTTTGAAGATGAAACAGGGATCCCAAATCAAGGAGTGTGTGTGACCACTGGAAGATGGAGAAAACACAAAGCACTGATTCTCCCCTGGATCTTCCAGAAGGAACTCAACCCTGTCAACTCTGATTCTGGATACACTGAGACCCATTTGTAGGAGCTAGAGAGAAAGATGGAAGACTGAAAATTGGTATTATTTCAAGCCACTAAGTTTGTGTAATCGGTTACAGTGGAAAAAGACAAACCTATATAGTGTCTGGCCTGCCTTTAGACCTGGGGGGATAGATCTATAGAGAGGCACCCACATCTGGGGGAGTCCTTGTCATAGAAGAAGTCATTCAGATAAGTGTTCAGAAGGTGGGGTCTAGGGAGGAACCTTCAGGAAGGCCAACATTCATGGGCAAAGGGCAAGACTGGTTGGCCCCTTCTTTGATGGCAGGGTCTCAAGGCAGAAGTGCAGTTAGGGGGCAGCATGGGGAGTAATTGCTCCTTCGGAACCAGATTCATTATAGTGGCACCTTGAAGACAGTTGTTTTTTTTCCACAAAGGCAAACACGGTCTGATGATACAATCAGTAGTCACATATATGGGCTATCTACCCAATTGAGCTGCTCAAGAAGACAAAGCCAACCAATTTAATGAAATGTGCAAAGACCTAGAATTAGAAAACTAAAAGGGAAGAGCATCCTCAGCATATCTTAAACGGAAAAGGTTCAAGAAAAAGATTCAAGCCTCAAACTTCAATATTGAAAGAGTTTATGGGCAAAATCTTGAATGCTGCAGGAAGCATCAAAAAAGATAGAAATAATACACAGAGTCACTGTACCAAACGCTAGTTGACATTCAATCATTTTAGGAGGAGCATATGAGCAAGAACCATGGAGATGAAGGAAGGAGTTCAAGCTACAATGAAAGCAATAGCCAATTCCGTGATGCTCACCTTCCCGACACAATCGCTGAAGACAAATGGGTGCATAAGCAAGTGTGGTGAAGAAAGCTATCGTGACTCTCCACGTGGCTCCTCCAGCTCCCGGGCTCTGGCTGTGATCAGGGTGGCTCCCTGGGGCTTGTAACAGGAAGGTGTAGCAGAGAGTGTGTGTCCTGCCTCCAGGGAGGAAGACAGGAGTTCCCAGAGCCCTCAGGAGAAGGCCATGCCCACACAGAGGAATTTTGGGCTGTGACCTGATTGACAGGCTAGACTCCCCTCCTTTGCTCAAGTTGACAGGACATTAGATGTAGTATTAAATTAAAAGTGACGCGGAGGGGAGAAGGGGAGTGGGGTGCCAGCCCCACCAGCTACTTGAACCCACTGGTTCAATAACACTACTTCTGGGTTCAGTAATGCACAATTGTATGTTTGAGATATATAAGTATTATATTAAAGTCATCAAGAGCATGAGAGATATTACAATAATACAGTCAGACATATTACAGGGTAGCATTGCTCCCCTCAGCCCAGCTTGGTGGTCCACGTGGAGAGAGGGGGAAGGGAAGGAGGGTAAGGGAACAGGGAGAGGGGAGTGACCAGGGAGTGAGCAGCAAGGAGCTCAGAGTCAGAGAGCGCTCTATGTTGCTGACTCACACTTGTATACCTTTTGGGGGCATGCCAGCCCACTAATTACAGGTAGAGACATCCGTCACAGGGAGGAGTTGCACTATAGGTTACACAGCAATGAGAGGGTGGTCTCTGGGTCTCCATAGGAACATTACCAGTAGGGTGACAACCTCTCCTACAGGAGCCTGTCCATTGTCCCCAGAGGCAGGGAGCAGGCCCACCCCTGCGGTGGGATGAGACAGCAGTCTGGCAACTGCTTGCCCTCAGGGGAGGGAATGCCTGCGCATCTGACCTCCCCCCACAATTAGATGGCTGCCACCGCCCTCAAGGAGATGGACTGACACAGCGGCTACAACAATCGGACTCACTGCGAGGACGGTGCAGGGTCAGGCAGCGTTTGCTTCTCTTGTACATAAGCCCCTGTGGGTCGGAACTAACTGAATGGCACCTAACACAATAACCCGAACGAGCTGAAAACTACATCTACACAGAAACCGCCACGTGGGGCCGCAAAGCCAAAGTCACCTGGCTAGAAGCGAGGTGGCTGTAGCACAGGATGCCCCATGGAGGGTCGTGCCTGGCTCTTGGCTTCAGTCTTTTGGACAGCGGGTAGCTGCCATTCCCAGCAAACACCAACCCTTCGGAGAATCCGAGGTCGACTGCTGAGGGAAATACATTGTTTGGCTTCAATCTTATCTTCTGGGTGTTGGAAAGCCTAATCATTGGCCTCTGGTGGGGGAGAGAACGGTGTGCTCCCCAACATCTCCGAGTTGGACCCGTGCATGGCTGTTTGGCTGTCGGCGATGGTTGGAAGTGCCATGTTGGTGCTGGGCTTGGCTGGCTGCCTAGGAGTCCTGCAGGAGAATACCTTCCTAACCAAGTTTTCTCTGTGTTCCTTGGCCTCATATTCTCCTTGAGGCTGGCCATGGGGATCCTGGATCCCCATGAAGGATCCTCGAATCCTTCAAAGACTGGATTCGACACTAGTTAAATCCTCTTCATCAACAACCAGGTCAAGACCTACCGGGACCACTTGGACCTCTAGGACCTCAGGGATGTTGCTCAGGAATAATGGTCTTGGCGTGGAGCCTGAGGGGCCCACTGACTAGCACCCCAGCCTCTACAAGTGCACTGACAAGAACCCAAGCCGAGAGCTCAGTAGGGGCCCTCCCCCTGCATGAGAGACCCTGTGGAGGGTGTTCTCCACACCCAGTGTGGCTACATTGACTGCCGCAAATGGCAGCAGGAGCAGCAGGGCTCTAGCTACCCAAAGGCTGTGGGGGCCAGTTGATGGAGAAACTACAGGATAATGGGAATCCTCAGGGCTGGGGTCGCTGTGGCCATTCGATCTTTGGCATCTCCCTAGCCCAGAGTGAGATCAAGGCAGTGGAAACCGGTTGGTGAGGCCTCCACACTGGCCAGCACCCTGCCTGGCCCGACCTGTGATCAGGTCCTCGTGCCCTTGATCCTGAGTAGCCACTCAAGTGCCTCGTGGGGCCTGGGTGCTGGCTGAGCACAGAATAAGTTGCCTTGGCCATGCCAGGCTGAATGGCCTGCAGTTCTGTGTGTGTGAAAGATGTGGGTGGACGGATGTGCACAGAGGAGCACCCCCCCCCCCTGGGCTATCACTGGGAAAGCTCTCTGGGGATACAAGGAAGGACATGATTATGAGGGTTCAAGCATGTGGGGTCTGAAGTGGAGAAGGGCCTGTATCTCCCCCCCTCGGCAGGAAAACGTCCTATGAATAGCTGTGGGAAACAGGCTCAGTGGGCACTGTTGCCTGGAAGTCTGGCTCTTTGCCGGCTGTTACCTTGACCATGCCAGTAGCCCACTGTGGCCCCAGTGTCCCAGACCGTAAACTGGGTTCTCTCCCTTGCTTGCTGTGATTGACCGGACTATCTAGAGCAGCGGTTTCTCAACATGTGTTATCACAAGGGTCCCCCGATTCCCAACAGTAGCAGAATGACAGTTATGAAGTAGCAATGACAATCATTTTATGGCTGGGGGGGTCACCACAACATAAGGAGCTGTATTAAAGGGCTGCAGAGGCATGAGGAAGGTTGAGAACCACTGGTATAGAGAAACAAATCCAGTGACACTCATCTATGTATAAGAAAGAGCTTTAGATCAACAAGTAATTAATTATACAGCGTGAAGGCACTCCAGCCCAGACTAGCTCAATTTCTTAAGTCCAATACTGGTCTATAAGTCCCTCTCCAGACCCACATAGCCACGCGCTACCTGTCGGTGACACAGAACAGTGAGCTGAGGAGCGGGAAGATCACACGATGGTGGGTGCAGATTCACATGGGTCCAAGGTCAGTAGGAAGAGTGCAGGGGGCTGGAGTCTCTCAGAACTGGGCAGCCCTCGTGGGAATGTTCCAGCAAGCAGGAAGGCAGAGAGGCAGAGAGAGAGCACAGTTCTCACGGTCCCTCTGTTTGATACAAAAGGCCACACCCCCAAGGAGGTGTCATCAAGCTACCCCTTCACTGACAGGTTTGACTCACCAGGAATGTCTCATTGACGTGACCCCTAACTACCACACTTGCCCCTCGGGATCAAATGCGATGCTGGCTACACACTGCTCAAATAAAACGTGGAAAAGCAGAAACCAACCAACAAAACAAAGCCTGCACATGGCTGTTTAGGGCACTTTATTCATCATGGCCCCAGATGGACAGTAATCACGATGTCCTTCAACAGGTGAACCGAGACATTGTAGTGCATCCAGGCAATGGACAATGGTGAGCTATCAAGGCACAAAAACACATGCAGGAACCAGAGCTGCTGCATTGCTGAGTGAAAGAAGCAACATTTTCTGTATGATTCTGACTGTGAGATTCTGGAAAAAACAATTAACAGTGTGAAAAAATCAGTAGTTGATAGAGCTTGGCATAGGGGGAGGGAGCAGGAGATAAGTGGAACACAGGACATTTTTAGGATCACGAACCTAGTCTCCAGGACACCATACAGGAATTATGCTTTTGCCAAAAGTTATAGGACTACACAAGACAATCAGTGAATCCCAAGGTGAAAAGTGGCCTCCAGTTAATAACCGTGTATCAATATTGGTTTATGAATTCTAAGACATGGGCTATAGCAGTGTCAGATGCTAATAACAGGGGAAACTGTGCAGAGGGTAGAGGGAGTATATGGGAACCATGTACCATATATACTGGAGTATAAGTTAACCCGAATATCTACCAGGCACCTAATTTTACCACAAAAACTGCTTAAAAATGTGCTGAAAAACTCGGCTTATAATCTGAGTATAGACAGTATTTTTTTGTGTGCATAATTTTCCTGGAAATCTAAAACTACATTAAAAAGTTAAGCCTGCTTTTAAAAAAATGAAATCTTTATAACATATTCTAGAGTTACGGTGAAAATATTTCAGAGGAAGCAGTGAGAAGCAGGACTAGGAAATAGCGCAGTGAAACACACACACACACACACACACACACACACACACACACACACACGGTGCCTTTCTAGGGCTCAGACCCAACCTCTCCTCTAACCAATAGGCAACTACCAATCCTCTCTTTCCTTTTGTCCCCAAGCTTCTCCACCACCCATGTCTGACGTGATCATCTGGGCACATCTCCATCCGGCAGGCTGTAGCCGGGAGTTGGGGCTGGATCCACTTGGATGCCCGTCCTCTCCCTCTTCCTGGCCACATTGCTGCAAGGATGATCCCCGTCTTTCCCCTCTGGACACTGTAAGGACCGCTTCCCGAGGTCAGAGCGCCTGTCCTCCTCCCCAGTCCAGAGCATCTTGTTTGGCAATGGGTTGGTGCTTGGGGGGTTAAAATGTCAGGCTGATGACTACTTCCAAGCGCTGGATTCAGAGGTTGGGTCTGATAAAAGGGTCAGAGAGGGGGAAGCCTTCGCCTTCCGGGGGCCATTGGGGGAATGAAAGAGGCACCGACGACCACAAGAGAAGCATAGTAAAAATCAGTGTTTTCCTTCAGGTCCCTGCCTATCAAGAGAAAGACCCATGAGCCCTGGTAGTGCTGTGGGTTAAACGTTGGACCACTAACCACAAAGTCGGCCTTTCAAAACCACCAGCTGCTCCTTGGGAGAAAGGTGAGACAGTTTACTTCCATGAACGTTTCCAGGGTTGGAAACCCCGAGAAGCTGTTTGATTCTGTCCTAGAGGGTGGCTAGGAGCCGGAGCTGACTCAGTGGCAGTGGGTTTGAGAGTCACATTGAAAGGAATGACTCCTGGGGACCTCCCGCGTGTTGAGGAGAGCCTGCCCCGTAAAATGTTTTCAGTGCCCGCCTCCCGGGAGGTGACACATCAGACGTTTCTTCCGAGGCACCTCTGGGTGGACTGGACCCTTTCACCATTTGGCTACTTTCTTATTTTTCCTTGAAGCTGACCCCACCTTGATATGTTTAATTGTCAGCGGTTGGGCAGCTCCTGTGACTGTGGGGAGCTATGGTTTCTCTTTGAAGTCCCGGTGGGTTTGCCAGCGGCTCCCTGAGACAGTGGGAGACGGGCTTCATTCTGGGAGTGGCCTTCACGGAGCCTTCTTTCTTCCTGGAGTTGCAGATGGCTGGGAGCCCTCCTTCCTGCACCGGGATCTGTAGCGGAAGCAAGCATGGGTCCTCAGACCCAGACGCGCCTCCACTGAAGACACTGGGCTTGGCCCCAGGGCCTGGGCCCAGATAGGCAGGGCAGGAAGCTGCAGATGGGGCCCAGCCATTCCCAGCAGGTGGTAGAAGCACAGGCTTTGGGTGGTCAATAGAGGAAGGGCCCAGCTGGGTCATTTTCTGATTTTTGCTTTTGTGCTGAGTCTTCTCTTGAATAGCTTGCTTAATGGGGCCAGGAGAGCTCCTAATATAGGCTTACCATATGACCCTGTATCTGCTCATGGATAGCCATCCCAATGAATGGAAAACTCATGTCTCACAAACAAACAAAACACCTGGTGCACGGAAGGCCCCAGACCCTAGACCTTCCAGGAATCCTCTTTGGTCTTGAATGAGGGAGGCTCTTTTGATGAGCAGGGGGTGACAGGGCAAATGGCCCGTCTCTGTGCTGGAACACGTGGACTGTGTTCTGCTCTGAAGAACTTGTCTGGGATCTTGACTGAGCACTCCCTATGGGGGGTGGGGGGAGGGGGTTGACGTTGACCTGTTGAGGGGCTTATGAACTTGGCCTGCGATGTGACTTGATGTGAAGATGTGCTGCCCAGGGTGATCGTTGATGGAAGATTGGCAGACAGACAGACAGACAGAGTCATGGGAGCAGAGGCAAACAGAAAAGGAGGTCACTCAAACAGGTCCCAAATGTTCCCACTGGTGGAAGGTGGAGCCTGTCCTCTGGGACCAAGGACAGACGTCCCGAGAGCACCCTGTGTGACAGCATGACTACAGAACGGTGGGTGGGTGTGCAGGTCTCCATGATAACTCTGAGCACCCATTTGGGGTACAGCTTGCTGTCTGTGGGATGGGAGTCTGGGGATGAGAGCAATGGTCCTAGAGGGAACTTTGAGCTTAAACCTCTGATTACTACTTATGGCTGTGGGACCTGGGTGCGTATTGGGCATTTCCGGGCTGGGTTACTCCTCCTGGCCACTCCCCTGCTTGGTTTTCTTTTTCTGCTGTCTAGCTGATACCGGCATCACCCTATTTCCAACTTGTGTTCCAAGGGAGAAATATGAAACTTTCTACCCTCACGAAGAGTGGCAGTCTGGGAAACCCACAGGGGCAGGTCTCCTCTGTCCTATGCGATTGATAAGAGTCGGATTTGACTCAAAAGCAGTGAGTTTGGTTTTGGGGTCTTAAGACCCCCATAGTGACATCTGATGTCTCCTGCTGCCCACAGGGCTACAGGGAATGGGGATCATGGGTCTGAGTTCTAGAGCCAGACCACCTACCCTTCAGGATCAACTCCATTACCTCCTACCTTTTTGTCCATTGGGCCTCACTCACCTCCCCTATAAAATGAGGGTGATGATATCCATTGGGTTTTTGATCAGGATTAAATGAGAGCTTTGATCAGTTCCTGGCCAGTAAGTGCTCAAGACGTGTGGATTAGCTCCTGCCTAGGCAGACATTACCCAGAATGCCTCTTACCTATTCTCTCCCCTCCCCACTCCTCAACTACTCCCTACTTCCATACTTCCTCTCCCTCTACCCAAGGCCTCCCTGGCTCCCATTTGGTGCTGTCAGGTGACCCCATGGGGGACCTCCTCAGGCAAGTCTCGTGCACATTCAATCCCAGGCACATTGGGGTTCTGGGTTTCAGTTTTCAGGGCTATCTGATCTCCGAGGGCTGGAGAAAATGAGAGCGATGACCATGGGGGGCAAGGGCTGGGCATCATGACTCTTTGACAAGTTGAGTGAGTAGTATACGCCTTGCTCTAGTCTATACAGACCGTTCCTGGGCAGTGCAAGCAGTGAGCACTCTCGGCTGCTCGCTTGAAGGTTGGAGGTTCATGTCCACTCAGGTTGGAGGTTCGTGTCCACTCAGAGGTACTTTAGTAGAAAGGCCCGGTGATGGATTTCTGGCTGGACTTCTGGAAAACCAGCCGCGGAATCCCTTATGGAACACAGTGCTACTCGGCCGTATGCAGGTTGTCAAGAGTTGGGGGCAACTTAATGGCAACTGGTTTGGGCTTTTTCCAGCTTCGTTCTTTTAGGGGTAGAGTAAGGAAGAGTCAGGAGCCTGTGCGTCTTTGGGGAGCCAAGTGGAAGAGAATCAGGACCTGCAGAAGCAGACCAGGCTGCAGCAGGAGGAAGGACAGCGGGGCTTAGAAGTAAGAAAGAAGGTGGAGGTCCTGGGGCGTGACCTACTAACCTTTCTGAGCTTACGTCTTAGTTCATGGGACATGGATTAGCAGGCTGGAATATCTTCCTGCCTGACTCTGGACCACTAGTGGACTCTGGAAATCTCTTATTTTGATTGTGGGGTTGTAGAAGGGCAAGAGTCAGGGTTGCTTGGGTCTGGTCTTCCCACATCTGCACCTGCATCCTGCCCCCGTGAACATCTCAGTGTAAGGGTTACCAGCTCGTAGGAGGGTCGAAGAACCACGCAGGAAAGCCACGCGGTCCCTGGTCTCTGAGGCAGTGCTTGGCGGACAAAGACACGTGGGGCAGGAGAAACATTTTGGAGGAACGCATTAGTACATGAAACCTGGGGGTTCCCAATTCAACGGAATGACGACACAGCAGTCACCGTGAAGTAGGGTACAAGTCAACATGCACAGATTCCTTCGGGCCTCAGATTCAGCCAAACGCCCCCAAATCGAAGAGCTAGGGGGAGCGTAATATCGTGAGGAGGCTGGTCCTCTCCTCCAGTCCACAGGCAGGAAAGCCCTCCTGGCAGGTGTTGGCCTTTTCCAGAAGTGTGACTCATGCATAACTCAGGCCACCATGATCCCTGGGCATTGGCAGAGGACTTTGTGAGGTCCTGTGTCAGGGGGACCCTGCTGTGTTCCCAGCACAAGGCTCTGCATCCTTTCTCATAGGCTCTTCCTCAGTTTCCCCTGAGGAGGAACTAGCTTCAGGAGCCGTGGCTGTGGCAGGGACTGCTGGAGGCTGCAAGGTGAATCCAGAACTTGGACGATGTGTACAGGAGCAGTTGTCTCCACATTCCAGGACATACGTGGCGCAGAGTTATTCCCACGGGCCTCCTCTCACAAGTGTGCCCAAACCGTCAGCCCTCTTGGGGTCGATTGAATGAGACGCAGGGATTCCTGGGACCTAGCCATAACGCCACTCCGATTGTGCCCAGGTGAGGAGGCATGGAGGACGGTGAGGGTGCTCTGAGCTTTGCCTCTGCAGGAAAGGGAAATGAAGGGGCTGCAAGCTTTGCCACTGGAGGCACTGAAACTGGAAGTAGTGACAAAGCGCTTGCAATACCTCCACCTCCGTGATTGGCCTGGGCCCACCTTGGGGCAGGGAGTCGTTGGACAAGAAGATAAGGGTCCACTGAGGTGGGACAGAGTGGGAGATGATTCAGGACCATTCTGGGGGAGCCTCTAAGGCCACCGAGGCCCCACACTTGGAGGAGCTCTCTGGCTCCTTGGGTGGGTGGGATGGGAGGTGTCTCAGGTGGCACAGGTACCTGCCTCACAGGCCACCTTCTGGGCTTTCGCACAATGCAGAAGGAGCAAGACTGGCTTCTGTCTGGAGCTGTGGGTGGAACTGTTCTGAAGGATGGAGAAATGTGGAGGCCTGTCAGAGAAGGGCTGCCTTGGGGACCTGCGTGGTAGACCAGAAGGCCGAGGAGACAAAAGGCATCAGCTTAAGCTAAGGGGATCATTCTATGCACTTCATCATCAAAAGCCCTGTCCTGGGCCCTCTGGCCTGGTGCACAGCTGCCCAACTCATCTCTCACAGGCACTACTTTCTCACCTTGGGAAGCCCCAAGCACTGGGCACACACCTCACGGGCGCCCTTGGGGTGATAGGACAGGAGTGGCATGGGAAACCCACTTCCAGCCTTTCTCAGACTCCAGGAGGCACCCTGTGGACCCCCAGAGAAGCTGCACGTAAGGCACTTGGAAGCAAGCCAGGAGAGGGAGAGAAAGAACTGTGGGGGGGTCTCTGTGCAGTTCCTTGCTTTCACCCACTCTTTCCTCTGAAGAAGCCCTGGAGGTACACTGGATGAAGTGCTTGGCTGCTATCCCAAAGGTCAATGGTTCAAACCCACCAGCCTCCCCAAGGGAGAAAGGCGGTGGCAGTTCTGCTTCTGTAAAGATTTACAGCTTGGGGAACCTCAGGGGACCACACAGCTGTCCTCACGGAGTCACCTCAATGGCAGCGATGGGCTTTCTTTCCTCTGAGCTTTTGCACACTCCATTCCTGCGGCCCACAATGCTTTTCCATCCCTCTCTTTGCTCACTCTGACCTTATTTTCTTTTTCTCCTGGGCACAGATGGCTCCAAGAACCTCTCTGAGCTCTTTCAAGTTTGGCTTAGATGTCTCCTCTGTGTCCCCATCACCACGTACATTTCCCCATCAATACCCCACCCAGGCTTGCTTGCTTTCTTTTTTCCAGGCTCTGGATCTTTTATTACTACAGCTGCAGAAAAATTAATCCCACCCACCCTCATTAGTTACCCAATGTGGCTATAAGACAACTGCTATAAATGCATGGCTTTGACGAACAGAAAGTATGTTCTCACAGTACTAGAGGTTAAAAGCCCAAATCAGGGGCTCAGCTGTTCTGAGTCTTCCTGGGAACCTCTTTTTCAGCTTCTGGGGTCTGTCAGCAATCCTTGGTGCTTCGTGGCTTGTCGGTCCTCAATAATGATCCTCTCTCTTTCCCTGTGTTATGTGTCTCTGTGCCCATTCTATAATTTTTTTAATTGCTGTCTTTGATTGGATCAATCTCCTACTCTGGCAAGCCAGATGAGAGTGGGTACCCCCTCTGTCTAGACCCCAGCCCGGGGCAGGACACCCAATAAGTACGTGTGCTTGGTTGGTGGGGGTGCATGCCGGGAGAGTAGAGGTTGGGAATTTTCAAAAGTGAAACCTACAGACCATTCCAATGTGGAATTTGATCCTTCCCGTTTTGTTTCTTGATGAAGATGAGCAGGGAAAGAATCGCACACAATTCCCCTGCGGTGCTGCATCAAGTCATTACCCTGGCATTGGGAGGCAGAGACATGGGGGAGGGGGAAGAGGAAGTTAGGGCAACATGCACTGTTGGCTACTTGTCAAGTCCATGGGACAGAGGAACAAATGGGAAGGGATTAGGAGATCAGGGAGGAATTGGAACACCCTCTAGCCTAAAGTGGTGTCCACAATGTAAATAATCAGTGATTGGGAATCAAACTGACTCCCAGAGCCAGTCCCAAGGCCCCCTTTACGTTCCAGTCTTGGAATGTTTGCTCCTTGACTTGTGAATTATCTGGTCTCTTGAAATGCAGCATCTCACCCTCCATCTCAATCAACCAGTCCAGTCTCAGCCTTCCTGCCTCTCTTCTCTGAAGGTCCTCTTCTGGTCCCTTCTGGTTCGAGAAGGACATGACGTGGAGTCCAGCTGTTCTCCTCCGGCACGTGAACATGAGGTGTTCTCCTCGGGGCCGAGCCCACCCTAGGGGATTTCCTAGCAGGCGTAGCACTCGGAAGAGAGAGACGGAGGATGCTGATGCATGAGCAGGGCTGAGCACATGGAAACAAACAGAGGACCACTACCAAGATCTGCAGGAAGCGTCTGTGAGAACAGAGAGGCTGAGGGCGGCACGCCCAGCAAAGACCCCAGGCTGCATCGCTGGGGCACCCCCAAGCTCATGCGCGCTCCCTCAGTGGCAGAAAGAGGGTCTGCACAGACCAGTTTGATGGCAAACCCTGTCGAGGAGGAGCTGGGGTCGTTGGATGTTGGTTATCAGACGGCTCCTCCGGGTCCCGGTGGCCTGGTGATGGTGAGCTCGGGGAAGGAGGCCCTCATTAGCGGTTCAGGAAAAAGGACTTGAGGTTCTGGAAGAAAACGGACTTCTGCCTCTGCTTCTGTTTCTTTTTGATAATGGGCACCCACACCAGCCCGCACACCAGCATCATGAGGCCCAGGGACAGGAAAGCTGGCCCTACCATCTTGAGACTGGTCTTGCTCTTGTCCCCCAGATCTAGGATGTAGGCCAAGCAGGTGATGACCACCCCAAAGAGCAAGATGGCCCCTCCCACGGACATGATGATGATGGGCTTGCGGTAGATTTCCCAGTTACTCCTGGGGGTGGTGGTCCACACAGACTCACTCCGGGAGCTGATGCACAGAGAGCTGGCTGTCTGGCTGGGGAGCAAGTCCTTGGATTCTGGAGAGCGCTCGTCGATCTCCAGGTCCTTGGGGAGAGCTTCCATTGCCGTGGCTCTTCAGGACTTGGCACCTAGGACTGGGGACAATCAGACACAAAGGTGAGGTCAGCCTGTGCTCAGCTCCTTCCTCCAGGCTGACCCTGGCTGGGACAACGCGTGTCTTCAAAGCCAAAAGGAAAACCAGACAGAAATCCGCCACTGAACTAAGTCCTCCCCAAGGTGCTATGGCAGGTCCTTGAGCTACATAGAAGCGTCCTCCTAACCAACCAACTTCAGTATTCACAAAGGGCGACAGAGCCACCACCCGAAACACCCAAAGCAGTAAGGGAAAGCTCCTGCTCATTGGGTGGCACCTTCTATTTGGCTTTCAGCTGGGAGATCTAGAGGGAGTTACTGAACCTCTCCGACCCTCGATGTACTTCCCTAAAACATGGGAGTGATGCTATTACTCAACTCGCAGGGTTTTCAAAAGAGTTAAAAAAGGGCCCACCACAAATATTATCAATCAATTGCCTATTAGGCAGGATGGCACTGTGGTCTGTGGCGGGGGAGATGTGGCTGGTCTATGGCAGATACATTACCATGTGGAGCTAAAATCCCTCTCTCTTCATGAGACTGAGTTCCCTTGGAGCCTGTGAAGTAGGCACTGGCCCCTTTTGCAGATGGGAAAGTTAAGGCTCAGCCAGATGAAGCAACTTGTCCACTATCACATGGTCAGAGGCAACCAGAACTAAGATTCGGCCCCAGTCTGTTCTTGCTCTTAGAACACCATGTTCTAAATAGGCTGTTAGTGCAGTTTGGAATTGGATGTGCTTTGTCAGGGTGGGACAGGGCTGCCTTGGGTTCCCAACTCAACTTTCTAATATAGGACTGCTCCCCTCCCTGCTTGCCATGTTAATTACATCCCTCTACATGCCTACCTGCCTATCCTTAGGCTGTTTCGGTCATTGACTCTGCTCCATGACCACCCCTGTGTGTCAGAGTAGAATGATACTCTAAGCTTTCTCATGGCCTGAGGTTTCAGACGCACAGCATCAGGTCTTTCTTCCGTGGCACCACTGGGTGAAGTTGGAGCTCTAACCTCCCAGTTAGCAGGCAAGCATATTGCCCCTCTGTACCACACAGGGTCTCCTATCTAGCCTGACTCAACAGCTACCCCAATTTCTCCTCTGGAGCCCAGGAGCCCAGCTCTGGACTGAACCTCTGCACAGGGAACTCCTGGATCCAGAAGACAGCTCTGACATCAGAGGAGCAGCAGCAGAACGGGGAGCCAGAGAATGGAGCCAAGCGATGGACTTCTCAACCTCTGGAGCAGGGAAAGCCAAGTGCTTTTGTGCAGCAGACTGGTTTGCAGAGTAGGGTGCCTCTGGGCACTTAATTGGGAAGTTGGGTTTGCTGGTCTACCAAGTTTGAGCTGACTGCTTTTGAATTCAGTCTTATAGAAGAGTGGTATGCCACTTTAGGTATTGATTAGCAGACCTGAAATGACAGTCGCATGCCCTGATAAACAACTATCCTGAGCACTTCTCCCTGGCACTGCAACTTGTTCACTTCCTTAATAAACCCTTTACTTGCCCTTTTTTTGTATGTGTTCTGTGCAGCCATGGTAACGGGTATTAGGACCTAGAGATCAAGCAGAGGGTATTAAGGAAAACAACATCCCCTGATTCAAATATCTTTTTACTCAGAGACCACTTCATCAAATCTTAGGACAAAGGTGGACCGCCATCAAGTTGATTCCTGCTCACAGCAAATCTATGTAGGGTCTCGGAAGCTTTGTGACTCTTTACAGGCTCAGCCTCATCCTTCCCCAGGGGGGTTAGAACAGCTGACCCTACAGTTAGCAGTCTAATGCCAGGAAAAAGACAAGACGTCCTAGCCAAGTAGACCATCAGCTGGAGCCCACAGATTTTTGGTGTTCCAAAGAGTCATAGCCATTTCTCTAACTATAGAGGCCAAGCAAACAAAATAAATTCACCAAATCATGCTTGGCGGCAGATGAATTCATCACTGTCCAAGCAGGACTTCAGAGTTGGGGAAGGGACCATGTTTGGGATATAGACGCTATAGTACACAACCAAAATGACAGGATTGGTTTGGGGATGTGTGACCACGTTGGTGTGGGTTTTATTCAAGACCATGTGGCCCTTAGTCCCCCAGTGCACACCCAGACAAATGCCTGGCTGCTGCTCCCTGGAGGGTGGGAGGAGCCCACTTTCAGACACACCTTCCTTGAGACCAAAGCTTTTGACATGGCACTCAGTGATCAGAATCAACTCCGTTGAGGTTGACTTTATGTCAAGATGGATTTGAGGCACCTCCTGCACAGGGTAGCCGGTGCCAGCCACGGGCTTAAATGTCAGCTGTCAACACTACACAATCAGGCAGTAAAATACACATGACCAACGTTGGCGACTTTTTGGAGGGCAGGTTTTATCGGTGAGCAAGGGGAGACTCAGAGAGCCCAGGTGCCCTGGCTTTGAACCAAGTCGTGACCCCAGTGAATGTTTGAATTGTCAAGTGTCTGGTGTCATGATTTCTACTCCAAAGATTCTTTGTGTATTTAATTAAGTGGGTGAATGAACATGAGAATCTCTCCCTTTCTTGATTGCCCTTCCTTTTCCCTTTCCTCCCTATCTCCTTCCCGGCTTCTGTTTCCTTTTCCCTCTCCCTTTCCTATCTCTCTCTCCCCTCCCCTCCCCTCCCCTCCCTCCCTCCCTGTCCTTCTTTCTCTTCCCTCCCCCTCGCCTTTCCTTGTGCCTCTTGACTGACCACAGAAGAACTTAGGTCTTTTTCCGAGGCTGCAGACTCTTCCCTTGGAGCTCCTGTGTCTCCATTGCTCATTCAGGCCTTGCTGGCCCCCATCACCCTGTGCCCTCGCTCACCCCCACTCTCTCTCTCTCTGCTCCCCTGAGCCCAGCCTGCACTCACTCTTCAGGCGTCCTCTCCCCCCTCAGCTCTTTGCTCCCACACTCGTCCTGCCTCCCAGAATCTGAAGGTTCTTCCTCCACCTTTGGTTTCCTGCCAGGCTCCCTCAGATCCTGCTCACACTGTTAGGTGCCTTCAGGCCGGTTCCAATTCACCGTGACCCTGCGCTCCACCAAACAAAGCACTGTCCGCCCCTGCGCCAGCCTGCGCCAGCCGCACGATTGTTGTGCTTGTGCCCAGCGTCACAGTGACTGCGTCGTCATCCGTCTCATTTTCCTCTCTGGTCGTTGCCCTCCTACTTTACCAAGATGATGTCCCTTCCAGGAATGCACGAGAGCTGAAGGCTCACCATCCGTGGTTCTCAGGAGCATGCTGGCTGGGCTTCTCCCACTCAAATCAGCACTTTTCGAGCCAACTTGGTTGTGCGAGCCATGGGGGCGGATTCTGTGTACGGTGAAAGGTCCACCCTCCGTCACGGTGAACCCCCTCCCCATACCCAGGCAATGTTGACGGGAGGGCTAGAGTCAGAGCCAGGGTGAGGGAGCAAGGACACAGTTTTGGAAGCTGTAAAGAGTTAGGATCTCAGAAACCCACAAAAGCAGTTCTGCTCTGTTCTGCCGGCTCCCTGTGAGTCAGAATCTACAGGATCGCAGTGAGTTTGGGTTTTTTGGAGTTACTGGTCCCTGGATAAGAGGCAGCTTGCAATAGCTGAGATGGCATCTCCAGCCGGTGGACCCTGGGTTTCCAGGGGCTCTGGTATGTGCTTCTCCCTCTTCACTAAGATGATCCGAGACATACTAGGGTCCGTCACGGCTGCTTTGTCCATTGGCAACACTCAGAGGGCTTCTGTCGAGCACTGTTGCTGCTTCCATCCCTTCCACCACCGCATCTCAGTGATTCCTCTCCCTGAAGCAGAAGGCTTTGCAAGTTCCTAAGGGTGTCTTGAGAGCCTCGACACCCAGGTGTGTGTTTCCTTCTCCTCTGGTGGCATGTTTGCATAACCTCAGCCGTCACTGTGAAAGGTGAACTCACTCACTCACTGCCCACGAATTGATTCGGACTCATGCAACCCTATAGGACAAGGTAGAACGGTCCCTGTCGGCTTCCCAGGCTAACTCTTTATGGGGATAGAAAACATTGGTTTTCTCCCGTGGAATGACTGGGGGTTTCGAATCATTCGTTGGCAGTCCAAAGCATAGACACTATACCACCAGGGTGGAAAGGGCTCTCCGGGGGCTCTGGCATGCGCCTCTCCCTAAACTCTAGCAGGAAGCATGTTGCTTACTGCCATCTGCTTTCATCGGCGGGCGCTTCGCCACTTCTGGGTAGGCAGCCCTGGGTGGTACAGACACTGAGCACACGGGCTGCTAACTGAATGACTGCAGGTCAGAGCCCACCCCGAGGCTCCTCAGAAGAAAGGGCTGGCCATCGGCTCCTGAAAGCCTAGCCTTTAAAGCCCTCGAAAGTACAGTTCCACGTTGACATACATGGGGTCACTCTGAGTTGGAATCGACCAGAGGCCCACAGGCTTAGCCATTTACAAAAATCCTTTTATGGACATAGAAATCACGTATCATACACTTCAATGGTTCAGTCATCTTAAAAAGCGTTACACCGTCATCACGACAATCAGTTCTAAAACATTTTCTTCCTGCCGGTACTCACTGTTCTTAACCCTTCCGTGTTCCCCAAAAGCCATTACTCCAGTTACTGACTAGCTGTTTCTACTGATTTGCAATGAAGATCTGGGGCAAACGTGATGGTTGCCTTCAGATGGTGACGAGATGTAATAAAAGCCAGAGAGAGAGAGAGCCACGTTCACTGCCATGGAGTGCACTCCAGCCTGCGTGGGTGTGCGGAGCAGCTCAACCTCCGAGATTCCCATTTGACAGGTCCGAGACTGAGGCCCCGGGAGAGTCTGGTCGTCTTTATTAGCATTCAGGCCTTAGGAGGGACCGCTCCTTACACTGCACCTGGCCTGGATGAGGTCTGAGGGTTCCTTCAACTGTGAGAGGTTCGGAATTGTTCTTGCTTTAGGGTTCCTTCCTGTAAAGCCGTCTCACTGACTACACAAACGATGTGAATCTAGAACACTCGCTCACGCTGATGGCCACTGCTGTCGGTCGTGGGTTGCTGTGAGGCTGGAAGCCATCGATCTTTCAACTATCAGCAGGGTCCCCTATGGTGGAGAGATTCCAGTGGGGGTGGAATTCCAGACGAAGACAGAGCAGGAAGAAAGGCCTGGCAGTTGCCTTCAAAAAGTTAGCCAACGAAACTGGGCCCAATAGGGAGTTGGAAGAGGAGCCCTAGGTTGAAGGCACTCAACATACGCGTGGCCAACACAATGGGCTCAAGCATGTCAAAGAGCCCAAAGATGGTACAGGCCTGGGCATCTTGATTCTGGGGTGCCCAAGGCCACCCTGAGCCAGAGATGGCTCGCTGACAGCTGACAATGGTGACCCACAGCACAGCTTGCGCAGTCAGAGCAGCGCTCCAAGTCACCCCTGATGGCAAAGCTACCCATTTGACGATGGACTAGCTGCTGCTCTGAAATCGCATCCTTCCTGGTTCTGGGTGTTAACATATTTTTTATTTTATGAAATGACCATGGTGAAGGGTGAGTGCTAGGTTTGTTAATATCTGTATTTGGCAACATGGAAAGTTGTCTATCCTAGGTAGATGTGTGTGTGTCTCTCTTTATCTATGTGTATGTATGTATATCTGTATGTATCTATCTCCATCTCTATCTATGTGTGTGTGTGTGTGTGTGTGTGTGTGTATCTCACAGATCCCCAAATGTATCTGGCCCATCACCCTCTTTTCAGGAAAAAAAAAAAGACAGCACCCCACTGACAATATCAACAAAAAGTTTGTAGAGAAATCCCATTATCCTTCCATTCTATTTTTCCATGAAATTTTTAAAGTCCTCTCATATATATACACATATTGGCTCATGAAAATAAAAAGAACGAAAACTACACATTTAGTCGATTTCCTTCCAAGGAGGATCTGTCCTAGGAGAGAGAAAGGGCAGGCAGGGCTGCAGCATCGAGGCCTCTCCCTGCTGGGCTGGGACTAGAGGTGCCTCCAGGCAGGAGGCAGTGGGCGGGACACGGCAAGGAAGAATCAGGCTCCCGCATCAAAGCTCTTGCCAGTCACTAAACGTCCTGGCAGTGGCTGCATGGGGTGGAAAGACCCAGCTTCTTAGCACCAATGAGAGACCGCTGTTTGAACCTGGATTTGCCCCTTATGATGTGGGAAGGTTCATGGGTTCCATATCCCAAACACCGAGAATCGCATTTCTTCCTCAGACGGTTGCTACGACTGTCAAAACTCATAATGCTGCTTTGTTGTGGAACATATGATAGGTTCTCAAAAAGTAGCTCCATTTGCTGTTAGATTGGTTTCCTTTCTGTGTCTTTGTTTTCACACCTGTAGGATGAAGACATGTACGGAGTGCCTCAGGTAGATCTACAGGGAGTGCAAGAGGAGCCCTCGTGGCGCTGTGAGTTAGGCTTTGAGAGGTCGGCAGTTCAAATTCTCTAGCTCTTCTGAGGAGTCAAAACAAGGCTGTCTGCTTCCGTACACATTCGCAGTCTCAGAAACCCCATGCAGACAAACTGTATAAATCATCGTGGACATCAGAGCTAGGAATGATTGTATTTTCACGTCATTGTGCAGTCAGTGCATATGTCTTGTCCCTGCCCTCGAGTTGCTGCCAACTCATGGAGACCCTGTAGGCCCAGGGAGAACTTGCCGCATCGGTTTCTGAGACTGTAAGTCTTTACGGGGGTAGACAGCCCCAGCTTTCTCCTCCTGAGCAGCTGGTGGTTTCAAACTATTGACCTTGTGGTTAGCTCCTCAATGTGTTACCCACGACACTTGGAAAATCTTATCAGTCAATACGGGTCGAGATTGGTTTTAGACCTTGTCGATGGTGAACAGTCCCTGAGTGGCACAAAAGGTTTCAATCTGTTAGTAGCGTAAAGGGTGGTGGTTTGAACCCACATAGCAGTGGCATGGAAGAAAAGCCTGGCTTTTCTTCTGAGAAGATTATAGTCAAGAAAACCCTATGGAGCACGGTTTTACTCCAGCATCCCTGGGCTCAGCAGGAGTCTCAATTAATTAAATGATGACAAATCATTGATGAGTTGAGAGATGAGACTTTCTACTCCCATAAAGACATGCAGACAGTCGCAGAAACACACAGGGGCAGGGCTTCTGGCCTGTAGGATCGTGATGGGTCAGAACCCACTGGAGAGCAGTGAGTTTGAAGCCGTATAATATGAAATTATTCTTTTATTTAAGCCTTGCTGACATTCTGTTTATTTCCCCCTCCACATACCGTGGTTTCTCAACAAGGTCATGACTGACAGTTGGGATTGAGCGACAGTTTGGCCAACTGCCCTTTGCATCGTAGGCTAAGTAGCAGTGTCCTTGGTCTTTGTCCACTAGATACCACAGCGACTTCCCCACAAGTATGCTGTCTACATGTCTCCAGGTATTGTCAAAAGAACACAGACAACCGCTTCTGCCTGAGAGCCACGACTCCCCCGCCTTGTGTACTGGCAGCAGCCCCAGGGCCGAGGCTGGACGCTTCGCAGAAAGGCCTGGAGGGTGCCTGTGTGCAGGGCCCAGGACTCCTTTGGGGTCTGGATGAACTCACCGGGGTTGCCTTCTCTGCTTCTGCGAATTCCTTGCTCACGTTCTTTGAAGGCCCCTGGCACTTGCAGGTGGAAAAGGAGTGAGGCAGAGAGCTGAAGAAGTCTCTGGAGGTACCACCCTCTTGTGCCACCTACAGATTTGGACATCAGCTATTCCCTTGGGGTCGCAATTTAGACAGGAAGTCAGGCTTGGAGGGTTGGGAAGGACTTAATGCCAGCACTCAACTTGGGGTGGGCTGTTTGTGGGTTAGCGACAGGAAATAGCACTGGCCCAGCATTCCCAGAAAGTAGCATGGAAGAGAGACCCCTGCACTTATCACCATGGATGGATCTCAGAGGCATATGGCAAGCAACAGGAGCCAGAGAGACGAAGAGTACACACTGCCGAATGCCGTTTACATAGCATGCAAAAGCACGTTGGAGGAACCAGTGCTATGGGGGATTAGGGTGATGCGTACCCTTCAGTGGGGGTAAGGATGAGGACGGTTTGGGGTCATGTTCTGATTCTTGCCCTGGCAGCTGATTGCACAGGTGGGTGCTATTTGAGCTGCACCCTTACAATATGACCTTTTCTCTGTGTGTATATGATATGGCAATAAACTGTTTAAACAAAGATCATGAAAAGCTATCTTTAGATGCTCTATGCTCCTTTCTCTGGATTCTGGTTAGAATTTGGTGTGTGAGTCCGGGTTGACTAGAGAAACAAATCCAGAGACACTTGTGTGTGTAAGAGAGAACTTTATATCAGAGAGCAGTTGTAAATTAAGAAAACATCCCAGCCCAGTCCAGATCAAGTTATTAGTCTGATATTAGCCCATATATCTGATACAAGTCCATAAATTCCTCTTCACACTCACACAGTTGCAAGTAATGATGCCAAATGCAAGAAGATCACAGGCCAGTGGGTGGAAAGTCTTGTGGATCCAGTGGTGGTGGAAGCATCTCAGTGCTGGTGTGGGTCTCCATGGGGCTCCTCCAGCTCCAGGACTCTGGCTGCCATCAGTGTGGCTCCATGAGGCTTGTCAACAGGAATGTACAGCAGAGAGAGAGAGTGTCCCACCTCCAGAGAGGACGACGGGAGTTTCCAGAATCCTCAGGAGAAGGCCATGCCCACAACAGAGGCTCCGTGGCTACGGCCTGATTGACAGGCTAGACTCTACCCTTTCGCTCAAGTTGACAGGAGATTATGTAACTGCCACACCTGGTTAGAATTTGGGGATAATTAAGGGAATTTAAATGTGGCCTGAGTATCAGATATGAGGAATTTAAGATGTTGACCTACCTCAGTGGCAGTGAGTCCATTCCGACTCATAGCAACCCTATGTGACACCTTAGAACTGCCCAGTGTGTTTCTGAGACCATGACTCTCTTGGGTAGTAGAGAGCCTCGGCTTTCTCCCTGAAGATGGTTTTATTAGCCAGGCAAGTGCCATCATTTTGGAGCTGCATCGTGAAGTATCCCCCAAACTCGCTGCCATCAAGTTCATTCCAATTTATGTAGACACTATAGGACGGAGTAGAACTGTTCCACAGGGTTTCTGAGACGAAACGTCTTTTTTTTTTTAATTTAAGAAGAACAGTTATTACGTCATTCTGGGCCCATTAGGATTACGGCGTGACGCCGCGTCCATTAAGACGATAGCCAAGAAAATCCCATGGAGTTCAGTCCTGCTCTGTAACATGAGTCACCGTGTGTTGTAATCAACCGGATGCAATGCATTTGGTTGGGGATCTTGATACCACGGGGCTTCTGCCACAGCCACTCAAAATTGCCATTGTAACAAGAAAGCAGCCTTAGTCAAATGGAACACACATACGTATCCCCATAAAGCCATGTGCACGAAACCAGGTGCTTGGGCTCCAGTTTGCTGACTCCAGATAAAGGGGTTCCCTGCAAAACGACAGACTCCGGTTCCTTGACTTCCTCAGTGCCAACAGCCTTCTTGTCTGCCCTTTATTACAGCGAGCCTTTCTCTTGACAGTATATTGGACTTCCCAGAACCATTCTCAACCACACCCTTATGAAAAACACCTTAGATTCCTCTGTGACTTTCTGACAATAGCCTTTCATCTTTATAGCTCATTTAGTACTTCACTCCGTAAAACCATGTTCTTCTGCTTCGTCAAGCTTTTTCTCACAGGTTGCCCTGTGCATTGCTTCCCCCATTTACTCTCTTCCTCTTAAACCCGAGCTTGGTAGTCCGTGTTCTCTGGGCAATCGTCTCACATCCCTGGCTCTTGTCCCCTGACGCGTGCTGACTCCACCCCAGCCTGACAGTCCTCCTCTTCCTTGATCCCATGGACACTACTTAAAGTCCTATCTTACTCTGAAAATCAATGTTTTACAGTCTTACCCTGGGCCTCCCACACCTCCAGATGTGTATTGTATATTTCCCAAGTCAGTTCTTTATCCCACTTGCCATTCGCCTCAAACTCCTAGTCATTGCGAATGCCCTCTTCAATCAAAGGTAACCTCTCTTTCTACTTTACAGAGGAATAAATGTCATTAACCAGGAATACCTACCAACTCCTGCCAACCTTACCTACAAACTGAATTGAACCTTCCCCACCCTTTTCCAAACTCTTCTCACTGTGGAACAAAGCCCTTTCCTATCAAAGATTAATTTCTCTGAGTCCTGAGCCCACCCCTTCTTGTCAAATTGGAAAAGACAGGAGTGTACTTTCTAGTGTGGATGGACATCTTTTCTCCTGGGATATCAGTGTGGGTTGCATACATCAGCATGGAAAACTAAGATTTGTGTGTAAATTACACTCCACAAGAAGGACAACAAAAATCTTAGCAATAACCAGGTAGAGCCAGGTGAGGAGGGCTGGAGGAATAACAGCTAAACCAAGGATGGAAGAATGTTGATGAAAATCTTCATTATACTATTTTGGAGAAAATTAACAATTTCTATAATGGAAAATTAAAAAAAAAAAAAAGATGTGGCCATGACATGTCCAGTTCTTTATATCTTTTCAATTAGTCTTCACACCAGCCCATTGAACTTGCTTTTTTCTATACTTGATCCATAAGATAACTGAGGTTGAGAAAGAGTTGACTCACTCTAGTCCTAGTCTAAGAGACCTTGGGTGGTGCAAATGACTGATGAGCTTAGCTGCTGCCCCCAAGTTTGGGAGTTCAAGTTCACCCCAGGGCACTTCTGACTACCAAAACCAAACAAGTATAAAGCAAAGCAAAACAAACAATACCCAAACCAAAAGAAACCTAGCCCATGAAAAGCCTGTGAACACAGATCTGCTCTGTCACCCATGGGTCACCGTAAGGCAGAGACGTCTGGGCAGCTCGTTTAGTCCATTGTCCTTTCTCTTGCGGTCTTGAGGCCCCCCTTGTCCTATCTAACAACAGGACAAACTCCAGGGGACAGAGGGGCCCAGGACAAATCACAGTGTGAGTCTTTCCCCCTCCCACACCCACAGGGAATGTGAGCACTCAAGCACCTGTCTCCTGGTTGGAATACCAGGCAAGCCTCAGTCTAGACCCTGATTCTGGTTAGCCGTGCAACTGTATAACAAACTCACTTAGCAAATTGTGCCCTTTGGTTTCTCCATCTCAAAGAAACGGGATGGTGACGTCAAGGGTTTTTTTTTTTTACTAGCAGGAAGTCAGGAGAGGTGTATTTCCTTACTGCCCTGACTTGTCAGATTGCCTGAGGTGAGGCCAGTGCTTGATACTGATTTCTGAAAATCCCAAAGCCAATACTCGTGTTTATCCTTGGGACAATGAGGTGCGGTCCACACATTTCAGAGTAAAGAAGTAAGGGTGTGCAGAGAGACAAACGGCCCCAGGACAGTAAAGTAGGGGCGCGGACAGTAGAGAAGTGACCCTGGAATAAGACAGAGATGTGAAAAGGAAATGAAGGGGAAGGGGGGCTGGGGTGAGGGAATCACTTGCCGTTGGAGTGAAATCCACAAGGAAGATTCCAAGGAAAAGGGGGTCCCGAGTGGAGGAGGGTGCTTCTTGGAGAAACGGGGTTGAGAGAGAGCAAGAGAGGATAAAAATTAGAGCGAATTTTAGCCTAGCTCCAGAAAGATTCAGGCCTGAAGGAAACCAGGGCCTTTCCGGAAGCCAGTCCCCAGGTGGGAACAGAAGCTGGAACGAAGACCGGATGTGGCTGGCTGAAGGAACGAGTTCCAAGAAGACTCCTCTAACTGGAATCACACCAGCTGCTGCCTGCGCTGTTGTGGATTGGTACTCAGCACACATTTGGGAACTGTGCCTACATATATCTTTTCCGTGTTTGGCTGTTGAGTTATTGCATTGGTTTGTTTTTCTTTGTCCCCCCCAGACGGATAAGGTAGTGTTAAGTTAACCATCAGTCCCTCACCGACACCTTTGGAGCCCCTCCTCTGTGTGGGGCAATTTTCTAGACACTGAGAGTGACAAGCATGACCAAGACGGTGACCCTCTACCGGGAAGAGCTCAGGGGTCCGTGCTCTGGGGCACCTCTGGTAAATGAGGTGAAGAGATGGCTCTGTTGGCAGAGAGAGAGTTGGCTGGAAATACTGCCTTTGACTCTTCACCAAATACTCATACGTCCTTCGTTTTCAACTTGATTTAGTGTAAGCGGTCAGCAGGGTTCAGCTGGAGGTTCAAGTTCACCCACAGGTGCCTCAGAAGAAAGGCCTGGCAATGTGTTTCTGGAAAATCAGCCGTGGAACGCCGGATGGAGCACAGTGCCACGCGGACACGCGCTGTGGATTGGAAGCGTGGGTTGGAATTGACTTCATGGCAATTTGGTGATTGTGAACTGAAACTGGTGATCAAGATGATCCAAGCTGTGGACACCAAGTGTCCAAGATAATAAGGCTTTATTAGGGTTCCCTTCAGTAGATTCCTGAGTGTCTGACATGTACCGCTTTCTGGAAGGGTGGCTGTCAGTAACATGCGTGGTGGTGTGTGTCTCGTACGCAGTGGCCAGAGTCCTTTCTTCCTTACCGACTGCTGAGGACTGGGTCTGGGACTGGCTCCGCTTCCCATCCTTCTGGCAAGTAGCTCAGTGCTTTGCTGAGGTCCCACCCACATTGGTGAAATGATGCAATAAACAACCCAAACCCGGAACCCACTGCTATTGGGTGGATTCCCACTTCTAGTGACCTCTAGGGCCTAGTAGAAGAACCCCTGTGGGCTTCTGAGAAGATACCTCCATAAGAGTAGACAGCCCTCCCGAAGAGAAGCTGGTGGTTTCAAACAGCTGACCTTGTAGTTAGTAGCCCAGCGCATAACCACTGCACCATCAGCACTCCCTAATTGCAGGAGAGGGAAAAGAAGACTTTGCACAGTAGAGTTAAGTCTGCACTTTCACGTTCATTGAAATTTCTGGTTGAGGCTCTAAGAAGTTAGCAGCATTTCTACCCCAAGTCATTGTGCCCAAGTCATTGTTGTTAAGACTTTCTGGTCTCAGGGCAAGGATGGCAGGAGGACAGAGGCTGAGAAGGGGGCAGGAGAAACAACAGTGAGGGGGGAAAAGTTGATGACACTCCCTTTTTGTTGGCCCTCAAACTCCCTGCCCATCTTACCAAGACTGAGAGCTATCTGCTGCTCAGAGTACTGTAAGTCTCATCGACACCCTGGCATCATCTGCAAAGCAGCCAAAGAAGGCGATACGCTTGGAGATGCCAGATTCCTTTCATGCAATGATAATGTTCGCCATCGACCCGACCCCAAGTATGTCCGAGGAATGACAATGCTAAGGGCTTTCTCTGACGCGTATCATCACCCTCATTTTTCAAGTAAGGAAGTTTCGGATCCGAGATGTTGGATGAGTTGCCCAAAGCTACCCAGCCAGCAAGGAGCGAGCCAGATTGGAATGTGAGCTTTGCAGCCTGGATTGCATCTTGCCTGTTTCTCAGTGAGCCCGTTGCCTTTCTTCTGAAAGAAGGGCTGCGCTTGATCTCCTTTGGGGACACAGAAATGGAAGGTGCTTGTGATAGGGCGCAGGCAGTGGCTATAATGGTGATGGTGGACGCAGGTGGATCTGAGATTCAAATCTAACTGGACCCCTTGTAATTATGGGTGAGGCATTAAGCCTAGGACCTTTGGGTGGAGCTGCTGAGGATGTGGGTCCCAGTCTGGGGACTCTACCTGGGGGTTAGCAGAGAAGCAGGGACATGCATGGAAGGGAAGCCATCAATGTCACCACCAGCATCACCTGGGCAAACGTCAAGTTAGAACCACTTTCTTCACCCAGACCCTCTCTTAATTCACGTGTGCCTGGGTCATTGCTGTTACTGCACTTCCCATTTGACAGAGAAGCAAACAGGCTCTGAGCTGCCTGATCTCCAATGCTGGTCTTTTAAATCCAGCACCTGCAAATCTAATGAATGCCACCCAGTTGGTTGGACTCCTGGCCACCCCATGTATGTCAGAGTGGGGCTGTGCCCCCTATAGGGCTTGCAGTGGCTAAAGTTTACAGAATTAGATCGCCAGGCATTTTCTCCAGGGCACTTCTTTGTGGGCCTAAATTGCCAACTTTGCGGTTAACAGAATCACCCAAGGTACAAAACCAAATAAATAAGTTAAAAGCCCTATTTTATTTTTCTTTCCTTTCTTTTGTTTCATGTCATTCCTGCCGAGCCTCCCAGCACCCCATATTTGCACCCTACACATTTTCATCTCAAAACTCAGCCCCCCCCCACCTTTAAAAATGTTTTTGCCTCAGAACTGATTCCCCAGTCTGTTTGGGGCCCCACCTCCTGGTAAATGTGCCGAAACCTCGCTGCTCTTCATAGGGCGACCAGATTTAGCAAAGAAAATGACAAGATGTCCATTTGAACCTGAATCTCAGATAAGTGATATTCTTTTTAGCACAAGTATGCCTTAGCTCGTGCACAAGACATGCTGACACTAAATAGTATTCCTTGTTTGGCTGAAATCCCAATTGAACCAGGTGTCCTGAATTCTCTCTGGCAACCCTGGTATTCTAAGAGATCCCGGCTGTGTTTGGGTCTGGACTTATCCTGCCCCTTCCCAATCATCTCCTTCCCAGGCCCCTCTGCCTGGAGCTCCGATAGGAGCTGGGCTATTCTGGGAATTACAAGGACTGAATGCAGCCTCTTTTGCCAGGCTGAGGTGAGAGAGGGCATGCCTGACCTCAGAGCTTGCAGACTGGGCCCAGGCCAGCAAGGTCAGGGTAGGAGAAGTGGGCCAGGCAGGTGACAGAATGGAAGGGGCAGAGGTCACACCACTGATTCTTCCTGAGGAAGACTGGGGTGTGAGTTCGCCAGGCCATGCTCTCCCCCCACTAGTCCTCAGGGGTACCCCACCCAGCTCTCCCTCAGGGTCTCTTATCTCCCCACACTGCTTCCCCTGCACACTTGGTGAAGGCTCACCCCTTTGATAAGGTGAGTGGGGCCCAGTGCGGGAGCAGATAAAACAGAGGCTGCAGTGTTTCTGAGCCTGTGCTGTGGCCGCCACAGCCAAGGCCGCCGTCTCCAGGAAGGACAGCGCCCCAAAGTTCACGCTCAGTCTAGACCGGGCCCCTTGCCTCCGTCCCCTCACCACGTGGCCAGCACCCAGGTCCTGCCCGGGGACAGGGAGGACAATAGCCCTGCCATAACATAATGGGTACGGGGTTCGCACGCCACCCCAGTTCCCAGATGTGACGCAGCTGTGCTTCCGGCCGTGCTGATGTGTGCCAGCCCTGTTTGCTGCCCCTTTCTGAGACAAAGTCTGCTCAGATGGGCGTGGGACACCTTGTCTCCCTGCCACCTGCCGTGGGTGCTTGCCACACCTGCAGGAGGGAGGGGACGGAGGGTGCTGAGGTCAGACGTGGGAAGGCCCCGAGGACAGTGTGGGTCTGAGATCCTGCCTATGGACTCTGCTGGGGTCTGAAGGAGGCCTTGCACTTACTGTCTGCCTCTGAATGGATTTAGGAGGACACCCCCCTGCTCACAACACCCCTTCCTTTCCCCCGCCCCTCCCATGGCTGCACAGGGTGAGGGCTGGGTGTTAGACACCGCCCTCCGCACGTAGCTCCCCTTCTCCAGGGCTCAAAGCAGAGGGGCTCTCCTTCACATCTCGGTTCCCATGCTCCGTCAGGACCCTCACTGCACAAGCCCCCTTCCTCTAGGCAGCCAGCCTAGCCCCGGCCCAAGGCTACATTCCATCTCCTTTGCCTATTTCTCATGGATCCCTTTCACCTCCAGCTCCAAGACACAGCACACTCCCCCAGCAAAGTTAAACCCGGCTCATTTCTCCCAGGAAATGGAGACAGGTCAGGGGAGACAATCTTCTCCTTACTTACTGTTCTTGAGGTTCCGGGGCAGGAGGAGGGGCCCGGCAGTCACTGGGTGTTCACATGGGGTGCGCGTTGTTAGCAGTGAGTTTCTGCTCCCGTCCTTCATCCCGGCCAGAGAGAGCCTCCCAGGCCCCATGCAGAAGGCAGTGTGCAGCAGATCCCAGCAACTGAGCAGGCTCCAGCTGGGATGAGCTCACCAGGATACGGGCTAATGGGTTAACCCTTTACAGGCTGCTGGCACACACCCTCATCATGGGGCCTTCTCAGCTCAGCTCAGACACAATTAGATGAACCCCGTAAAAGATTAATGAAGCTTTGCTGCGGGCTGTCTTCGGGATTTGGTGAAGATGTGCATTAGGATGGTGCCAGGCAGGGCTGCTTCTGCTGGCCCAGGCTCACGGTCAAAGGACCTGGAGTCTCTGTGCTGGCGGAGGTGTGTGGTGATGGGGGTGATGGTGAGGGGTGGCCACAGGAGGGATTCTCCCTCACCACTCAGAGGCTGTGCAAGCTCTGTTTAACTTAGGCCTTGCTAAGCAGGACTGCTGGCCAGAGAAGTGGGTAGACTGGGTCGAAGAGCCAGGGAAGAGGGAGGCTGGCCTTTATTGAGTGGCTACCCATATCAGGAGTAGTGGTAGCCAGTGTCCAAGATGACCTCTAGTGATCTTGCCTTGTGGTACTCACACTCCCACTTGGAATTGAATGTTGCAGAAGGGACAGGTGCCACTGCTGAGGCTAGGTCATGGAAGACACCACATCCCTGCCTTCCTTTCTCTTGGATCCCTCCTGCTGGGGAAGGCAGCTGTCATGGAGTGAGGCCACTCCGGCACCTCTTTGGAGCAATGGAAGTGGTGAGGGACAGGCCTCCCGCCAGCAGTCACGGCTGATCTGGCATCTGGGTGAGTGAGCCACCTTCGAAGCACATCCACTGGCCTCGGCCAAGTCTTCCGATGATGCACCGTTAGCCAACATCTTGGTGGTAATGTCGTAAGAGCCTTGAGTCAAAACCACCCCCTAAATTCCCGACTCAGAGAAATGACATAACCTTGTAAGTCAATGCCATTGTAGCCAAGTTTGGGGGTAATTTATACCCTGATAGACAACAAATGCAAGACCTGTGTCAAATGCTTCATGTGGTTATTGTTGAGCACCTTTGAGTCAGTTGGGACTCATAGCAACCCTGTTCTCAACAGAACGAAACACTGACTGCATCCTCACAGTTGTGATTATACCCTTTGCAACAGCCCCTGTGTTAATCCATCACATGGACAGTCTTCCTCTTTCCCCCTTCCTTCTACTTTACCAAAAATGATACCCTCTTCTAGGAAACAGTCATCCCTGACAGCATGTCCAAAGTACGTGTGAGATGGCCTCTCAAGATTGCCGCTTTGAAGGAGATTTCTAGCTGTACTTCTTCCATGACAGATCTGTTTGTGCTTCTGAGAATCCATCGTATTTTCCATTGTCTTAGCCAACAAACACCACAAGGCATCGATCCTTCTTCAGTCTGCTATATCCATTCTCCAGCTTTCACATGCATAGGAGGCGATGGGACATGCCCTGGCTTCCCTCAGGTGCACCTTAGTTCTCAAAGGAACATCCTTGATTTTCAACATGTTCAATGCTTCATAATGATCTTCAGACGTTCTCACAATAGCTTCCTGGAGGCAGTATTAGCATTCCACTTTTGCACACGAGGACATTGAGATTCAGAGAAAAGCAGGGATGTGGCCAAGGCATTGATCTCCCACTGCCATGGAGTCAATGTCACAACTCTGTCGATAGCAACCCTAACGATAGAGTAGAATTGCCTCTATTGGTTTCTGAAGATGTCCATCTTGATGGGAGCAGAAAGTCCCACCCTCCCTCAGAGTGATTGGTGAATTTGAACTATTGAGCTTGTAGAGAGCAGTCCATAACCCACTATGCCCCCAGGGAGTCTGAGGACACAATCTAGTGATGGACAAAGCTGACCTCCAAAGCCCAGTGAGTTCTGAGACAGGGTCAATGGTCCTCTGGCCTGGCAGCCACGGAGTAGGGAGAAAAGAGGAGGCAGGGATGATGTGGCTGGGGAAGTGGAAAGAAGAGCCAGGAGTCAGGTTTGATGCCTATGGCTGTCCCTAAAAGCCGTATTTGCCGTTATGTCACACCTTCATTTTCAGTGACAAGGAAGGACCTCAGGTCATGAGTTCCTTGAACTACTGTTGTAGCACCAACCACACCCAGTGCAGCCACTCACTACCCGTGTGACCTTGGGAAAGTTATTGAATCTTTCAGTGCCTCAGCTTCTTGTATAGAAATGGTGATCATGAAAATTCTCATCTGCCAGGGTTGTTGTAAGAAACCCTGGTAGCGTGGTAGCCATGCTTTGGGCAGCTACCTACGAGGTGAACAGTTCAAAACTACTAGTTGCTACAAGGGAGAAAGATGAGGCTTTCTATTCCCATAAAAAGCTACAGAAACTCACAGGGACAATTCTGTCCTGTTACATAGAGTTGCTATGGATTGGGATTGACTCGATGACAGTGAATTTGAGTTTGAGGGTTGTAAGAATTTTTAAAATTAACTTATGTCAAGAACCATGCACCCCTTAGTCTTGGGAACATCTAGGTCAATTGGTGGAAAACAGAGTTCATACATGTAATGTTCTATAACCAAATCTGGTGAATAACTTCTGAGGTCTTAAAATCCCGTGAGTGACCATCTAAGAAGTAACTATTGGTTGCTTCCCAATAGAGCAAAGGAGAATGAAAAGACTGAAGCAATAATGCCAAGAACTCATGGCTCACATGAACCAGTCTCTTCTAACCTGAGACCAGAAGAACTAGATGGTGCCCATCTGCCACCACCAACCACTCTGGACAAGACTGCGATAGATTGTCTTTATTAGATGGGTAGGAATTGTAGAACAAAATTCTAAT
>NW_022105908.1:5254516-5255720 GCF_000313985.2 Echinops telfairi | reverse complement strand
TGTGGGTTTATGATGTGTCATGCATTTTAGGCCAGGAGCTAGAAAATACAGAGATGGCCTCAATGAATAACACCGCGCTCCCGTGTGCATGCGTGTGTGAGTGTGCAGGGGGGTGGCAGGGGGAGGGTGGAAAAGAGAGGCAGTTAGAACCATCAACTATACAGGACCCGAAGGACAGCATTTGCTCAAAATGAGGGGAGGATGGTGACACAGCCAAGACCACAGAACCATTAGTGTATATGAATTGAATGGAAAACGGATTTGCTCTGTAAACTTTCACCTAAGGCATAATGGAATGCTGAAACCACTGTATACAGCTCATCGTAAACATTTGGTGGATGCTATTATTAGTTGAGATTATAATTTGATCTAGGAATTCTAGTCATTGTGGATTTTGGAGAACACCTACCGATGTATTTAACAGCCCTGGAGGTCCTGTGGTTTAGGCATTGGGTTGCTAAACAGAAGGTTGGTGGTTCAAACCCACCAGTGAGTCCAAGAGAAATGATGAAGCTGTCGGCTTTGATTTACAGCCTTTGAGACCCTATAGAGGGTCACTATGAGTTGTTATGCCCCTTAAAAGTGAGGATGGTGAGGCTTTGTCTCATGGACCTTGGACATATTACCGGGGAAGGCAGTCCCTGGGAAAAGTGCTTGCTAAGGTGGCAGGGCTGTGATAAAGAGGAAGAGCCTCAGGAGGTGGATTGACACAGTGGCTGCTCCAGTGAGGTCAAGCGTAAGAACAATTGTGAGGATGGTGCAGGAAGCTGGTGGTGTTTCGTTGTGCTACGCATGGGGTTGCTATGAGTTGGGGCCAACTTGAAGGCACCTAACAACAACAACAACAACAACAACAACATGAATTGGAATAGATTCGGTGGCAACAGTTTCTTGTTGGTTGGTTTTGGACTTCCAACAGAGCACGGACACTCTGGGAACTTTCCCATGCCTCTTAGGTGGGCGCCGAGTGTTACACAAGGCCAGATGTCCAAACAGAATGTTAGAGCTGCACATAAGTAGTCCCCAGGGGTCCAGCGATCTCTGAGCTCCAGGCAAACACAGCATGCTCTCCCTGGCTGCTCCTGTCTTTTCCGATTATGCCCCTGTTGCTTCTCATGAGTGAGGATGCGAGGAGAAGGATGAGAAAGCACTTCAGTGGGAGAAAGGGTTTTCACCTCTATAAACCTCTACCAACCGGTCCCAG
>NW_022105908.1:5252636-5254416 GCF_000313985.2 Echinops telfairi | reverse complement strand
ATGCTGCGGATGGATGCGCTTAGTGGTTCCCTCCAACCTCTCCACCCTGGCTCCTTTTTCTCTCCATCTCTCTCTCTGGACACTGTTTTCCCTGGTCTCTCTGTCTTCCTCCTTGTCTGTCTGTCTGCCTCTGCCCCACACCATTGCTCTCAAGATGTGAGCGACAGCAGTCCATTCCCCAGGGCTGCTTTGGGCACCACCTAATTGCTTCGTAGAACGGAATGTTTCCCCATCCTGCTAATGCTGCTCGGCATGACTGTTGGTGTGCTGCAGCGCATTGCTGCGGCCATTGTGACTTGGGGGAAGGTGCAGGGGGCTCCTCTTTCAGGATTATATAGGACAGTAGTCCATGGTGAGCCGTCAGGTAGTTATTGACCAGCGCTTGGGGACCACACCCTTTTTCTTCCTGCTCTTAGTCTGGAAGTTCCGCGGGAACTTGGCTGCCATCGCTGGCCCCGGCTGGTGTTGGAAAGATGGGTGCCATAGCTTCAAACACGTGTCCAAGCTTTAAAAAAGCCCTCGCTACCATCGGGTCCATTCTAACTCGGGGTGACCCTGTAGGACAGAGGAGAACGAACTGCTCCTTGGCATTTTGTGGTGGTATATCTTCCTGGGAAGGACCTTGGCCGTGTGGGGATTACTTGCTACACTGCTGACTGGAAGTGCAGCTGCTCGAAACTGCCAACCACTCCCTGGGAGAAAGAGAAGATGTTTTGCTCCCATAAAGATTTGGTTTCAGAAACCAATAGGGGCAATTCTGCTCGGTCCTATGAGGTTGCTATGAGTTGGAATCAACTGGATAGCAGTGGGTGTGATCTTTCAGGGACCAGAGAGACTCATCTTTCTCCCAAGAAGCCGCTGGCGGGTTCAAACAGCTGCCCTTGCTGTCAGCAGTCCAAGTGGTAAGGCAGCATGCCACAGGACTTCTTGTTACCGCGCCACTCAGCACTGACAGAGAGTAAGTAGTGGGACTAGACCATAGTCACTTTCTAGTGAGGACATGTGGGGGCTGTGGGAGCGGGGAACAGGGAGGATGAAGAAACAGGTCAAACATGCATAGCAACCGGAGTGAGCATGCGGGCTGAGGGCATGACTTTTCTCTGCGGACTTCTCAGGATGGTCGGTATCTGCTCTCCTTCACAAGACGTGCCTGAATCGCTCCGGAGAGGTTCTGGGTGATGAGGGAGGCTAGATGTCTGTCAGCCAGCATGGGGAGGGTCTGGGGCAGGGTGTGGTCCCAGGCCAGAGGTGGTGTGCTCCTGGGGTGTGGCTGCTATCTAGTGGTATATTTTAAGTACTGCAACTCTCTTCAGCACCTGGGAGGCCCAAACCTCCCCACTGTTCTTCAGTGCTTATCTCTGCTGCCCTTTGCATCCCAATGGACAATGCTGTGGCCAAGGGGAAGATACTCTATGGATGTGAGCAGGCTTCAGCAAAGCTTTCTGATTAAGGCAGCCTAAGAAGAAAAGGCTGGCCGTCTACTCCCAAATATCAGCCCGGGGAAAGCCTTGGTCTCGGCTTGCCGACTCATTTGCCTCTGGCCTGGTCATGCTCACTGTGCGCTGCACACTGAAAACCCAATTTTACAGTGTTTTCTGATCAATACAGTCTCACAAAAGTAGCCGCCACCACTTCAAAGTTTCAAATAATTAAAGCGTTTGAATAATGTAAAAGACGGATGTATTCACCTCCTCATCCAATATTTATTGTGGGTTTATGATGTGTCATGCATTTTAGGCCAGGAGCTAGAAAATACAGAGATGGCCTCAATGAATAACAC
>NW_022105908.1:5250642-5252536 GCF_000313985.2 Echinops telfairi | reverse complement strand
GTGCCTGAATCGCTCCGGAGAGGTTCTGGGTGATGAGGGAGGCTAGATGTCTGTCAGCCAGCATGGGGAGGGTCTGGGGCAGGGTGTGGTCCCAGGCCAGAGGTGGTGTGCTCCTGGGGTGTGGCTGCTATCTAGTGGTATATTTTAAGTACTGCAACTCTCTTCAGCACCTGGGAGGCCCAAACCTCCCCACTGTTCTTCAGTGCTTATCTCTGCTGCCCTTTGCATCCCAATGGACAATGCTGTGGCCAAGGGGAAGATACTCTATGGATGTGAGCAGGCTTCAGCAAAGCTTTCTGATTAAGGCAGCCTAAGAAGAAAAGGCTGGCCGTCTACTCCCAAATATCAGCCCGGGGAAAGCCTTGGTCTCGGCTTGCCGACTCATTTGCCTCTGGCCTGGTCATGCTCACTGTGCGCTGCACACTGAAAACCCAATTTTACAGTGTTTTCTGATCAATACAGTCTCACAAAAGTAGCCGCCACCACTTCAAAGTTTCAAATAATTAAAGCGTTTGAATAATGTAAAAGACGGATGTATTCACCTCCTCATCCAATATTTATTGTGGGTTTATGATGTGTCATGCATTTTAGGCCAGGAGCTAGAAAATACAGAGATGGCCTCAATGAATAACACTGCGCTCCCGTGTGCATGCGTGTGTGAGTGTGCAGGGGGGTGGCAGGGGGAGGGTGGAAAAGAGAGGCAGTTAAAGCCATGTTTCCAATACACAAGGAAGAACACGTCAATGCCCATAGGCCTGCGGGAACATTAAGGAAGGGCACCATAAAGCATCTTGGCTTAGGATGCCAGCTGGGGCTGGAAGGGAGAGGCTCTCTGAGCGAGAAGCTGGCTGAAATGGGCCCTGGAGCCACACAGGAGCCAGCAAAGGCTGCAATGATACACAGAGACACATCAATGACCATGAACACGGCGCAGGTTTCCTTCCGGCACACACGGGGTATGGGAAGACCAAAGAAGAGCGATACATTTGAATTCGGTGCTGGCAAAGACTACTGATAGTCCCACGGACTGCTCAAGAAACAAACAAATCTGTCTCGGAAGAAGTACAGTCAGAATGCTTCTGAGAAGTGAAGATGCTAAGGTTTTTGTCTCATGTGCTTTGGACAGGTTGTCAGGAGAGACCAGTCCCGCAAGACAACCTTATGCTTGGTAAATTAGAAGGGCAGCCCAAATGAGGAAGGCCCTCAAGGTGAGGAATTGGCGCAGTGGCTGCCACAATGGCTCCAGTACACGAACCCTGGTGAGGATGGGGCAGCGCCGGGCCGGCATTCTGTCTGTGTGCATCGGGTCACCCTGAGGTGGAACCTACTTGAAGGTACCAAACAACAGCAGACACGGGGTCACCACCAACAGGACATGACTAGATGGCGACTGACAAAAACCAGCTTTTAGTTCTCCATATTGAAGTGGGGACGGATGAGGGGGGTTTATAATTAACAATGCTATTCCCTTCTGACCCGAGTGGCCTATAAGAGAGACTGTCCATTCTTCTCTGATCTGTCCAGAAAGGCTTCCTGTAAGAGGTGGCAGCGGAGTGACCCCTGTGGCAACAGTTTGCTCTAAGTTAGATACATGTATATGGTTCTCCCCTTTAAAGACACATCATCCCAGTGGTGAGAGTGGTGATACTGGGAGGGTGGAGGGAGGATGGGGTAGAAAAGGAGAACCGATTACAGGGATCTACATATAACCTCCTTTCTGGGCGATGGACAACAGAAAAGTGGGTGAAGGGAGATGGTGGACAGTGTAAGATATAACAAAATAATAATAATTTATAAATTACCAAGTGTTCATGAGGGAGGGGGCAGCAAAGAGGGAGGGGGGAAATGAGGAGCTGATGCCAGGGGCTTACATGGAGAGGAAATATTTTGAGAA
>NW_022105908.1:5245111-5249960 GCF_000313985.2 Echinops telfairi | reverse complement strand
CACAGTGGCGGTGAAGACTAGACTCTGAGCTCCAGAGGTTCAAAGCAGGTTGTGGCCTGCTTTGAAGCATCATGGCCAGGCATGGAGACAACACAGTTGATGGAGAGTAAACTAACTTGGCTAGTCGATGTCAGATATGTTCATCTCCTGGGAAAATTTTTCCAGTACAAAAGACTACTAGTGGTCAACCATTAAATGTGTCTTCTTTTCTAATCATTGACATTTTCCTTTGGGCAAAATATTTCTGTGTTTGTTAGAAGAAGCAAAGTTGAGATCAGAAGAAGTTCTCAAAGTTTCAGTGACTTCACATAAAGCAAGTGTATTTCTTGCTCTTAGGACAATTTTTGGTGAGTATTCCCATTGGCAAAGTGGATTCTGTTTCCTTGACAACTCAGGGACCCACGTTCTTTCTATCTTGTGACAAGGATTATCTACTTGGACCTACCACTGCACTGAGGGGAGTGAGGGAGCAATGGCAGCTTGGAAGGAGAAAATGTGTGGAGGACATGGGCTTTCTGGGACCAGTTTCCAGAGGAGAGCACTTATTCAATGGTCACAGTGACCTCGGAATTGAATTGTGCCAAAGTTCCAACCACTGAGAACGTGACTTTGTTTGGAAACAGGGTCTTTAACGATGCTCTTAGTTAACATGAGGCCATGCTGGAGTCGGGCGGGTCCTAATCCAATGCCAGTGGTGTCTTGTAAAAGGGGAGAAAAAACACAGACAGACAGACGTGTGACACCAGGGCCACAAGCCAAGGCTGGCTGGCCACCACCAGAAGCGAAGAGAATGGAATGGAGCCGAGGCTCCCTCAAGGTCTCAGAAGGAATGAGCACAGCTGGCACGCTGATCTCAGCCTTCCAGCCCGCAGAACGGCAAGACGATCCAGCTCTGTGCCGATAAGCACCCAGCTGGTGACGTTACGCGTTGCAATGCTAGGAGCCTACCTCAGGTGGAACATGAAGTCTAGCTTGGCGATCAAAGAAGTGGTCCCTGGATTTTGGCAGGAAATGAGCAGTCTCAGCCACAAGGGCCAACTCAAAACTACATTTCAGACTCCCTCTTCCCGTTAGTTACCAATGGAAGCGAAACAATGGTTGCCGGACTCAGCGGCCTGGAATAGTAGACATTGATCATTTCACACTGCTTCTGGGGAGGTCAAGAATTTAGAAGCGCATCACAATGAGATACCACTTATGGCCTATCAGGATGATGCTAATAAATAAAGACAGACTTCTACCCTGTGGGTGGGGAGGTCAACTGGTGCAGTTGCTACGGAAAACAGTTTGGTGATTCTTGAAAAAATTAGGCATAGAAGTAACCGTGTGACCGAGGAATCCAAGCAGGGTCTCAATCCGCCAGTCATAAGCTAGTGCTCACTGCTACATTACTCACAATAGAGCAACGGTAGAAACAACTCAAGTGCCCATCAACAGAAGAATGGATAAGCAAAAGGTGGTATACAGTCAGTGAAATATTATTATTCAGCCATGAACTTCTGATGGGTGATGCAATGTGGAAGAACCTTGTAAATATTATGATAAGTAGGGGGGGGGACGGTTAGTCACGAAAGGACGAATCTTATATGATTCCATTGATGTGGCACAATGGAGAGAGACGCAACAGTGGCGATAACGGTTTCCAACATACCAACAGTCGTCAAGACGGCTCAGGACTAAGCAATACCGTCTGCTGTACACGAGGGCCCTCTGACTTAAAACGGACACAATGGCAGCTAACAACCACAGCAACCACCCCTTACACAAAGTCCTTGAGGGCTGGAAGTAGATTAGAAGCTACCAGAACCTGAAAGGGGAAGGGGTTCGGAGTTACTTAATGGGTGCGCAGGTGGAAAAGCTTTGGAAATAGAAAGCGGTGGTAGCTACACTGTGTTACTGGTGTTAATGCCACGAACTGCTACTGAATGTGGTTAAAATGGTAAATTTTATCCACAAATTTTATACACATGTTATCCCATTGTGATAGTTAGATTTTGTGTCAACCTGGCTGGGACAGGTTCTCAGTAGTTTGGCACTTGAGGTCTCCCCCATGATGTGACCTACCATATTGTAAATAATTCCATGATGGGATTACTGTGAGGAACCAAGATATTGTGGGAAGATTAGGGTGGGATGGAAGCCTTTACTTAGGCCACAGCCTGATGGTGTCTCCTTGGGAGGGTGGTCTATGCCATATATATACATACACACTTATATATGCATAGATATACATAGAGAGAGAGATACTGTGGAGAACTCCTCTCTCCTTTTGCTTCCTGTAGGCCTGGATCTTGTACCTGGATTCTTGGAACTTGGGCCAATGGCCCTCCATGTTGCCTATTGTGTCAGTCTGGGTAGACTAGAGAAACAAATCCAGGGAAACTCATATCTGTATAAGAAAAAGTTTATATACAAAAGCAGTTGAATATTGAGAACATATCTCAGCCCAGTCCAGATCACATGCATAAGTCTGATATTAGCCCATATATCTGATACCAATCTATAAAGTCCTCTTCAGACTCACAAACACATGCAATGATGCCGAATGCAGAAAGATCACAGGCCAGAAGGTTGGAAGTCTTATAGATCCAGTGGCATTGTAAGCATCTCAGCACTGGCAGGGGTCTCCATGTGGCTTCTCCAGGTCCGGGGTTCTGGCTGCATCAGGGTAGGTCCATGTGGCTTCTCCTTAGGGATGTCTCGCAGGGAGTCAGCAGAGAGAGAGTGTGTCTCCCATCTCCAAGGAGGAAAATCAGCAGTTCCCAGAATTCTCAGGAGAAGGCCATGCCCACAGAGGCCTCATTGGCTGTGATCCGATTGACAGACTAGACTCCACCCCTGCACTCTTAATCCTTTCAAGTCCCAAATTGACACCAGATTATGTAACTACCATACTTGCCGACCCTGAGCGCTATATCAACAGCCTGCCATGTTGCCTTCCAATCTTAGATTCGCTTGGCAATGCCGTCACCAGTCATAATCTTCCTACTTTGTCTTCCTGGTTCATGTCTTCCTTCTTCCTGGTTGTCCAGCTCGGGCAGTTTTGTGGGTCAGGAAGGCCTTGAGCTTAGCGTCCGGCCCATGAACTTGAGCTCCACTGAGTTCGCCTGCTCCGAAGCTGCTCTGCACTCTCTTGAGCTACATTTCTTGCTTGTACATCTATAAATGTCACTGCTTTTTGCTTCTCTAGAGAACCCAGCTTAGCATACACAGGTTCAAAACAGAAAGAAAGAAAAGAACTTAGCCGGTCACCTGGGTGTTTCTGACTCAGAGTGACTCATGAAGTTGGACTAAAGATGCTGACCAGGGCTGTGGTCATCTGAAGGCGTGACTGGGGCTGGAGGGTCTGTTTTCAAGACAGCTCACTCCTTGCTTCCAAGGCATCCGTAGGCTTAAAGCAGGAGGTCTCAGCCCTGCTACATGTGGGCCTTTCCACAGGGCTGCTTGTGCTTCCTCACAACGTGGCAGCTCTATTCTGGCTTCTTACACACTTTCTCTCTTGTGACCAGAGCCAAATCAAAGGCATCCAAATAATAGTTACTTAATGAACCAAGTAGAAGTAGAATAGGACTTCAAATGAAAATAGCTTTCTTTGGGGAGCAAATGATGAGGAAGAACCTCTTGGATGTGCAGGTATGCCGGAAGACAGAAACAATTCTGCAGGCTCAGGTCAAAAGCTTCGGGGGCATCCCTGAGTGGCACAAAGAATTAAGCACCAGGTTGCAAACCCAAAGGTTGCCCATTCGAACTCCCTCAGAGGAGCCTTGGAAGAGCAGCATGGTAACCATCTCCAAAAAGCAAAACGAAAGCAGTCGTTGAAAGCCCGATGGAACACAGTTCTTGGATGCACGTGGTATCGCTGTGAGTCGGAACGTGCTCCATAGCAACTCCTGTCAGGCCAGGAGGCAGCGTGGGATGAGGGCCCGTGCTGGCATAGTGGTTAAGGGATGGACTGAGATCCACATGGTTGGCAGTTGGAAACTACTAGCAGCTCCACCAGAGAAAGACTGGGTTTTCGACTCCCGTAAACAGTTACAGGCTCGGAAACCCACAGGGGTTGCTGTGAGTTAGTATAGACTCGATGGCAGTTTTTGTCTGCAGTAGCATAGAGGAAAGAGGAGGCTGTCTGCTGTCTCTGGGAAGATTTATAGTCTGGGCAACGCTACGGGGCAGAGTCCCACAGGATCACTATGAGGCGGAGTTGGCGGATGGTAGGTAGCACTGGAAGTTGGCAGTTCACAGCCTCCAGCAGCGCCACCAACGACAAGTGACAGCCAAGAAGACCCCATGGTGCTCAGTTCTGCTTGGTAACTCCTGGGTCTCCGCGAGGGAGATGGAGACACGCCAGCGGCACATCCGGAGCTGTTGTCTTTGTAATCATTTCCAAAGCATGCAGGGCTGATGGTGGTATTGATTCCGGGAGCCTCTGGGTGCCCAATTTGGCTTGAAAATGCTTCTCCTGAAAGTCAGAATAGCAATTAGGGAGGCGTCGTGAGCCCATTAGCCCATTTAATTAATGAGGTCATTTGTTTCACTGAGCATCTTGCAGAGGACTGTGGCGATGGATTACAGTCCCCAAGGACGGGCCTTTTCCGTTTAGCCCATCAAGTGCCCATCCTGTCCTGCAAAGCCAGTCACTGGTTATCATTGACATTCTCTCGTCCTTTTGCACTGATCTCTCTGTAGACCTGCTTTGACTCAAGCTGTCCTCCCTGGCAAGGTACTCAACATGGATTAGACCATTGCAGCTCGTGTTTGTAGCGTTCTGGAAACCTCTGTCCTCACAACAGCAACGCAAGCAAGCAAACAGCTTCTCAAGCCTGCATCCCCCTGCAGTTACAGAGGACAC